>NC_069115.1:12657879-13012939 GCF_025612915.1 Magallana angulata
TAAATAGAACGATTTAATTATTGTATATAATATATAAACGATTGAGTTTCGTGCTTTTCTTAATTCAGATTTGTTAGGAATTTTGAGGAAACAAACATGTAAGCAGTAGGCAATTTATATTGAGTCAATTTGTTTTTCGATTGTTAATTCGATTGAAATTTGATTTCAAAAAAACCCATTGACAACATGCATACTGTATTAAAGCAAATCGTTCCTCATTTCAAAATTGTGACACACTTATCAATTTATACTTATGGTGTCCAAGTCACTATTTCCTTTTATCAATTATTCCGATAAATATTGTTTTTGAAGTAAATAGATTGCACAAAATAGCATTCAATGATTAAAGAGGATAACAGCGTTTTTATATTTTGAAACATGCATTCAACAAAGCTGCATATTTTTTTTTCATTTAAAAGCTAATTAAGGAATACGTACCTGTATTATCTAGTCAGAAACAGTGGTGATATTTTTTTCAAAGCAAATTTTCAAAATGAAAAGTCACGAAATGTTTTCGTCCTTCTTTCCTAAAACACAAACGCAAAAGGAAGGTTTTAACACACATGCAAAAGGTTTTAAAATATTGAGCTACTTTCGGTTTGCTGGTACAACATTCCCTAGAAACGACCATCCGTGAATTTCTCTAGAAAACAAACGCTTTGCAACTAAATATTAAACATTCAGTATCTCATCTGCCAGGTGCATTTTTAAATGTACAATATCTTTCCTGCAACAACATGCAAATACTGTTGGTTGTTTTTTAAAAATGTGTTGCAAGAAAGCTTCTTCTTATAGAATTTTAAGGAAATTTCCCAATCAACTAGAGACTACATTAACACAACTGATCGGATGACAGAAAAATTATTCAATGTTCAAATTGTATCGTTGATATAAAATATTGTTACAAAATAACAAGTGAATTTTGAATAAACTGGACAGAAGTAACATTACATTCTTTTTAATTATAAAAAATTGTAAAGTGTCAAGATAATGAAGAACATGCATGTAGCAGTGCGCGTTTATTGTCATTCTTTTGTAAGATAACGCAATAACCTAATGTTTTTTAATACCATTTTCTCAAGACATGACCATCCATATAAATGTATCTACATTGCATTCCTGTGAGCTGTCTTTAAAACACTATTCAGTATACAGGTAAAATTCGCCGTGTATTCAAGTTACATAAGGATTTAGCTATAGTCAACCGTGCATTGGGTTAAAGTATCATATTTCCGAATATTTACCTGGGATTATTTAAGGGATGGGTTTGAAACTCATGCTTTTATGGTTTATTGTATGTTTAGTAGTTTCACAACCTTTGGTACATGCGTTTGCCTAACAGCTATTCAAAATATATGCCTGGTGATGAAAATAATAATGAAATTATAAAAGGAAAAAGGTACATGTTTTATGATTATCGACTCACGTTTTTATTACAAAAACCTTGTTACATTCAAAGTTTAAAACTTATCAATTTAAACAGTAATAGCTAAGTTAAAGTTTAATCTTTTTTCATCAAACTAACAAATCATAAAAGATAGTGTTGATCATTTAAAAAAAAGAGTTTAATTATAGTATATAACACTTAAACGATTGAGTCTTGTCTTTTTCTTATTTATAAAAGTAGTGGGCAATCTATACTGAGTCAATATGTTTTTCGTATTTCCTAATTCAAGTGAACTTTGATTTCGAAAAACGTGATGACAATATGCATGCATTGTTAAAGCAAATTATTTCTCATCTCAAAATTGTGACACACTTTTGTTATTAATTTTTACTTATATTGTCCTAGTCGTCATTTCGTTTTATCTTTTATTCCCATAAATAAATAGATTACACTAATAAAAATAAGATTTAATGCTTAAAGAAGATAACAGCTTGGTTATATTTTGTAACATGCATTTAATAAAACACCATATTTTCTTTTCATTTATAAGCTAATTAGGGAATACGTACCTTTGTTTTCTAGTCAGAAACAGGGGTGAAGATATTATTTAAAAGCAAATTTTCAAAATAAAAATTCACGAGATATTTCTTCGTCCTTCTTTCCTAAAACACAAACGCAAAAGGAAGGTTTAAAAATCCTGAATTACTTTCGGTTTACTGGCACAACATTCCTTAGAAACGACCATCCGTGAATTCCTTTCAGAAAAACAAGCTGAAGAACTAAATTTAAAATATCCAGCATCTAACCTGCCTAGTATTTTGTTTCTCATGTTTTATGTACTTATCTTCTTTGTTGGAACACGTATAATGCTTTAGGATATTCGAAAAAAGAATAATACAATGTTGTGATATTTTGTTATATAGATTTAATAAAGCTTCATATTATTTTTATTAGAAACTAATTAATTGCAAAGTTATCAGATAATATTGATTCCGTCACTATTTTTCCCATCCCTGCAATCATATGCATTGCCAAGAACGTTTGGGTGTTCTACGAAAATGTGTTGAATATGCTTCTTGAACGCATCCCTAAAACATTATTTTTGTGTTTTTCTATCTTTGAAAAATAAGCTGTCCTAGTTATCGAAAACCGCACTTAAAATACGTTTTTAATGGTAAATTGATATTTTTATTTTAAAAAAATGAATTATAAATAAAAGACAAGTTGCTGTCCTTTAAAAAAGGACTACAATACGTGGACCATTTGCATGTGTTACCAACGAAAACGTGAAAGCCTTAAGATTATCAGAGATTCCATCGGCTCTAGCCCTCTGCTTTTAACCACTAAATTTGTACGTTTTATTACGTATACATGTATGAATAGCCCTGACATAATCTCCGAATTTAAAGGGTTCATACTTCTGAAATGATTATGATCTATCTATGAATGAAATTTGCATGTATAGTATCAGGCATTCGGTTAATTCTACTATTTGCGCACACATTACGATTCGCGCTACTTAGTTAACTATGCAATGATAGCTTTTTGATAATTAAAAATTTCATATTTTGATGCATTTTTCTTGAGATTTAAACTTTTATACAGTGACATATAAATTATTCAATCATACTTAAATGCTTTAAAAAAATTAATCGGGAAATTCTCTAGCCTCGGCTACTCTAAAAGTAAAGTTAAGTTACATACATGTGCATTAGGAAAACAACAAAACATTGCAAATTATGCTGTGATAATTCTTTCGGGCACCAGTGTGTGTATCACAAAATGCTAGTAAAACCAAAAGCGCTGGTTACAAGTTAAAGAAATAAACTAGCTGTCACGCAAGATGAACAAAATCTCTATTCCATATATTGTTTAGGCCAACAATATGTGGAACATGGGTAAGTGCATAACGTCGTCGATGTTTTATTTGCGAGATGACTATGTATTGTCACGAAATAGAAATGTGATAAGGCCCGTCTCCAGCTTAACACAACCGTGCACAGGAACAAATCTTACAACCCTTAAAACAGTAGGCCTATCTATTTCAGATTTTTAAAAGCCTGTTGTTACATAGCATTCTCTTTTTTAAGCAATCTCTTACAAACCTTCGTGCTTCAAGTTCTACACTTTTTTAAATAAAACACTCAAGATAGATTGACATTGAAAATATTTTAATATTCCAAACATTGTCTAATCTACAGCTAACAAAAGTTTCGGTTATTTTTTTTTATTATTTGTCAAGGATGAAACATACATTAACTTTACAAAACATAACCATCTTTATTCTGAGCAAGTACAATATATGGTAATAACAATAATTATAAATGTTTTTGATTCCATCTGGATAGGGTACATGTGTAAACTGAAGTTTTGCTTTTTCTTTTCTTTCATGACCTGATAGGAAACCTTGCAATTCGGGAATAAAAAAGTCATAAATTCAGTTTTATCAGCTAATGACAGACTGTGCATAACTTTCAAAGTTAATAGAGAATGTACAGGTATAACTTAAGCATGATTATGAGGCAGAAATTACAGCTTCCTTACGATCAAATAACGAAAGCAGGCACCGTCACACATAAACTTGGCATATAAATCCTTTGATTCCGTTACACCCGATTGCACTCCTGAAACTCGTGGTCGACGTGTAGTATTCCTTTCGTAGTCTTTCGATTTTATACATTTATTTCTTATTTTATGTGCATATTCTGTTTGTAAATAATGCATTGGCCAACTTATTTGATGAAAATATTCTCCTAGATTGAAAAAAGTGCGTAAAATTGGATAATTTGATCGCAACCGGGGAACACGGCGATTCAAGATTTACGCTTACAGAGGTGAAGTACTTTGGACTGTTTAGACGTCTGTGTCTTATATAGAGGTTGAAGAGACATCAGTGATAAAAGAGAAATATGGCAGACATTGCCTATTTACGAGTGGTGTTTAGCTTTAAAGGGGCAAACTTTATTTTTCCGATTTTATTGTTTACAATGCTTTAGTAAGGCATTTGTTACAAGCAACCAAAATATGAGTGTTATTTGTTGAGTTATAAGCAAGTTACAGTCTTTGCTATGTAAACAAACCGTTTGTTTACATTGTGAACATTGAAGTGAAAATTCCAGTTTTAGACCTACATTGAATGAGTTAAACGTTAAAAACTTTTCATTTATGCTTTATTTATGCTTAAAATGAATAAGAAGATAGATAACTCAGCTTGAAAAAGATTTTCTTACTGGTATATTGAACCATGGTAAACAAAAACAAAAAAACTTGTTTACATGACAAAGAATTGTGGGCCCTGTATCTTGCTTTTAACCTTTAACCTTACAATTCACTCTACAATTTTGGTTAATCATTACCAAAGCATTCCTAAAGCATTGTAAATAACACAAAAAAATGAAATTTTACCAAAATCGAGACCATGCCCCTTTATGGCTGACTATGAAAATATCAAGGGATTTAAACGTTCGTAAAAACAATGCATCTATTACAATTACAAAATAAAATTTTTACTTATTTTGTTATGTTAAGAAACTGATATCAAATTGAACAGCGTAGTAAATCCCACTTTGTATGACATTAAGTGTTTATTTACAGTAACGTGATCTGTGTTGATATTTCACCCGATTGGAGGTCTAACAAATTTTAATATTGTATGGGCATACCCTTCTTTGAATTAAGATTTTAAAATGATACTTAAAATTGTACTACACTAGTAGATTGTGACAAATGTACCTGCTTTGTATAAAGTTCATTTTTTATTAGAATACATATCAAAGAAATAGCTCCGGTTGAAATTTATAACTTAAAGTCCTTTGCTTAATACTTTACTTATATTTATCAATTTATGCTATAGATTTCACAAAGCAGCAGCTCTTTGAAATAAATAAAACAAGCCATTACATTATATTAAAAAGATCGTAATCTTACGGTCCAGTAAGAGTATGCCTGTGTAAAAAGAGAATGTAGATCGGCATCCCAATGTCAAATAAATCGACCTTGTTGTAGTGTTTGTTATTTACACTAAGTATTCCAAGAGAGGTGACTCTATGCTATCCCCTATTGTGTTATGTTGGATTATTGCCCCTGTATAATGTGTGACGTTGTTCCCGGTTTAATAAAGGTCTTCAATGACGAAGATCTTATTTATTGATACACTAAATGCGGCTTGTTCCGTAGTGTAGCATGCAAGGACGCTACATGAAATTGGTGACGAGGATAATTAAGGCTTAGTGATCACGATGGCAAGTGTTTTGATGCATGATTTGCATGGACCTCCGAGTTTCGATGTTTCCAATTTGACCGGCATTGCATCCAAATGGCAGAGATAGCGTCGGGCATTTGAATTACTACAGGGAAAGGGATAGAGGATGCGGCTCAGGTAAAAGCTTTGCTGCTACATATAGCAGGTATATACGTGCAAGACATTTTCTTTAAGTTACAGAAAAGTACGGGTGATAACGTTTACGCAAAAGCGTAGAACGCTTTGGACAAATATTTTAAGCCCCAAGCAAATGTTCCCTATGAAAGATCTGTTTTTCGAAGTATGGCACAGTCCGCACAAGAGACTATTGAACAGTGCATAAATCGATTATGTCAGCGTGCAGAAACGTGTGAATCGTCGGGAAATGTGACGCAATGGACCAGCGGATACGTGACCATATTATCGACAAGTGTGTACGTCAAAACGTGCACCGTAAACTACTTGAGAAGGGTAGAGAACTCACTCTCGACCATGTCCGTGAAAGAGCAATGGAAGACTCTGAGAGACAAGCCACATCAATTGAAAATCAGCCCCAAAGAGCCAGTAGCAGTGATGTCAACAAGGTAAGTGTTCAGAATAAGAAACGTTTTGTGAAAAAGACTAACAGTACATTGTAAATGTTACAGTTGCGATTATAAAGGGCACTCACGGAATGATCCTAGATGTCCTGCTAAGGGGGAAAAGTGTCGTAAGTGTAATAAAGTGGGACATTTTGAACGACAACTGGGGTACTAAGGTGAAACACGGAGGAGTTCATAATATCACAGAGCAGCCAGATCAAGGCGATGAGGACAAAGTTTACGCATTTAGTGTCCGTATTTTTGTGTTAGATGATGGCCTCGTTTTGAATATTGGGGGTGTTGATTCTCAGTATGATTATCGACTCAGGAGCAAGTTGTAACATTATGGGAAAGCCTTTATGGAACAGCGTGTAGAATGTTTTTCCTCCAAAACTGACAAGCAACTCTTCGCTTATGGAAGTCAAGAGCCCCTGAAGGTAGCTAGCATATTTACAGCAATCGTGAAATACATCCAAACCGTTATACCGAATGTGAAGTTCGTGGTCATTGATGGGAAGGAACAAACCCTACATGGTCGTGATACAGCTCTTCAGTTGGACGTTCTACAGATTAATGGCGTCAACGTTGATAACCGTTGATATCTGTGTTTGATAAGACCCTCAGTGCATCAATGAACTGCTCAACCTGGACATCATTGAACGCGTTGAAAAGCCGTGTTCGTGGGTGTCATCCGTTGTGTGCGTTCCGAAACATTAAGAGGATGACATCAGATTGTGCGTAGACATGCGCCAGGCCAATACCGCCGTCAAGAGAGTTCGTTATCCTATACCAACCATTGATGAACTTTTGCATGAAATGAACTCTAGTACTATTTTTAGCAAACTTATTGTTACTTGGGCATATCACCAAACTAAATAGAAACCTGAATCTCGAGAAATTACTACTTTTGTAACACACAAGGGTTTATTTAGATACAAACGTCTTATGTTTGGTATTAGTTGTGCCCCTGAAATGTATCAGAAGGTCATGCGACAAGTGTTGCAAGGTTGTGAGGGTGTACACAATATGATGGATGATATCATTGTACATGCAAGTAGTCAGGTAAAACATGATAGTGTAAAATTCACACTTTAAAGTGTAAAATTCACACTAACATAGTCGACATCGCGATGTTGACCAACATTGAGTCGACATTGTGTCTACATCCATGCCCCTTGTTTTTTGTCTACATCGTCTGCATCGCAATGTTGGCCAACATCGTCAACATTGTGTTTAGATGCGATGTATGACGATCTAAAGGGTAAAGAAATATCGACAATGTCGACGATGTAAACTCGATATTGTTTCAACATTGTCTACGTTGCGATATCAAAGGTGTTTAACATCAAAGAAATATAAGCAATATCGATATCGATGATAAACACTCAATATTGTGTTAAGTTCGTTGCGATGTCGACGAAGTTTACATAAGATAAATCATTATATTTATGATGCGTACGACGTTAATCGATATCGTATCAATATTGTCTACATTGTGATGTTAACAATATGCATATATGGCATTGTAAAGTATTATCGGAGCCTGCAGTATATGTGCTTGTTCACTTTTATTTCCATTACATATGCTCAACAAAAATATCAACCTACGTCTTTGCTACATAAATAAATATGACACCACATTTTAAGGGTCCTCTGCACATCTGGGAAACGTTCTGCATACAATCCCATTTTTCTTAATTACTCAAAGATATGGAGTTTTAGCAGGTGTTTGATTTGAAAATGACAAATTTGGTTTTTCTATTTTAGAAAAAAAAAATAAACTTTATAAATGTTACCACTCCTTGCAGTATTCGAACTGAGGACCTGCGGGTTCGTAGACCGAAGTAATACCTATTGCGTCACAGAGATAAATTCGGCGATATAAACTGTTTCACAAATTAGCGTTAAATTCGCTATGTTGTGACGTACTGTCATAAAAATATAGGACTTACGGGGTCACTGTGATCCTTTTAACTTTATTTTAGGAAAAAAAATACTCTTCATTACATCTTTCTGTTGTTGAAAATATAATACATGTCTTACTCATTTGGTTTGGTCAGAATTGTTTTACTTTCATACATTAAATGCATGTAACATATGGAATTTAGAAAACTTTAGAATACCAGAATAATTTTTTTTACCATTTATTGAGAAATCAATTTTTTTTATCCTGTATTAGTTTATTATGCAGTATAATACATCTATTTCAATGCCATTCTTGAAATTCTATATAGGTTTGTCTAACACTTAGGCAACCATTAGATACCCATTTTCTTTTAATCGACACATTTCCTTTAATGTATTATAAAAAAAAACTATAATAAAACTATAATTTATTGTATCAATAATATCACTAAAAGTATTGTTAAGATCTCAAAATCTACTGTAACATAGATGTAACATAGAGTTTGATACTTTGATTCTTTGTTTGCCTGAAACAGATCATATTGGTATCAATAATAAGGAAACCTTACCCAGAAACAATCATGTGAATATTTTTTTTTAAAGAAAACTAGCTCTGATGATTTGCGACTATTAAATGCTGGTGATCCGTATGATTTATTGCAAAATGTTCACGCCGTTAAAAATAAGTATTTTTGTGACCTACGTATTTGATTTGGACGGTGAATTTTAAATGAAAAGTAAATGCTTTTAATATTTAAATTGATACAATCTTGAAATATATTTTTTAATTGTATTTTACAGACAGTATACAAACAGATATACAACACCGTCAAGTAATGTAAATAAATTATCAATACAATTGTGTTTATGAAAAATTCCTTTGCATATATTTCCATGGCGACAATTGATGGTCATCATATCAATGTCATTATTTTTTTTTTACTCATGAATGGTACACTACTTTATGAGTTAAGAGGTTTAATTTGCGGTCCTCTCTAAACACAAAAAGAGCAAGACTTGGTTGCATTGCAATTTACGAACTGTTCATTTCATGGAAAATAACTCAAACTTTTAAAAGCCGCAGACAAATTTAAAGGTTGACAGCCTTTCTTCCAAGAACAGCGCTTGATTTTTTTTTCAACATTAAGAAGATGTTGAAAGCACATTCCGGCGAGAATTAGATAATATTGCACTTAGGTTCCAAAGAAGCGAACGGAAAGGTCGAATCGATGGTCCTAAGGATTTCCTGGAGCACCACCGAAAAAAACCCTCGAGATCGTCGCTTGTTCAACAGTTTCCCAATCCATTGATTCTGATCCGGCGCGTAATGGTCCCTTATTTTAGGGCCGGTTAATTTTCCCTGGTTAAACATCTTAATGAATCGTGCTTCAATTTATTTCCGAGTCGTTGTTGAATTGACATCAATATTTCAAAGCTTTACGGAAACATTGGAAGAGTTTAGTGTGTTTGGATTAGGTCGTGATTCCGCCGACCGCTACAGTACAACAGCTTCAGGGATTCCAAAATCTTCTTTCTTCTGTGTCACTTAATAGAAAGGTAGAGGTAAGTGTTTTAGGTTTTGTAAAGGGCAGGGTTAAAAGCCTTTTAAAGCTCGTATATATTTAACGACTGACTTTTGTAAAGGCTGGTAATAAATCTCTTTGAAGTTTCTTTAGCAGCAATTCGATACTCACTAGAGAGTAACGGTGCCAAGTTAGAGCAATAGTAATGAACGAGTTTGCTTTTTCATGAAATTAATCACGTTTAAAAAAAATTGGTTGCGAGGTTTTGTAATTGATGAAATGTTGCATTATTGAATGACTGCATATACATGCTGCCTCTCCAAAAAACAAAGCAAGGTTAAAAAACAAAACCAACCATAACAATACTATAAAAATATTTTGGATGAAAATATGAAATAATAATTATTGTAATTATTTCATATTTTAAAAGGTAAAGTACATGTAAGTAGATAAAGAAAATTCCAAATTAGTTATTTTTAGGCCCTATCTATGATTCAAATTTTAAAACAAATATGACAACTTAAAAATACGCCTTAATAGCCTCATGATCACTGGGGGTTTTTTATCGTCCTTTATTCGTAATTTTGCGATGCATCATGCTTCCAAAAAAAATCTAAAATGGGGGCTTTTTTGGCAGATTTTTTTTTTGTTACTTTTCATGGGAAATTATTTTTTTGTTGTTGATGTGATTGGCTTGGAAAAGCTGAACAAATGTTTTTCTGATACAAATCTCTTTTTAAACTATTGTTTGAAATACGATGTATCGTTAAACATTTCGATAAGTCATTGAGACATAAATGTATTGTCACAACATTTTAATGTGATGATAAAGCGATGAGCTAATTCAATTTTTCTGAAAGTTCAGGCGCATTAGTCAAGATAATATGATGCGCCATCCGGTAATTTGTGCATAATCACATGTGTAGCTATGAATCATTAATGCTAAAAAGTTGTAATGGAACAATAATTTATCCTCGTTGTGGCTGCTTTTGTGGAGTCTTTTCAGGTCCATGGGAACATTTTTTTTTTCATGGATTTATTTGTACGTTCGCTGTATATAAATTAGGCAGTCATCGAGAAAAACATAGAGAAAAACATTTGTGGATGAGAGGTGTCCATGTAATCCTGAAAAATTGAGCAAACTCGAGAGTTGATGAGTTCGCAGTATCTAAAAGGAAATATAAAATTCCTTACATAAAGTGCAGAGTTTTTCTGAGCAGCGATTACATGCATCATTGGGTTCTGGTCGTTTTATTTGTTTTAAACCAGAAAAAAATCTATGTACGTATACCCTTTGTAAACAGCGAGGAGATACGAAAAAATTGACAGTTTATAAACAATCTATTTCGAATTGATATTAAATTAGTTTCAAATTTTTTTTCTATCAGGGCAATAAGAAACATATGTGAGATGTGTGGGTTTTTTGTTTTAAATCTAGATGCGAATGTTGATCAGTTATGTGAAAGTCTTAATTGTCAAAGTGTTAAAAGAAGAAGCGGAAACTTAAATGAAATTTATCAATTATAGTTATAGAACAAAGTCCGTTTGATAAATTTAAGGTGCATGCAGCGGAAAACAGTATGACAATGTTTACATGAAGTATATAATTATCACTAGCCAAAAACATATTGTTTAAGCTAAAAGATTTTGTGTAGTCGGGGGTTAGCCCAACGCATTTTTGTATTTTTAACCTTGTTCATTTTCTTGTATTTTCAAGAAATCTACGACACCCTGCTTTATATCAGAACATTTTAACTAATACTGCTACAAATCAGTAATAAATTTTACAAAGCTCATGTGCAGATTTCAAAAGTTATTCCGTGGGGATATTAAAGATTTATAGGTGAGGAGGGATCCGAGACATATTTTCGATCATTTTACAGTGTGAATTTAGGAAATTAAAACTTGGTGGGGATCCAGATTCTCCCCCCCCTCCCCTCCCCTCTAGATATGCGCATGAAGCTGGGTCTTCATGAAGAGAACATGCATAAATAAAAACACTGTGGGAAGTATGTGCTGGCACAATAAAGGTAGAATCTTGTGGGCCAGGAAAAACAGTGACCTTCGAACCAATGGTGTAGGCTTTCTTTCACTAGTGGATTAGGGCTTTTCATTTAGTTTATTATGACTGACGTTCACGGTGAATGTTGGGGATCATCTTCTTCGACATAAAAAGTTAACGTAATGTTGAATGCATCTGCGGATTCAGTAAACTTGGAGGTGGTTTTAGAGGGATAGTTATTAAACCCCCTTGCAAAATAAATCATGGGGGGGGGGGGGGGGGGTTACACAGGAATCATCTTTTTCGTCTGTCTCTGCAATCGTGGCCGGTTCATATCTCTCTTACGGAGAAACATTGGAAGTTCATACTCCAAAAAATACATATCATTGCGAATGACCTGTAAGTGTGCCATGAACTTGACCCATAATAGTTTGGCTAATTTTACGATCACTGGATCGAAAAGTTCAAAACACGTGTTCGGTTTATATCTTTCTTACACATAAAAATTAGAAGCTCATACCTCACAAAATAATGCTTATCAATTAAAGCTGTGCCGTGATTTTGCCATTAGGTCATGTGGGTTCAAGAACACTCGAAGAAAAGAGTGGTAAATTCGTGTCTGGTTTATAATTAATAACTCTCTCTTATGGAAAATCATTTAAGGTTCTTGCTGTACACAAAGAATGCCCATGACCTGAGGGTGTGTCATGATTTTGACCAAAGGCCATTTGAACAAGTTTAATGTCATTGGAAAGAAAATCTTCATAATTTGTGTACGGTCTTGATACGTCTATTATGGAGAAAATTGGACGTTACTACTTCATATAAAGATTGCTAATAACCCGAGGATGTGTCATGAACTTGACCCAGGCTCAGTTTTCCAAGGTCATTGTTAAAAGCATTTCTTGCGTGGCCATTGCAATTGAAAATGAGAAGAAGCTAAAAAATTTACACAAAGATAGCTTGCGACCTGTAAATATGTCTTGATCATGATTCATGGGCGATGGCCGGTTTTGCAACTTCGAGGTCACTATAAAAAATTGCATGTGCATCTTCTACTATTCAATGGAGATGTAATTATCATATTTTCTTGGCAATGGGATATCATTTGTGAGCTTGCTCTTAGTACCTCTAGCTTTATTTGCAGGGGGTCGGGGAGGAGGGGGCTTTTATTTTCCTTTTTTCAAAACATTTACTATTTATGAACTAAAGTAACAAAAACCCACCCCATCCCCCTTTCCGGGATGTCATAAACGTTAAAATGTTTTAATTACGATTTTATGAGATTGAGATTTATTTAAAAAAAAGATTTTATCAACAACTGCTGTATTGTATGACTCTCATTAACAAAGTAGACGCCTTTTATGCAAATACTTTTTTTCAAATTCTTTATTATCTTAAATGATTTTGTACAATATATATTAATAAACAATACTCTGTCCCGCGTTTTTGCTTCGACCACTTTTTGCTTGATATTTCAATAATAGTAAATGCCTTTGTGCTCAAACTACGTTCATCCACTAATATGAAAAATGTCCAGATTATCTGTTTTGAAACGCCCCCTCTACCGCGTCAGGTTTCAATACACATCCCAAAATTGAAAGTCTACGGAGATTTTGCATTGCATCAGCCATTAATAAGCCCGGATGATAATGTTAAAAAATTGCGCGATGTATTCCGAGTGTATTCCGAATGGGGAAAAGATGTAAACATTTCCCATTATAAATCTCCGTAAGAAAATTGTTTTCGTTCCTGTGGAATTTTATGAGTGAAAAGGGATAATAGTCCAATCCACACTTTGCAAAAGTTGTTCCCCTTTGCGGGGTCAACCCAAAGGTCAAAAGGGAAAAAACAACTTTTCCCTTCTGTATGCAACCAAATGTGTGGGCGTCCTGTGAAATAATCTTTTGGAATTTAATTTATTCCTTCAATGTGTGGGTTGCCCCAACTTGGGGCAATCAGAGGAAACCGATTTCTAAAGTCAAATGACGAAGTTACAACCCTTTAAACTACAAAGGCTACTGTGAGAAATATATGGGTTTTTCCCCAAAGATGGCGGTCAGGGGACATAACTTTTGTAAAGTGTGGATTGGTCTATTGTTCTATGAAGATATCTTGGATATATTCCCTTTCATCGATTTCAATTGTGTTTCTTTCACATGTATGTGTATTTTTATTAAAAATCATCAAAAAGTGATGGAAGCAATAACTTGGGACAGACTATAGTAAATGTTTTAATAACTAGATCTCGTTACGAGTAACGAGTAGGTCTTCCGTCCGATTTTGTTTTCATATGATACGATGAAATATCGATATTCTCTGCCAAATCTGCGATCTTGGTGAATCTAGGTTTTTTGTCTCGAGACCGAAAACGGACGAACAAAAGAGGTTTATGAAAATAAAACCTAGGTTTTTTTATACATTTGTTTAGTGTACACTACTGTTAATCATGGAAGATGAAACACCAACGATAATCAGTTAAACTTGTGAAAAAAATGAATTGTTTGAACTCTTCTGGTGAGTACCGGAAGTGACGGTTGACAAAAGAAAGCCCGTTAAATATATCTTCAATCGATTGTCTATCATTTATAAAACTTTGTGTCTCAATCACTTACTGTAACAGTGACTAAAATCTCGCTGGTATCAATTTTGTAAAAAGGCTAGGTACCAAAGATATTTGAAATCTTGATTGTTTTCAAGTTATCTGTAATATAGTTAACGAGTGTCTTGGCCCCTCATTTAAGGGGCCAGTCCCTTTTTCTTGAGTTCAATCGAAATGTCTCACGAATACTAACATTTTTTGTTCTTACACCCATCTAAAATTGTTGTTCATTTTTGAGATACAAATGATTGAATATTTTAGGGGCCAGCCCTCTAGATCCTTAATGGGGACAGACCTTAGAGTTTTGATTAGTGGAATCGATTAAAATCATCAATGCAAACATTTTCTTTTCTACATTGCCTAACAAAATATGTCTCCTTCTCTAGAGATATTGCATCAAAGTTTAAGTACTTTGGCCCCTTAAAATCCCTAATTACGTCATAAATGGGTGTGAAAATGATTTTACCTGATCAATATTGCTACAATCAACAACTTTGCTTCTATATTGTATTACAAAATTTTGATCGTTTTTAAGTTATTTGTAATAGAGTTTACGAGTGTCTTGGCCCCTAATTTAAGGGGTCAGCCCCTTTTTTTGATTTTGTTGGAAAGAACGTATAATTATCTACTACTTTTGTTATATATGTTTTAACAAAATATTAACTGAAAAAAAGATACAGATGAAAACGTATGAAAATTTTGCATGAAAATTCGTACTCAATTTTCGAGCCCAGGCGAGCTCCAAGAAATGGCGCCACTGGCGTAAAACAATATAATAGTGCACAACTTCAAACTATAGACTACCTATCCTGAAAATTTCATAGTCATATCTCTGAGAGTTTCTGAGATCAGCTCTGCACAAAATAGGTCGTTAAAATAGACAAAATGGCCGATAAATCGGTACCGGAAGTGCTGACAGAAAAAATCTCAAAAACGTATGAAGTTTACATCAAGTCTCATCTTCTGTGAAAAAATGGTTGAAATCGGTCGAATAGTTTTCGAGAAATCTCGTGCACAAAATTTGTGGAAAAAAATAATAATAACTAGACACGATCTCGTTGCGAGCAACGAGGAGGTCTTCCGTCCGATTTTTAGAAAGGAAATGACCTTGCCTTTTATCTTCATCAGCGAAACATATCAGGAAATGCAGATGTGATCTAAAAGAGCGATGGATGAAGGATTATCCACCCTGTAGGATCCTTAATTTTAAGGACCAGTCCCATTTTATTACACATTTAATAAGAGGTCTTTTGACTTAATAACAGGTCTAATAACCTGTAATAAAAAGAAACCGAAGAAAAAAAAGAGGGTCTACCTTTGTAAACGGAAGACCTTAATAACAATAAGAATAGAAGGGTCTTCCGCTGAAGACGGAAGACCCTAATAATAAAAGACTGTTTTTGTCTAAATCTTAATTGAAGAGTGTTTTTCAACTTGTACTATAGAAGTATAGTTTAGTATAATTTGTACTATAATTAATTGTAATTAGTACAGTCTTAGTTGAAATTAAAGGACCAATATCAAAGATCAAGTAAAATAGGACCAGAAAAACTAAATGATTTTATGAATGGGGGGGGGGGGGGGGGTTGGTTGGTGACTTCTATATTAAAATAGAATATTAAATTCTAAATATCACATATTACACAATTTCTAAACAAAATACATATGTTAGAACATTGTATAAGCGCTGTATAAGCCACTGTACCATTGATTTGAAATTTAAAATCTCAAAATCTTAATTATGATTTTTTCTTTGATATTTACCTTTATTCTAATATATGTATAGCATTAACATTAGGTACATGGAGATGAATGCAACAGGTCAAAACGTTTGAAATGGGCGGGAACAAATTGACGCGGACGTCTGATGAAGCGTATTTTCAATCCACCTCAGCATTTTTAATTTGCTATATAAGTTAATAGAAAAACATTTTATTTCATCAATAATAGTGATTTTATTTCATCAATAGTAATCGGATCCCCATCCGAGAGAGATTATACGCAGGGCAAAGCATATTGTCCCATGACTCGTCAAAAGTCTGAAACCAAGTGAGGGCGATTTTGAAACGGGGTTTATTCCCAGGGGAGAATAATTAATTCAAATTTCGATTTAATAAATTAATACATATATTATACCCATATGAAAATGTTCGCTAGGCTAATTTATACGGATATGCACATTCATTGTTTATCTAGCTATAATGAGAGAGAGAGAGAGAGAGAGAGAGAGAGAGAGAGAGAGAGAGAGAGAGAATTATTGACCCCGCTGCTTAATCACTAATCCCGCTTTTGGGCGAGCATGTACATGTTTATAGACTTTTGTAAATAAATCTAAACTTTAAAAGACTGATTGTTTAATGATTATAATCCCAATCCACCCTGCCGTAATGATTTTTATAAATCAAAAGTGAATAATCAGACTCTCTGTTTCAACAGTGTATATCAACGATCAGTGTTTACATCTGTTAATACATAGGCCCAAACACAGATACAAGGGTGGTCAGTTTTCACACCGTATCGCAGTCACCTGGTTGTCAGAGAGAGAGAGAGAGAGAGAGAGAGAGAGAGAGAGAGAGAGAGAGAGAGAGAGAGAGAGAGAGATTTCATAGTGTTTTATAGTGTTCAGGAAATCAATATATAAGCAACCTATGTCAATAAACGCATGTATTCATGCATGCGTTTATCTATATAATTATGTAAATAAATACTAATCAGTCCTCATTTTAAAGACATGTAGAATAACGTTTGTGCATTGCTTAGTAAATGTTGTGTGCATACAGTCAAGGAGATGGCGGCATTTCTTTGATGCCGGCAAAGCGACCCAGTGAACTCTAATGTAGTCGTACTGCAAGGGAGCTTCGGCGGCATGTCTTTGATGCTGGCGATGGGACGAGCGTCTGAATTAAGCCAACTGCTGACAGAAACGAGCTCTATATTTGTACTAAAAAAGCTGTTATTATCTTTATTTATTATAAAAATAAAACGGAAAACAATAAAAACCATCATTTTAAAGATAAAATCATTAACCAAAACAAAATTAGGGAAGAAATATAATCGGCACTTGGGGACGGAACCCGGGTCGCCTGGGCACAAGTCCACCACTCTAACGACTGAGCTACGCGGACTTTCGCTTATGAACTTTTGAGCTCAAAATCTCGGGAATGCGTGGATCGATTTAAAAACGAATTTCCTATTCTGAAGTGTTTTAAGTGTCTCTATCGAATAGTAACATTAAAAAAATTCAAATTCAAAAAATTGAAAAATTAAGGTTTTTCATTTCCTTCCGGTGACGACCGGAAGTGACGGCGGACGTTCGGATATGCGAAGGGCACTGCGGCCGTTCACTCTCTACCATCTCTGAAAATTGAAAGGTTCTATCTTAAATACTTTTTGAGAAAAATCGTGAACAAGCAAAAACGTAAAATCTTTGATATCTCGGTACCGGAAGTGACGACCAAAAAAAGCTCGTGTAATTTTCTTACAAATTTTGTCATGAATAAGCTCTGAAAATTTCATGAAAATCGGCTGAAGCATTTTTGAGAAAACGTGGGAGAAAAAAAAAAGAATAATAATAATAATAGAGGAAAAGAATCAAAGCAATAACAATAAGGTCTTCCGTTGGAAACGGAAGACCTTAATAATAATAAGAAATCGTACGAAAACTATAAGGTCTTCCGTTGGAAACGGAAGACCTTAATAAATATCAAGTCTGACGTTTTAAGTAGAAATTGCTACACATTCACATGACTAATGTCGCAAACAACTCATATGTACGCTTTAAATAATTCTATAACTAAATAACATTTTGCAATCATGTACTGACCCAGTAACTGTCATTTCATTCGTATTTTGTCAATTTACATTTGCTTAACTGGTCCGTCGTAAAATAAACTTTATTACTTTGAAGCTAGGAAAGCTACTTCTCTTTTGGTCTATGGCCGCTAACTAGTAATTCTGTTTGAATTGTACTCGCTACCTTATCACCACTACCGGCTAAAGCAAAACTACAATCATCAACGTCCCTTCATCAGTATGGATAATCCACGTTTAACAAACAAGCTCCATTACAACAAGTGTCATGAATCTCAATCACATACTCAGATTCATTGCGCAGCGCCGCTCAAATTGGGATAATTCATTTCCTGTACATGCTACGGCGACCTCTGGCGGCAGATAGGATAATTTCGCCATTAATCTTGTTCGCCGCTGTTAACAAATTACAAAGAATCGATAACACAAGAAAACATTTATCTATTCAATTAATCTTGTATGTTTCATAGAGAACGAACTAAGTACGGGGGATTCTTTACAGAAGTAAACGTGTCTGGTGATAAAAACGATAGACTAGAAACACGAAGAAGTCATTATTTAACTCCGTTCTTCCAATCTTAATATGGGAGTTATAGCAACTACAGCCGGCGTAATTGAGTAGAGCAAGGTTTTTATCAGTGCATGTAAACTGCAGACTGCTAATTATTAAGTTCCCTTACACGAAAAATGAATGTTATAAGAAAAATAGTTCGGCCGACACTTGTTGTAGAATTAGTTAATTTATAAATATGAAAACATCATACGATGTAAGTTTCCTCAAAATGTTTACACTTTTTCTATCAATAAAATATGTTTTTCAATTCCTTGTGTCAAATCATTAACAAATTTATAATCATTCCAGCTGAAACTACATGTACATTGTAATCTATTTTCAAGAGATGGAAAATAACATTGCAGATTTTGAAATTAGAAACTTTATTTTTCAGTTATTTGTCGTTTTAAACTTGCATACAATATGGAAACTTAAAATAAATCTAAGTTGACTAGTTTTAAATAAAGTTTTGTCAAACGCATTATCATTTACATGTATGTGGAGACACGAAAAATAATTAAATACCTCTGGAACTCCAATGTATTTTATGTTTAGTAGAGTATAATCATGATACCAAATTTGTGACATATACTCAGTATATATACATGTAGTGGATAAAGTATAAGCCTAGACAGAAGAAAAAATGATAAGCAAGTCTAAATAAACGATGGCCATAGAAAACTGACAACTCTTTGTCGAAATGGCGATAAAGAAAGTCTTGGTCTTTGCTGTATCTTATATAGTGCAGACTTGCCGGACTCTGGTCTAACCAACTGTTGTATACATCAATACTTGTAGACGCACGATTCCTGTAAAACTCAGTTTAATCCTTGTAAAAATATCATCCCTAACGACACCAGAGACTTGATTTTATTATGGCGAGAGAAACAATAAATTTTCCTGGTCTAACTTAATTTGGGTTATCCGTTGATACACGTCAACAACGGCAATGAATTGTACAGCCGATGTCCGACGCCTTATTATGAACGGATATACTTTCTTATTATACATGCTCAGAGGCTTTTTCTCGTTTGGATTGGAAATACTTGAGGCCAATAAATGAGGCCATTTGGACTGTTTCGCATTAGAGTAACACGCGTACGAATTTGAACGTTAACTTATCTAGCAATGTTAATTTGCATATATCCGAAAACTGAAAAGAAAATCGAATAATGATTTCTTTTGAAAATTTCACAAGATGACATGTCTATACATATAAATGCAACGCGTAATAAACTGATAATGAGTAAAACTCGATATGGAGGATCTTTTTGATCGACATGTATATCTTACACTATACTTAATGTAGGAACTTGTGCAATTTCAAATAAATGCTTTTGAACTGAAGTGTATGTATGTAAAACTGAGAGAGAAAACCAAGAATAAATGTTACGATTGAAAAAGGAATAATGATCACTTTCTTGTCTATGTCTGCAAGAAAATTATTAAGTCGAAAATTATGGATTATCCCTAATCTTTCTTACCATTAACCATCTTTTTATCAGAAGGAAATTCAGTTCAGAAGGTAGTTGTAAGTATATAGGGAAATTACACTGTAGTTTAACTAGCAGACAGACCGTTATGGGTGAGGATTTTTGACTGATTAAACGTACTTTTGCAAAGCCTGCCTGACAGTCTACATCAACGTTAAAGCACACAACTCCTAATATGAAAAGAATTTTAATTATTAGACTACGAAAGGCTAAAGCTCGGTTAAACTATCGGTTTACTAGTCTGCATTTTGAAATGAAAGACTATCCATATCGCCGTCCTTGAATGAACACTATGATTATTTCGAATTCGTTCAAAGTTATTATAATGATAAATAAATGTTATGTTAGAAAAATAGGTATATGGTATATAAACGAAACAGCCAGAACTTCACCATCTTAAGTATAAATTTCATAAGCTTACATATATCAATATACATCTACTCAAAAGAAATTTAAATATCAATTTGCTCACAAAAATTTAAAGATAGATAGTTTATGAGAAATGGTTTTTAAAAAGTTGATATTTTTTTTAAATTGACAATATTTGAGAAATATATGACGTTACGTCTGCAAAACTGAAATTCTTTTCACAGAATATACATGTTTCATTTCCTATGATATTCGTAAGTACGCCTTTAATTTAAATTAAATTACATGTACATACACTTTTTAATAATTTTAGCATTTGGTGATGGATATATTCATCAACCAAATCTTATGACCTCCAAATTCATTTCGCGCTATGCATGCACGGATTTAAAAGGGAAAATGAAATTCTTAAATTGACATTGTAAAATTGGCGAGAATGTGCCTTGGAACCACCCCCCCCCCCCCGACTGACATAAATATTCCCTCGGACACCCCCTCCCCCTTTTTGGAAATAAAATCTGGATCCGCGTTTTCAAATTCGGATTGTTATAAAGTTCAATGTCATGAGTGAAATTTGTTCTAATCACATAAATATAAAATTAATTATTATTGACATTTATTTTGATATGTTTACTTTATTATGAAAATAGGCCTAGCAATCGTGCACTTTTAGCAACTGAAAGGAAATTCGGACAAAATTTTTTAGATTTTGTTTTTCAATGAGATATTTTTGGCAGTTCTATAATATTAAAAGGTTCATGTTTTATTTGATATTCAGCACGATTTTGCATACTTTCTAGCTGTTCGTTTTATCTCACTTTTTCATTTATATAATCGTATCGTGCACACTACAAATATATTGAGAAATGTAAAAATGATAAAAGACACAATATCTCAAAATTTTGAACATTGACATCATATGAATTTGTATGCCAGCTGAAAAAGGTCAATATAATGATTTTAACACTATAAATATTTTAAGTATTTTCTTCATTCAATTTTTGTTAAATTGAATTAAGAACGGGTAGGGCTTAACTGGTAGATGAAATTCGGAATAGGCCTATTTATAAACATTGTCAATGAAAACTTAATGCTTTGTATCAAATTACTACCACTGCCATTCATAAACTGTATTTCATTTTAAAAAGAGATTAGCAGTTTGCAATGTTTTTACTGTTAAAAAAATCTTAATGATGGTGTAAAATTTTAAGGGATTTTTCTTTAAAGAGACAGTACAGCGCTGAAAACACATGTGTGAATAACTTCAGATTTACCTATTGTATCGTTAGGAAATAAGACACAACGTTGATTGTAATAGTTGAAATACATAAAAATCCCTTTCACATACTTAATTAATGTAATTATGAGCTTCCAGAAATTTAAGGGTCGTACAAACTGGAATAATCGTATATCGTTTATTTGTACCACGTGGACTTTGATTGACAGAAATTGACACGTGCTGAAAACTACAAGATCTTCGTCCGACGACTATGGTCATCTTGGTATACGAGCTTAAAGGGACTCTCTAAACGGAACACATAATCACTTTCTCGATAATTTATAAATGATTTACCAATTTTCGTTTATTTTAAAATGAACAGACATACATGTAGATATGTCAAATAACCCCTTAAAGGGTCTCATTTACAAAAATGAATTTAGGTTGTAGCCACTCCTATGATAAACACGAAAAATACATGCTTACAAAATAAAAATTGTGGTTATTTTAAAAACGTTGAAAAATTTTTATCTGGGAGAAGGAGAAAAAGACATGTCCAGGAGAATCTTCGCAAGCCCTGCATGTGTTTTGTTAACAGTAAATACACATGCGTAATGGTATAGAAGGCTGAACCCCGTAACACGTTGCGATGTAAATATGTTTACTTATAAGATAATACGTAATTATTAATTTTAATGAAATAATTAGATTTAATTCATGGGGAACTTTGTAATTTTCTGAAAAATTATACATTCATGAGTAGTACAAAAGTTCTTTTTTACAAGTCGGTTTTTGATAAGGTGCGCCGTAATGTCTCTTTAATTTGCTTAAAATATTCAGTCATTGACCTACTTTTATAAAAGTGAAATATAACACTACAATAAAACGTCTTCGACACACAATAGATGGCTTTTCATTATCATCAGTGGAATTTTTACATTCCCTTTACAGTGGCGAAGCGAATGTTGTGCGAACAATCAAAGGTTGTGCCAAGGATGACGTCACGTTTGTCAAAACAAATTTGGAACATATTTGGAAATTCCTGATAATGTCAAACTCCATACAACAGTAAATAGAAAATTTTGAGTTGTAACACAAAGTCGTCAAATCCTAATAAAGGAGATTAATCAGCTTAGACATTTGATTACATTAATGACATTAAAACATGCAAACATATGCAATTTGATCAGCTGGCGGGGTTCTGGAAATTATTAGAAAGACATGAATGACGCTTCCGAACGTCCCTCGGGAGTCATCGGTTTTATTCCTTAACAAACACACAAACTTCTTTGGACATAAAATCAATAAAGATGGCGGTTGTTCTGTAAATAAAGACTCCCAATGGTTGTTCCCCTTTTTCTTAACTTGGTTCGATAACTATTTCCACTGTTTGCTTGTAGAGGGAACGTTCAATTACTGCGCTTTATTAAGTGTTAGTTTAACCACCGGGGAATTGCCGACAACAAATATACCATCTATTGTAAAACAATCACATAAAATTGAAATTATCTCTAGCTATCTCGGCTTTAATGGAGTCAATAGTAAGCTCGAGCTCGGCTTTGAAACTGTCTCTCCAGGATTTTTATCTGTTCTAATGCATAACAGCAAGTCACAGCAGCCTAAAACACGTTGTTTGATTTTGATTGTGTAAAAGGATATTTCTAAAACTAGTTTTCCGCCATTCCTTTTTTATGATTTTTTTGGCTGTGTTTTGGAGGAATTTTTGATTTATGGAGACAATGATTTTGTTCTATAGTTATAGATAGGCAACGTTCTTTATATAATTCGTCACTTGATTTAAAACTAATCATGTCCGTAAAGTGTAAGTAAATTAAACATATAATTATATATTCTTCATTATGAACTGATGTATTTTATAACAAAAATACTTCTATTTGCTTTAATGTACAACGTTTTTGTTTATCCATTTATCCAAACGGTCCATTTTGCAAATAGTTCTTTAAAATGTTTTTTGATTTGCAATAAGTTTATATTCATGACAATTGTTAACGAGTATTTCTTTTGTTCCATGTTGTAAATTAGGGGCCGGTTTTTTTTTTAGATCTAAATATGCTTGAAGACATTGTAGAGTAAAGAACAACATTTAATATATATTCTTGTATGAATCCGTTAAAAAATTAATTAAGTAGTATTTGTTAGGAAGGAACATATTATATTCCTTAATCAATAAATTAGAAAAATCACACCTTTTACATTTTTGGCACACTGCTTTTGCTATATGTATATTTTCTAACACTTTTTCACTCTGAACATATTTCCTTGAAGTATTAGAGAAGGTGTGCTCTCGTTCTTTCAGTAGTGTCTCCTCGTCTCTTCTTGGTATATTTGAAACGGTTTTAAATGCTTTATACATACATAACTGAAAGTCTGAACTAAACGGTGTCACTTAAAGGGGCATGGTCACGATTTTGATCAAATTTTATTTTTCTGTTTTTATTATTTACAATGCATTGCAAATGCATTTCTAATGATCAAATGAAATTTGGGTGCCAGTCGATGAGTTTTAAGCAAGATACAGGGCTCACAATTCTTCGTCATGTAAACAAGGCTCGTGCTTTGTTTTTTTTTACATAGGTACAATCTACCGGTAAAAAAAATCTGTTTCAAGCTGATTTGTCTATCTTTTTATTCATTTTAAGCATAAATAAACAGTTCCTTACGTTAAACAAATTCATTTTAGGTCTAAGACTGGAATTTTCACTTCAACATTTAAAATGTAAACAAAAGCTTTGTTTACACAGCGAAGACTTGTAAGCTGTGCAACTCGCTTATAACTTAACAAACGACACTCAACATTTGGTTGCCTATTAAAAAAGCCCAACTGAAGCATTCAAATCGAAAAAAAAATTTGGACCAAAATCGTGACCATGCCCCTTTAATGTTATAAGATATGGAATTGCAGCATCAGTTAATGCATTGTTATTATATTCATACAGTTAAGTATTGCTACATTTTTTAAATTCCATTTGTGAGGGGGTGACTGAATTTGTTTTCACTCTTTGCTCTACGTCAAACAAAGAATTTGTGAAATAAAAAAAAAATAACATGGTTATGATATTTCTAATTATGTATCCTAAATACGCCTAAATATAGAATACGATTATTAAAAACACCTCACAGGTAAACATACTCACTCTAGGTACCTCTGTAGATTTTGGGAGTTGATTTTAATCAACTCTTCCATGCAGTTACTCAAACAAACCGAAAGTGGAACAGTGTTTGGACCTCAGCACAAATCATTGCTGCTGATAAGACTTAGTTCTTGAAAATAATCGATAAATTCGATGTAATGTATGCTAAAGCATTGTTTTTCAAGGAAACTTATTTATAAATGCCTTGAAAATAGTCAGATTTTAAATGGTACGAACAATTCAAATATGTTTTGTAGTTGTATGTATTCCTACGCCAGAGTTCAATATAGTCTCGTTCAGCTCGACGCTTGGGTGTCTCCGTAAATCCTTGTCGGGGATTTATGGTGTCATCCGAGCGTTTGGTTGAACGAGACTAGAGTTCAATATTGCTTGGATCCATACAATTTTCGAGAAATATTTCTATTACTGATACATGTACATAGTTTGATTGAATTAATTTTATCTTTAAATATTATTTAACATGATTCACATGGGGGTTTCTCGACATTCTTGTCGAAAAAGTCCAAAAATTCATATTATAAAAATGTGCGTAATTCAAATTAGAAACTACATGTACTTGTCATGCAAAATAACATATTATTGATTTTAAAATAAATTAACATCGACAAAGTCAACTCCCGTCAGTTCTTCAGTACTTTGATCTTAAAATTCTATTTGATAGATGACTATATATAATGTATATATTTTATATAAAACCTACAAAAAGTACATTTCTGTTCAGGATTTATCTAGGTACAAAGTCCTCTTTATGAAAAGTTAATCTATAATTTAGCAATGCATTAAGTTACCATAGTTAATTTAAACTATCTAAAAAAAAAACACCCAAAATTTGTGTTGGCATTCTCGAGTAAAACTTCTCGAGCTTTAACGGTAGAGCTTGGAGAAACACCTTGAATGTATTAAAAAGGGCCAATGGGGAGAAACTCCCTGTGGTATAAAATGTTATTATCTGATTATGTTAACGTTCATACACTCTAGACATAAATTCAATGTATTCCTTAGAGATTAATCTGAATGATGATTGAGAGGTTTTTTATGGTGTGGCCATTTTGTGGTATTGTTCTGCCTCCAGTAAAAGAGATTTTGAAATTTTGTAAATGTTTATAGGTGACTCATTTTTTTGATACTGTAGTAAAGTTTATACATTAGTTGGAATTAGCCTCGATTATATCTTTTGAAATTGACAAAAGAATATATCTCTTGATTTTTTATCAGGACAAGCTGCCAAGGAGTAAGCACATGGTGTTGTGTTTTGTCGTGGTTTGCTGATTGTGCTTTTTATTGTTGGATATGCGAGATGCTGACTATTTTTGTTTATTTCAGTATTTCATGAAACTGATTTGTTCAGTGTTCACCTTTCTTAATTTATTCCATTGAAGTTTCTTTATTAGAATTATTTTAAAAAACTGTATGTATGTTCCTTAGTTGTTTTGAATATAGTGTAGATATATTATTAGCATGTCTAATTGAATATTTAGTAAATTGTTTATGTGACTGTATATACATAACGTGTTGATATATTGTAAGTATATGGTAAGTATTGTATATTGTGAGTTTGTTAATTTTAAGTAAGTTTTTTATGTTGCGTCTATGATTGATTAGCTATTTGTTCGTACGTTATATTTATGTTGATTTCTGTATTTCCATTTGTGGACGATTATTAAAATACGTACTCATTTTACCTTAGAACATTCAAAGTCATAAAAAGTTAACGATTTAATAATATAAAATTTCACAATTGATATAAATTTATGTTACATATATGTACATTTATATTTATGATCAAGTTGTACCGGAAACCATATTGCATGGTAGGTAAATTTTAAAGGAAAGCTTTCTATTTATACCTTGATTTTCTCTCTATCTTTCTTACAATATTCCATTAGCTGTTTTCTTGCTATGATAGTTTTCTAAACTTAATTGGATAAAAAATATATATACGGATGGAAGTTAAAATGGCAATTTCATTGATTTCAGATTTTCGGCGAGTTCAAGGGGATTTGATGGTAAGTAAAATATTAAAAGCAAATTTGAAATGCATGAGAGATTAAACACTCCGCACATTTGTTTAATCAATAAAGAATTTAAATTATATGGTCATTAATTTCGGTTTGTGTTGATTAATATGTACTGTTAGGTTCTCTGCGAGATAAATGTTTTTTCGATGTACTTGTCAATGAATCTTTGATGTCGTCGAGATCACTTTGAACAACTTTAAGCGCGACAACTCTAGCATCTGTAAATTCCGCCGAAATATTGTATTGGCTTTTATAGTAATATAGATTTTCTTTTTGTTCAATTGATCAGCAATTGTTTCAACGAAAACATATTACGTTACAAAAATCTGTATCAATCAACTGTCAAGATTACGTTTTTTTATTGCTTTAATTCGTGAAGCTAAATTCGGCAAAAGTACAATGTATAACTAATTGAGACTGATTGTGTAGAGATATGAAATAAATTGAGAGTAATTGTGCAAAGATATTTTTAAAGATATAACGAATTGGAACTTTTTCACATGTTCAAACATAAAAGATTATTTCTCGAAACGACAATAATAGCATTTTTAACCATTTATCACCAATAACTATTGTTTTTTCATTCTCACCAATTCGGAAAAATAATTATGATCATTGAAAAATAACATTTTGTTGAATTATATCAATAAATTAGTGTAAAACAGTTTTACAGAAAGTTCGTAAATAGAATAATATAACTGTATAAGTGAAAAGTCAATATGATTAACTATCTCAAAATATATTGATTTGGTCGCTTCTTCTACGTAAACGCTTAGGAATGTAATTTTTTTTTTTTTGGAAATTATAATAAATGAATTTGAACTTGAAGAAAAAGTCCTTTCGTTTAAGACGTCTATTCTGAGAATTTATTTCCGATGGGCAGCCAAAATTTTATTGTCAGTTGTTAAGTTTTAAGTTATTTTATGTAAACATCATGTGTCATGTTTCATTGATGCTTTAAAGGTTGAAAGCTGTGTGAATTCCACATTAATGATTTTAATAAAAGAAAACAACATAAGTGTAACGGAATATGAACTTGGTTGGGCACGTGATAAAATCATGTAAGAACTGATCACGTGCCGAACAAATCACTGTTGAACAATGCCGTTTATTGCTTATATTAACGTTTCAAAAGGGTATGTCATTTGAAATTATTATAACAGAACCGTATGCAATAGTACAGCCGTCAAATTACAATAGCTTGCGGTAATTAAGTGTCCCAAACGAAGTTTTTAAGTATGCCAAACAAATGGAGGCGTATTGTGTCTGCTCAGATTCTTCGTCTTCTTAATCCTAAACTTGTCTGTCGCGTTCCTCATCAAAGATAGCAAAATGGAATATTACAAATCATTTTTATTTAATTTGTTTTTTTTTTTTTTTTGTTTTTTTTTTTTTTGCTTTTTTTTTTGGGGGGGGGATGGGGTCTAACATAGAATTAACATAAGCTATGTGATTCCTATCCTTTAGATCTTTCCCCCTGGGGTCGTCCACACCCCCCAAAAATGACCAAATATGTCATAAAAAAGTTCGGATTCTGACCCTAACCATATAATCCTTGTTTCTTGTTTCTTAATCAAGTATCACGGTAAATAGTTAAGTGATTTTTTATATGCAAAGTTTGACCCGTGTTGGTCATCCCTACCCCCAATGATGCCCTCGCCTCGATTGGGAAAATTTATAAGCGTCCTGATTATAATTACTTCTCGTCACTATTACGTTATTAAAAAGTCCACACGGAATTGAACGGTTTTTTGTGTTCTTTTATAGGTTCATATAAAGAAACGTGTTTGCAAATTCAACATATTATTTGTTCAATGAACTCGGATTTATGCCTTGACTATCTTGCACAAAAACATGTATTCGTGTATATTTTTTATGTGGAATAACATGAAAATGATTAATTTGGCTTTGTTAGATACAAAGCTTTTGTAGATGTCACAAACAAAAGCTTAATATGCTTACCTTTTTTAATTGGAGTTTTATATTAAACAAATCGAATGCCGTTATTACATGACATTTTTTACTTCGACTGCTATTAAGAAATGAAATTTAATAAATTAAAATAAAAGCATGCATATCTCCTCTCTCTCATTCTTGTTTCCTAACCCCTCAATCAATCCTTTCTCTTTTTCAGTCTCTTTCTAAACCTCTCTCTCTTCCTCTCAACCTCTTTCTTTTTCTATCTCCATCTCTCTGTCTGATTCTCTCTCTCTCTCTCTCCCTCTATTTCTCTCTCTCTTTCTCTCTCTCTCTCTCTCTCTCTCTCTCTTTCTCTCTCTCTCTCTCTCTCTCTCTCTCTCTCTCTCTCTCTCTCTCTCTCTGACGTATCAGACTCCCACTGTCTACCATCATAATATTATTAACAGTTTCGTGCCTCCCTCGGGATCTAAAACCTTTTGGCATCTCCTGGATAGATTAAGCAATGATACCAGTATCCCTGGAGTATACTCCTGTGTCACATTTTAGAGGAGAAAAAGAGTAGTATGATAGGAAATGATTTGTCTGCAATGTGCGCTGGCGTTTGAGCGAGAAAAAAATCAATTGTTGGTTTTCTTGATATTATGACTTTGGAAACATTTATTTGATCTTATGGAGGTAGGATTTTTTCATCGGTTTGTTCGTTTGATATTCTTACTTAATTTGTCATTTTGATACAAATGTATGAATAGTTAAGCGTATGACTAAGCTCTTTTTTGCACTGGTTTACCGACGATATGAGATAAATATTCTCTTTTGCTATGATTTCTTGTAAGCCAGACAACTGAAATTAAATTGTTCTGTTTATTACCAAGATAATCAAGCTTATGAACTTAGCCTTCTTTTATTTGTTCATACTAATTACTGAGCCGGGAAACAAGTGAATAATTCGTTTTAAACACCCATAAAAATGTCGAGCGACTTACATGTAAGAAAGCCTCACAAGATACTCTCGTTCAGTCTTCTTTCTCAGACTTTTTCTCTACTCTGTTTTTCTATGTGTTACTCTCTCTCTCTCTCTCTCTCTCTCTCTCTCTCTCTTGTATAAATAAAGAAACGTTTTCGCATCTTGTGGTTGTAACTTAAAACCTGTTAGAAGTTAACAAAAGCTTACCAGGGAACAAAATCGATTCAGTGTCTTTGGAAGGATGATTTATATTAATGCTTCGTTGTAAACGAGGAAGCTTTTGAGTGTAACGTTCCCTCTTTTCAGGAAAATGTTTTCAATTTTCTTAAACTTTTTTTTTAAAATCTAGATATTATCATATCTTCATTTTATTTGCTGTTAAAAAAAATAGATTAGCGATGGTACTTTTAAGTTTTTAACAGCTTTTATAAATAATGTAGAATAACTGTTTACAGTTGATCGAAGTATATGGTTCGCTGCACAGGCGACCAAACATGTCTACTAACATTATATTAAGCTGATACACTTTAAAAGACTGTGAATTGATTTTCTTAGCAGTGATCCTCATACGATAAAAATTGCTCTAATTACCGCATCTAGCTGTCAAATATTATGCAAGTCCGATTGATATTGATGGAACAATTAGTTGCGTTTCTGTGACACAGAGTGGCTTGGTCCCCGATTCCTCAAGTTTGCAAAGTGAATTACGATGAACTGATGAACTGTGATCGATGAACAAATAGAAAACATCTTCTCCTCGCCCGTTTTCTTAATGACTTTTTTTCGAGTATTGATTCGTAAATATTTATCTGACAGCCGACGTGTTAGTGGGAGAAAATGAAGGCTAATTGGACTCAAACTGGGAGGATGTGCTTTGAATTGAGATCTGAATTGGTTTAATGACCGTGCCAATCATCTGGGAATGACCAATGTGCATTGCGCTGTTGAATAATCTCTCCTAATTTTAATTATTTATGGGATTGCAGAAAACAACTCTTTTAATTTGATGCACCATGTAAAATGTATTTGGGATATTTTACGTTTGATGGAAGACAAATGTTTATTAGTATTTGTTGTTTTGTTAAACTTACAAACCGCTCACGCCTTATCTCGAAATACATTTGTCTTTTAAAAGAACGACGATTGTCAGTGAGCAACTGGACGAATTTAACGGGGTCCCAATGAAACCACTAATTTCATACTTTTGGAATCTTGTCTAATTAGTTAAAACCAGTAGCTTAATCGACAAAAAAGACAAACAAACAAAAACCCAAAGAAACAAACAAAACCCCATGCAGCCCGATTAAATATTATTATGAACAAATAAGTTCATATTATTTCCAAACAGTATCAAATGGTAGAATAGTTTAACAGTGTGTTCGTTTCTTCGACATAAATAAACTTTCAACATTGTTTCAAAACGCAGTTTATGTAATATGAATGGCATACAAAAGTGAACATTAACGTAATTTAATCTTAATTGAACTACTTTAAATTAACGTTTTATTTCAATTCCAAAAATGTAAACCTGACAACGATACATGTACATAGTTCACATAACCCAGCATCATAAACATAACTATACTTTAGTAAACAAACAAAAATCGTACAAATCTGAATAATGGCGGCATCGATCATTCCTACCTTAAATCAGTCAAACTTTAGTCACAAATCAAATCCGAATACTGAAAAACTGAAGGGAGTTGATTTTATGGATTATTATTTTAAATTGATGATATTTGAATTTGCATGACAACTAGTTTCTTAGCTGTATTTGAATAATTGCGCATATGTTTTTCTATATTTATGAACTCTCGGGCTTTTTTAGCAAGAATTTCGAATTATAGAGGGAAAACCCAATATGAATCCTGTTGTTTAATATTTAAGATAGAATTAACTCCATTAAACTTAACGATGCAATATGTATCAGTACTCGAAATATTTCTGAACAAGAGAAAGGCTGTCAATAGGACAGCAAACCGAGTTTTCCTTTGCGTGAACAGTATTCATAATCCATTTGTCTACCCTAAATTGATAAACACAACCCATCCAGAGAAATGGGATACCCTATATGCAATATTCTGCGTGAAATTGACTAAATTCAACAGCTGATACATTTTTTCAAAAAATATCAAAAATCAAAATCAAGTAATATTCACAGATCTGATATATGTATAATTTATCTGCAAAACAACTTCCTATCTTGAAAACTGTAGGAGAAGTTATTCGTGAAATAGGGCTACCCTATATGCAATATTCTGCAAAAAAAGTTCAACAGAGTGTATTTTTTTTAACAATAATCAAAAATCAAAATCCAAGTAATATGCACATCTCTGATATATTTACAATTGATCTGCAAAATAACAACTTCCTATCTTGAAAACTGTAGGAGGAGTTATCCGTACAATAAGGGTACCCTTTTGGCAGCCACCCCCTCCGCCATTTTCACCATTCAAATAACCGGATTTTTCCTTTGGAAAACCCGATTAAAAATAATATTAAACATGTTAGTAAAAAAAAAATAATAATGAAGTCTACCCAACGCCCGTTCTGGTTCTTTCTTTAGATTGGATGTGCGGCCCTTGATTCCAAACGCTACCGCTGTAGAAATGACCCTTTGGTATTCAATGGCAGCGAACCAGTCTTATAGAACTCTGGCGTAGGAGTACATACATGTACGACTAAAAATATCTAAATTTTTCGTATCATTTGAAATATGATTTTTTTAAGGTACCTGTATTTATGAATAAAGTTTTCTTGAAAAAACAATGCTTCTGAATACCTTACATCGAATTTATCAATTTTTTTCAAGTACTAATATCAGTCTTGTCAGCAGTGATGGTTTTCCATTCATAATTGTGCTTAGGTCCAAACACTTGTCTCACTTTCGTTTGGCATAGAACAGTTGATTATCAACTCATAATCAAAGTACTGACGTACTGACTGGAGTTGATTTTATCGATTATTATATATTATAGAATCAAAGACACGTTATTTTGCATGGCAAGTAGTATACACGTACTATGTATTTAAAATACGCACATTTTTATAATATGAATACTCGGACATTTCCGAAAAGAATTTCGATAAAACCCATATGAATCATGTCATGTAATATTTAAAGATACTATTAATTCCATCACGGAACGTATCAGTAATCGAAATATTTCTGAAAAATTGTATGGATCCAAGCCAATCTCCGACAAGCAGGAGAGATTCTCTGTTTGTTGAAAATTTACGGAAAATTTACGGAAAATTTACGGAAACCACCGATCGTCTGGTTGAACGAGACTATAGTAATCTCTAGAGTAGGAATACATACCACTACAAAAATATCTAAATTTTTCCAACCATTTAAGATCTGACTATTTTCATGGTGTTTATAAATAAGTTTCCTTGAAAAACAGTGCTTCAGAATTCATTACAGTGAATTTATCGATCATTTTCGAGAACTAAGTCTTGTCAGCGGTGATGATTTGTGCTTAGGTTCAACCACTGTTTCAATTTCGGTTTGTCAGAGTAACTGCATAGGAGAGTTGATTAAATCAAACTCCCAAAAATTGTTTTACTACCACACGAATTTAGCACTAGTACATTATTGATACTTGTAACTGTATTCGAATTTGAAATTATGAAGGAATACAAAAATATAGCTACTAGCTCTTTATATTTTGACTGTTGTAAAATGATATGACTGTAAAGTTTCTTTTAAACAAACTTAAGGACTTTGGAGACTTTAATTTTAAAATGAAATAAATATATGTTTTGGCATGCACTGTTTCGTTCATCTTGAAGACTACGACATTGGCGATGAACATAAAACAGCGTTAAATAACATGCTCATGATGAATCTGTCTCCGGGGAAAATATGGTGTGTCTGTGAATCCTATAGACTTAAAAGCTTTAAATTGTAAAACGCATTTTCTCTGCCATTCAGTTAACTGAAATCCGACGAATGGCTTCTAAAAGGTACATATTTCCGCCATTCACTCGCTTTTTCAGACGTTTCAGGTTTAACATTCAGTTGACTGGATGTCACGAGTCAATCTTGTAGATGTAACGCAAGTTTCGTAGACAAAGGATAACACGTAAATCGTTTGTGTACGCTTTTTATTGATTAAAATTTATATTAATGGTGTGAAATGTATATATATATATATATATATATATATATATATATATATATATATATATATATATATATATATATATATATATATATATATATATAATTGCTGTTGATATTTTTGTAATGGATAATGATAATTATCTCCATAGATACATAAATGCGGAGTGAATTGACATTTTATTTACCAATGACTATACACCATTTAAACTTCATCCGTATTTTTGTTTCACTAAACTACCCATCACAACCCCCCCCCCCCCCCCCAATCCATCAACTGGGAAAATTAAAATAATGTTTAAGTTTCATTTTAATAAATATTTTTGAATCTTAATAATAATCAATTGTGTACTGACATGGAGCATCAAATGCACGTGTGATCCATATCAAATATTGATGAGTCAACCCTGAATAGGAAGCTATCTGGCAGTATTGCTATATATTTCTCCATCAAGTATATAAAAAAAAAACAAAAACGGAAGTTGTTTCCGATGCATTTTCAACATCATTTACTTTCTGTTACAATGCCTTAATATAGACATTGCATGCGTATTTTGGATTCCATATTAATGAATAATTGATATCTGTGGCACCAAAATGTTTTGATGAAAAAGCACGAGTGAGTAAATTTTAGAAAGGATCAAAGAATTGGCCTTTGATTACACAATGGGGAATTAAGATAAGATCAGGATTTTAATTTTTTATCTTTAATCTATCTACGCACGCCAGTATAGCTATCTTCTGTTTTTTATTACTTAACTAGCCAAGGCTAGTTTAAGACCCATAATGGAAGGTCGTCATTGAATAAAAAGTTGGGAGTTGTGGATTTTTTTTTTCGGGGGGGGGGGGGGTGTTTTGTTTTGGCTTTTTGTTTGTTTTGGGTTTTTTCCTTTGTATTTTTATGTTTTGCTGTTCTTCAATGAAAAAGTTTCCAAAATATATTTTTACTATTTCTTTTAGCCTTGAAAGCTTTTTTTTATTAAATTTACTGCCTTTTTAGAGTTTAGATTTTACAAAGTTTTAGATTCGGGTGGCATTTGTAAACAATGCCACTGTTTCGTCTTTCCAAATATATCAAATAATAGCTTGTAACAAACATTCTAATATTAATGTTGAGGCGTTGTTTCCCCTGCCTGAGATTCTTGCTAAGCAGACAAAGTTGCTCTTTAAGTTAAATAAAATTTGGATGTTAACTACGCCAACATGTTTAAAGCAAAGAAAATTAATAATAATTAACAAAAACAAACAAACAAAACGTGTCGTCATTCAAAAATAAATTTTTTTTTAAAGATATGTTTTTTCTACAACAGCCACAAGACAAGAAACCCATTTCTATATCTAGTTAACCTTCAAATTAATTACACGGCCAGAGGAAAAAAAGAGATCAGACTCTTTGTGACACCATAAAGTGTAATCTACACTGAATTCCTAACAGCTGATAATGGGAGAACATTCGGATTATAGCGTTCCTTGTAAGACTCCGCGTGTGTTGAGCAAAAATCAATTCCCGCTCGGCATCCGGGGAGTAGGAGACATTTTCAGAGATTGTTTCGTCGAGCATGTGTTCTAGGTGGAGGATATGACTACGTGAGGAACATGTCAGATACAGTTAAGTCCTATCAAGGCTTGGCCATAGTGATCACAACATAGTTCTTTATTGCTTTAGCTCAATTTCGAAAAGAGACTGTGTTTTTGGGTAGATTCGGCCTCCCAAGGATCTAAACGTAAGCATTCTTCCAACTTTATTTTAAGTTTATCTTAGTTTTTATCTGGTGCATTTGTCGCTAAGATCAGTAGATCTGGACTAGAGTCTTACTTGTTTAGTTTGAAACGCATATGATCAAAGCTAAATCGTCAGAATGTACATCAGCTTTTTGTGGATCTCTGTATATATTCAAATTAACAGTGCAAGTATGATTTCTTTGGGGTCTGTTTGATAAAGTAAGTTAGAGTATTTTTTTAAAAAGCTGCCTGGGTTTTTTGTACGAATCCATTTAAAACCTAGACTTATTTGATCTTCTCTTTTATAAAAAGTAAGCTAAGTTTTAGTCGATCTTTTTCAATAGCTTAAAAACTTTCCTATCATCGTTCGAAAGACAGACATTTTATTGTATGATTTTTTGATAAACTATAAACCTAGTAGATGAAATGAAATAACTAATAAGTTTTCTTAAATAAGTAAGAAAAATGTTTATGGTTCAGTTTTAAAAGGATACAATGTGTAAATGTTAGTTAAATCGAAGATAAGCTATAAATATTGGTCATAAAGGGTTTGGTCAATTCTATCGACAGTAACAGTGTTAACTTAATACAATTCTTTCATTTTGACACAGCATTGAAAATACTTTTTATGTCTTCTTTTTTACCGCCCATTTTCAATTCTAACATTAGGTATTCTAAAGCCATTGATATCTTAAGAAGTTTTGCGACACTTTCAATTCGAAAAACCCTTTATGTTCCAACTGCTAAGTTCAACGCAGAAAAAAAAAATATGTGTGTGTGATGTGTGTGTGCGAAACAATATGCGTCTGGTTTTTTCTGTAAAAATTGAGATCATTTTTAATTTTTTTAAGTTGTTTTACTTTACAATGGGGTTTTTGACAAAATTAAATTTTTTGACGTTCTATCGTCTTTAACCAATCGATGCCAAATGAATAAAGAGCTGTGTTTTCAAAATCTTTGGTTGAAGCGAAGCAGATTTGGTAACGATAGCTGTCATTATACAAGACAGGGTTTGGTGTAAATTACAAGGTTTGGGCAAAAGATGATGGAAGCGGTGATTAGTGGGTTCTGATGGAACGATTGGTGATTCTTAATGTTGATTATTTTCTCCTAGTTTTATTCAATCTCTCTGTTTTGCCTATTACCACAAAATTCAGTTTTTGGATGGAGGTTTAACATTGTTCCGTAAGCTGCATGATTCACTGTTGGGGCTTAATAATTTTGAATGTAATTAAGGCTTAGTGTAATTTATTATTCGAATGAAAAAGACCAAATATTTTGAGTTGAAAGAAGATTTTTTTTCATCTTTAATTTACACATATTTTGAATTTGTTTAGCTGAATATGTGATGGTGCGGAGGTTAACATGTACGTTAACTTCCATCTTCAAGTTGTCATTACCAACATCAAATCTTTGATGTATTTACATACTAGTACGTATATATACATACCTTATTTAAGACACAATCATTATGATATATTTATAATCGATATAATTAGGTACTAGTATTTAATTAACTAGGTGTAGCATGGTATATCAGAACACCATCTACAGCTTAGGTAGATATCAAATTCGTGGTTATATGTAAAATGTCCCTTTTATTAAATTGCAAAAACAAAAGATACAACGATTAATACTTAGTTTTAAAAAAAAAATGAAATTTCATTGAATTTTTACATAGGAATATATAGAGTTAATCTTTTCAAATCTTCTTCTTAAAAACCATTTGGTTTGTTTATCGAATATGTATCACGATAAAAAAAGGCAACTAACATTCATGTATGTGGCATGGCATTAGTAATTCAAATAACGTTTAGCTGTTATCAGAACGTTAAGGATTGAAATCCCAAACCATTAAGTAGAAAACTATAAATCTTATTCTATGTATGCGCGTAGGTACAAAACTATTAAAAATCATTTCCTGTAATGGTACTATTTTGTTCGATATGAAAATGATTTAATTAACACTTAGTAACGACATTCATAATAATATCAGAATACGGTCGTAATCAGATTTGGTTCCGTCATCAGAAGCAGCGGTCCCATGGTGACGCCAGCGTAAATCAATTCTGTTTCACGTCGCCACGTCTAAATCAAATCACCTTAATAGCGGGCTATGACATAAAAGTGACAAATCTAGGTTCCACAAAGAGCAGCCGCCTTTTTACTCAATTGCTGAATAATATTTTTATTTATTTCTATTTCTTAACCAAATATTTTTTCTTAATAACAGTGATTTTTAACAGTCATTTTTTTTCTCTTACAACATTCTTTCATTAGTTTATTTTATCTATGATCATTATTGCTGGATTACATGTAAAAGACTTGTTAATAATTTCTAGAAAGATCAATTGAATTATGAAATCGGTATATACGGATAAAAAATTCTGTGCACACAATACAATGACTTTGATGGTTTTTGCGTAGCAACAGCAAAGGGTAAATCTTTATTTTAAAAGCAACATTGTATTCTATACGTTTATTAGTATCGAGAAAAGTGACTATCTGAACACTAAACATCTTAGAAATAGACATAAAGAATGATGCATGACCCATATTAATCATTCATCGATAATAAACATTTGTAATAAGAAATGAACGTTCTTTATTATTATGGTGCACCAAGAATGTGGTTCTTTGGTTATATTAATTGTTCTGTACAGTTCCCAATGCTGGTTTAATGTTTACTATTTCCTCTAGAGATATGAAGCATCGCCCGCAGATATCCATAATGGTCTGCTGTACAGACATTTTGGTGTTGGATTGCGATATATGAACCAAAATGAAAAATCAAAGCAATCCGTTGGATGTATGGTGATGAATAGATCGTAAAAGAGGGTTTAGAGAATCACTGTTGTGAGAAAAAATTCATAAAGCAATATTGTGGATATTCATGTGGTGAATTTTCATTGTAAACTGTTTCAACATTATAGTGAATGTCGTTACGGTAAAGTGTTCCTCAAAACAGATATGTAACTTAAAATAGCTAAATCAAATTTAGATATTTAGTTTTGTTTGTTTTGGTTTTTTTTTTCAAGATTGGTCTCATATATATGTACATGTTTATTTCAATATTGTATAGATTTCTTCAGCTTGATTTTTATATATGTGTGACCAGACCTTATGGATAATGTGTCTGGTTTTAAACGTAAAAAAATGCTACATGTATGTAAAGGAAATTACTTGTCAAGTCTTATAATGAGGTACAAGATAATTTAAGGACATTTATCACTATATAAGTATATTGATCTGTATCTTTTTCTAGATGGAGACTGATAATGTCTACATTATCTACCATAAATAATGGTTAAATCCATGTCGCTATAAGATATATGTCATTCAGACAACGAAATTCCGTCTCCACACATAAAGTTGGGTAGAAAGAAAAAATGAACTATTTCATTGTCAAATAAGGAATAACCTAGTGTCTTTAAGACCCCCTTGAGGGATATCTTCCCGATGAATACATGCTGAAAATATCGAATTTTCTTTAGTTAGTGTGCTAAATTATCAGAATTATCCTCATCGAGTTAGAGATGTTTTCTCGTTATTTTCTAGTCATTTCTCTCAAGAGTACTTTTAAATGAAGACTTAATTCAGAATTGTTATAGTTTTACTCCATGTCTTATTCCCTACAGCTAAGAATTGCTTACCGATGTTTCGGTGGAAATTAGTTGTTTTCATGAGTTGCTCTAACTATTCTGAAATTCAGAGGTCAAAAAAGTACTTGACTACTAATTAAAAGACTCCTCAGAATTCCAAATCTATGTATAAAACTAAGCTTTAAAGAAAGAAAATTTAAGCTCCATTGTAGAACAAATGCCGGATTCTGAAAGTGATACATGATAGAATATGTTATGCAAAAATATAACCAAAGAACGAGAAATATTTGCATTGTCCCTACAAAAAAGGGAAACACATTGTAAAACTATACCCCAGTGATGCAGTATTTAGGAAATGGAAATGTGTATGCATTAACAAACGACATTTAAGACAAAAGAATTCACTCGGATTAAAAACTGTTTAACACGAACTATGTGTTGTTGCACTGGAACTAGAGAGGGAAAACTTTGTAATAGAAATATTGATTCTCTCTGTGTTAGCCGTGACAGGGCTATGATGATCATTGTTTTTTAAGATTGATTGCATCTCCAGAATACCGCCAAAAAAGCATACACACACTGCTTTCCCCCTAATAGCTTTCAGAAATGCCTAGTAAATAAATGAGATTCCGTCAGAGAAGGGTGATTTAAACTTGATCCGACTTCTGCATCAGGTGTGGCTGTGTGCCTGATGTTTTCTTGACATGTTGACTTGATATTTGTTGGGTTTTTTACCCAATTGGCATTTAAATAATTATTATGTTTAGTTCAAATCACTTCAAAGTATCGTCATCGATTTTAATTAAATCTTGCGAATTATGAGGAAAAAAAGTGAATGTACAACTTTAGAACCAAAATCTACCTTTCTTTTAAATTGGATATGGATGTATATGAATAAACTATAAAAAGATGTGTAAAATCCAGTCAACTGATATTTTTTAAAGTATTTGCCGAAGAGTAATATGTATACTACATGAATGGGGACAAATTGGCCAATATCTTATACTGGAATGATGGATACAGATAAGAAACATCTTTTGAAAAAAATCAGCAAAGACACTTTGACAAGAAAGCATTTTCATGCACATATCATGCACTAAAGTGATTATGAATTCGAAAATAGCCAAAAGCATTTATTATATAAACGTTTTAAACTAAAATTTCGTTACAAACAATTATCACTCTGGATGCATATTGCATACTGCAAATTATCTGCATAATTCTGCACGTTTTGCTTTGTTGGTATTCGTTGTCGTCCGTTGTCTGTTTGCAGTTTTACAGTTTTTACCTTACGTAAACAGTAATTTCAAAAAATGTGTTTGGAATGAGAAACTTATAATGTGAAAACAACGATTACTAGCCAACAGGGGCCTTAAGTGTTGGGGAAAACGAATTAACTGCAAACATTAGATACAATTTGCGAACAAAAAAATATCTGCTTCCTGTTATCAAGTAGACAAAATAAGTACATTGTAATGTCGAGAAAAATTGTTAAAAAGCAAAACTAATGTCTCAAGAATTTTAGGAACACTAATTTTGGTTATTATGGTAATACATGTACAATCAATTACTGTGAGGTAAATTCATTATTGTTTAGGAAATAAAAACAACCATTGCTTATATTTACCCGGATAATGGTAGGTAAACATAAATATATAGATGTATACTTTTTAAGCAGAAATTTAGTCGCTAGAAATACTTTAAGTAAAAATAACTTTAAAAACATTTTTCCCTCCAAATGATAAAAGTCCCTGTACTGAAGGTAATAATAGTTGCCAAAGTATCAGTCTCTTCGTCCATCTGTCTGTCCGTCAGCATAGACATTTTTTTTAATTCTTATATAGACTCTGAGGCATAATCATGATTTTGGTCAAAAAATAATTTTCTGATTGTAATGGCATTTTTGATAGGCAACAAAAATATGAGAGCCATTCGTAGAGTTGTAAGCGAGTTACAGAGCTTGCAATTATTTGCTATGTAAACAAAGCGTTTGTATACATTTTGAATATTTAAGTGAAAATTTTAGTTTAAACCTAAAATGAATAATTGAAACTTAAAGAATTTTTTTATCTATGCCCAAAATGAATAAAAATATAGATTATATAAAAATATATAATCAGGTATATGTGTATATTGAACCTATGTAAACAAAAAATAGGACACGAGCCTTGTTTACATGACAAAGAGCTGTGAGCCATTTATCTTGCTTATAACTCTACGTATGACTCTCGAATTTATTTGATTATTAGAAATGCACTCCTAAAGCATTGTAAATAATAATATAAAAAAAGAATTTGATCAAAATAGTGGCTATGCTCCTTTTAGTTTTATCTAGCTTTCTGCGTAAAAAGTTGCGGTCAAAGCAGACTTTTGTGTAAAATCCTTGTCCGAGCTATACATTTTCTCCCAATAAACAATTACCTTGAGCCATGGATCTACATCAGAGGTCGATGTCATATCGAAACTCAATGTAAAATCCTTTTTTCAAACCTTTTTACCTTTGCTCATACTGTTCTCAAATTAACATAATTCGTGCCTATAAAAAGGTTTTATAGTGACTTCAATCAAATGTTTAAGTCATCGGCTTACATCATACATGGTATTTTGAAATCCCGTTTTTATATTAATTTACTCTTCTTTTGGCCCAATCTGACTCCTACTTTACAATAATGCTGAGTATAATGACCTTAAAAAGGTCGCGATCCTATTAGATCTCTGTGAAATATATTTATCGATATATTTTTGGGGATCCATCTGCTTTATACTTCAACCACAGATTCCAAGAATGATTTAGGGTGTTGTCAGATCTAGAACTTAATGTCAGAGTCAGAAGTTAATGTCAACCCCTTGAATTCTGTTCAATCTTTATGGGGTTTATTTTAATCAGGACCATTTGAGACATTGGAATTCTTTAAGTTTTTAATACGCCCACTGATAATGATGGCTAAAAGAGCAAAAATTAACGGGGCCAGTATTTCTTTTATATACTAATAGTAAATTAATAAATGCTTATTGAACACTCTGAACTATTGAGCGTATTCACGGAGTGCATGGGCTTTTCCTAAATTGTTAAATTTAAAAAACTATAATCAGATTTCAACAATCTAATTTTCTTGAATCTTTGTTATATTCATTATTTGCTGTGCATTATATTTACATGATTGGTATCAGTTATATTTTCTTATCATATAATCATCATCATTTAATTATCATATGTTTATTATATTGACATTGTGTAGCTCTGGTACAGTGCTTCAATTTCATGAAATTACATATTCAAAATATTTTTTTACTTAAATATAGGACGATTGTTTGTCAAAGATAACATTTTTCTTCAAAATGTTAATACTCTAAGTGATGTTGAGCTATCATTATTATTGTCAATAATTATTCAACCCTTTTCATTTCAGATGACTGAAAATGTCCTTCAAACACTTTTCCTGCTCCAAACATTCTTTTTATCTGTTGATCTCATCGGACCTAGTAAGTCCCTATCAGATTGTAATTTATTTAGTCTGTCGTATTTCTTTATAGAATTCATTTCTGAATTACAAAAATGCTGATGTAGGTAAAGAGAGTCATTACTAACAAACACCTAGTAACAAGTGATTTTGAAACTCTTAGAACATAATGAACTGAGTTTAATCCAATTTATAAAATGAACATGTTATGTTAAAGAAAGAGTTAAGAACTAAACAAAACACAAGATATCACCTTACCAAATTTACAAATAAGTCTTTTGACCTGACCTTAAATACTAAACTGCACATAATAAAACTGTGCCATTTGTTTAAATTTCAGTTTGATGAAAAGTCACTTGTAAATGTTGATTAAAATTTCATGATTGATTAGCTGGGTTTTGCCATTCAGACCTATTGATGGTGTTGATTAAATGGCACAGTGTTTCGACTTGTAAAGTTTAAGCGCCGGTGCCCTACAGCAGAAACCTAAAATTTTCTTACGAAGAAAAAAAATGGAGAATAAATTGGTGGGAACATTTAGCTTACATCATTAATAAATTCATTCAGTTCATTGATATGAAGATGTAACCTATAAACAACATCTTATTGTCTCTGAAAGGAATGGCTATTAACCCATAGATTTACATAAAGTTATTTGAGTGATACGGCTGACAACAACAAATCACTGCCGGCTCTATTCGGAACCACTTCCTGGATTTCCCTACGGAAGGAATCCAGTTTTTCGCCTCAATGGCTTAGTCAACACTTTTTGTCCCTTCATTACGACGTTTAATGAGTTCTAGGTCTTCTTCTCGTCTCCTCGCTTTCTAGTGAGCACCGAGTTTATAACAACATTGTCAGCGGTTACACAGATATATTTACACTACATTTACCCCGTGGTATTGATCCCGCGTCTAGGGGATCAATCGTCTGCTAAATCATTTCCCGCCGGTTTGGAGCTCCGCACGGAATAAGTTGTTAGCTCTGATTGGCTTTGTTTTGTCGAACAATCTAAAGACTATCAACAATAGCACTAGCTGTTATACAAGTCAAAATAATTAGTTTTGACTGTTTTATATAACACCCAAAAGATATTTGGTCATGTATAATGTACTTTCAAAAACACATTTCATTTTTTGTAGAAAAATCATTTGTAGAATAAATGCTCATTTTTTGCTTTATAATAGTCGATAAACTGACACACACTACCTGTTACATTGAAACCTACTTTCTTTGTTTAAGGCAAAAACACCTAATTCAAAAAAACGCATGTAGTTCTGTGTTATGTTTTTTTTTAAATATTGTTAGCTGTAGGATAAAAGAGATGATTTTGTTTTGGTCTCTAGTCTCAAACATGAAAACAACCCATCCCGCCCCCCACCCCCCCCCCAAAAAAATCGAGTCAATTCAAAACAATTACAGTTAGCAGTCTGTTGCAGGTGTGAAAAGGTTGATGATACGCTGTACTTTGGGTTGTAACGCCCTATAGACTTACTTTGGTTTACTGACGTATGTGATCATGATGAGAAGACGCGCTAAAACATATAGTCCGCCACCTAAACTTTAAAATTATACACAGTTTATTATTTATGAAGGAAAACATAAGTGGAAAACGAAATTATTTAGAATTAACTGATTTTACTTTTATGAATTGGGTTGAAAATGTTTCCCCTTTTCAATAACGGCTATAGTTCACTTGAACTTAAAATTATTTCGTTTAACCTGAGTAGCTATTGTATTTATTTAAAGGTGAAATTCGATTTGATATATCCTATAAAGATGAATTACGAACAAAAGTAATTTAAAATGTAATTTATCTTAATGTTTATTTAGATCGGACGTGTGGTCTGAGGAATGCATTAAATTCCCTTCGTATTAAAAAAAAGTATTGCAAAAAATGAATATGGTTCTTTTTTTAATATATTCCTTATTCAATTGAATTAACCCACTATTGCAGTGCTGAAATTAATGTTTCAAATGCATTTGAAGTCTTACAACCTTAAGTTTATCACAATTGCAGCTAATTGATTTGAATTAGGTTGTCATACTTCAGAATCTATTAAATTATTCAAATAGATCAAACTGTAAAATAACCCAGTAGAGACAATCACTAAATCAGTAACTGTGTACAAATTCAGGAGATATATATTTTGGTTATTTTTTTCTCTCCAGCTCTTCCTTTAATTGTCGAGACCCAAGCAATCTTTGCATCCAAACATATAAACAGGCAACAATTCTTGCACAATTTAGCACTTAATATACATAAAGACTAATTTTTCTAAGATTTTTCTCATCAAGATATATAAAGTCAACCAAACGGTATCATTTTACTGTCGAGTACCAGAAATGTCACAATTAAAAATAAACCAATGCTCCCAATTGTTGCCAAGAGTAACATGGTTTTTTAAAGCGCAAAGCATAGCTAAGCGCTTTATTGTCGTTAGACGTCTACTTCCGGTGCATCATATAACCGCCCCCAATTAGCAGAAATATATATTATTTCAACTGGTTTGGTAACCAGTTTAAGGGGTTCGCGTGATTATGAATAAAGTGCCTAAACAGAGGCTGAAATATAGAAATCTCAAATTGATTCTCTCTAAGCTTGCACAAAGTAAATTTCCTTTAAAACCAAGCTAGGTCAGCGCTTTTCAATACTATCGGTACTTTGATTAGAATATTTTCTTTCATATGCAGAACATTTATAAGACAAGAGCTAGCTAATATTGTTCGAGAGATTTATTCGGTATCATATCACCATACATCTAAACATACATATTGTACATATTGTACATACTACATGTATGTTTCAATATTTAATGAGTATATTATATATTGAAATTTAATGTATATTTCCCCGTGTGTTTGAATTGGATGTACATGTATGCGACGACTGTAAATCGTTTCCTTTCGATGGAATTTCAATATCCCACACTCGTAATAATGAATAATTTTATTAATTTGCTCATTTTTCTATCTGATCGTAAATGATATAAACGTAACTGAACATATTTTTATATTCCTTGCATTTTAAAGTCGTAGTGATTTGGAAAGTAATGAGTTTTAAATTCGCAAGGTGAGGCCTATATTGAGTTTTAGTCTTAAAATGATATTAAATGATGCATTTTTTATCTATTTGAATCATCCTTACGGTAAAATGTCAATCTGCTTCCTTTTGATTTTAAGTTTTGCACTCCACTTATTGGGATTGTTTTATATGACGTATGAGTGATAGGAATAGTCTTATATGTTAATGGAGATATTCATGATCAACTAGTTATTGGCTCAAAGAAGAGCAACTCTTATCTAAATCAATACTATCTCAGCCGACACAATAAAGATGATACTGAAATAGTACGTTACAGGGGGCTGGATGGTTGTGGTTTTTTTTAGACTTGTTTGATCTCCTTACAACAAAGAGCTCTGATTAAAGATATGAAAATAATTCAATTTTTTTTATGCAAAAATATGTGATTTTTTTCTTGAATAAATAAAAGATTATTACCTAAAATATTCTATGTCAATGTTAAAGGCAAACCTCGTCGATAATGTGTTTGCCATCAATCCTCCTTAATGATGATATGACATCTACAAATTTCTTATAATCAAACTTTCAAAACATATTTGATTATTTTAAGGAACATTGTTTAAAGACACAATATCGTGAAACATTCGTATTAACAGTCATATTTGCTTCGTTTGTTTTCGCTGTCATCAGACGCCGAGAGGGGTTGCCTCTCATTCGACGAGCATGCGAAACAAAGAGGTAAAACAAATAATGCAAATATCTTCCTGGAAATCAATTCATTACTGTGTGAATTTTATATATCTACCACATATATTTTTTTCTGTAAATATGATAAACAAAAACTTACCAAGTTGACTGTTTTTCAAGTCCATTCTAACACTTTTTGTCATTTCCTTTTTTATCTCTTTCAAACAGGTTTGTATATGGCTTAGAGTATTAATGTTAATTAGTAAAAAAAAACATATATATATAAGTAACTGTATGTTGTAAGAAAAACGGAGAGTTCACTTAGTAACTAAATTTGCTACATCACAATAAAAATGTGCAAAAGTGTCATCCAACACAACCTTTCATCATATATAAGACAAAGCTCTTGTTACTTATATGAACTGACGCCATCTTCAAGCAGTGTATTTTTATTCTTACCTAGGATGTGATTGCGTCGTATATCAGAGCACTGGACAGAGAGGCGCCCTGACCTTCCACTCCCCAAACTACAACACGGCCCCCAACTACCCCAGGGGCATCGTGTGCATACTACTTTCATTCATTGGGGACATGAATGAAACGGTGGAGATTACTTTTATTGACTTCAATCTTCGGCCAAAGGAAAACAACACGTAAGGCATTTAATTCTCATTTAATGTACTATATCATATAAGAGAAAAACTTCAATTTTAATATTATAAAGAAGCTTCTAATCTGGTGTGATTTTTTATGGTACTTTTTGTAAGTCCTGACAGAAAAAAACAATTTATAAAAGGATACAATCCTACATGATGTGAAGCTAAATTTTGAAAAAAAAAATATGCTGATTTATTGATAAATGGGGTATATTTAGTACATTTGTTTAGACTAATTTTAAGACTAAGACTGATTTGTTCTGCCCACTGAAATTAAAAATAATAATACTCGTTTCATATCGATGCATCTACATTATTTGGGGTTTTTTTTTCATTTTTCTAAGGGTTAATTCCTTAGAAAGCAACCAAATTATACTTTTTACATTCAGATTTTTTTTTTTAAAATAACTCTTTTATGAAGAATTTTTGTTTTCAAAAATATTGGTCAAGCAGAATGAAAGTTTCAGAGATTTTATTACAGGTGTAAAGATTTCCTCAAATTATATCTAGATGAGCAGGCAGCAGTTAACGAAAATAGTGTACACGAGTATGAGTTGTGTGGTGATAAGTCCAGTCTACCTCAGAAAACCTTCTACTCCCGCGGCAGGAGTATACATCTAGAGTTCCACACCGAGTCCGTGGTTATTTCGAATCCGTATAAAGGATTCATAGGGAAATACTCTTTCATTGACTCAAGTTAGTTTCTTAATTCACGTTTCTCAACAAAAGATTCGCATTGAGTTATGTTAATCAAGGTATTCATTATTAGTTTAAGTTAATTCAAGTTACAGTTTCTTAGTTCACATACATTTTAAAAAGTTTTGCATTGTTATAATATCACTAACACAGTATGTATATTTGATTCATAGGGAATTATTTTTTATAGACTCAAGTTAGTTTCTCAATCAACATTCTCCTAGTTTTGTAAACTATTTACATGAAAGCATCTTGATTGATGTATAAAATATTTATATCAATTTATATAAGAAATAGTCATCATTAAACACAAGTGCATTTTGAATTCAAAAACATTTTTATACGGTTGTTATGGAACTAATTTCTCACTACGTAAAGGATCCATAGAGAAATATTTTTTCATAGAACGAGTGAGTTTCTCTACCAAACGCTTGGTAAAGTTAGGAATAACTATATTCTTTTATTGAACTAGATATGTTTTCTTTAATTTATTACAAATGGAATACAGAAACAACGTTTTTGTCCTATTTTTTTTTCAAATAGGTGAGTTTCAAACCACAATGACCCGTGTTTCCCGAGATGTTAGCCCTTGTTCCTACATAGATAGACACAGCAATGATACTCACAGTAAAGGAAGGTTCTTCTCCCCCAGCTACCCCCAGAACTATCCCTCCTGGTCTGACTGTAGTTACCAGTTCTTTGGACGCCCGGGGGAGGTTGTCAAATTGACTTTCCAGGTTTTGCAGCTGGCTGGAAACACGACAAGGTAAGTAAGTATCTAATCTTCTGGGTTTTTTATGTAATAAAATTTTAAATCAAAATATTTTGATATTTTCTTTACTTATCAATAGCTAGCCGCTCATAATATCAAATTCAAACTTTTAAGCCAGAGATCTGATGGGTAATTATTTGACCTTTCAGCCTTATTGATATAATTTTTAATCAAAACTCTAAAGTATCGGGGTCCCTCATTTAAGCATACCCTCGACACATTTAAGGAATAAACAACGTTATTTAGTGAACATTGCGTTATGAATAGCAATTGTTCTGTTGACATATTCCATGATTCATTAAATAATCGTTGTTTATTACTTATATTTGCATTTTACCACTCGCAAATACCCTGTATTAGCTGTATTAGCCTAGACCTTGACATTTAGCTTTTGCATCAAAAACAAACATTCAGACTGTAATGTATTGTTTTAATTCACACAGATTTGTGAACAGAATCAATAATATGTTATTAAAAGTAAAAGAAATGTTTTAATTATAAATACATCAATTTTATGGAGTTGAAGAAAAACACATGATGTATCGTATAGTCACACCTTTGCAGACAGAGCAATTGCGATTATAAAAAAACAAATGCAGTTCCTCAGTATGGACTAACAGTGGGAAAGAACAATGTATATGCAAATATTATGTTATGTGTTATGACTGTATCAAATGTCTACATAAGTTCAATTACTTTTAATCGATAATTTTTCATGATTCAATATTTTAGTGAATTGTCACAATGCTTTCAAAAATAATTCCGCGCGAGGCGGCGGTTATATAGGGGTGATATACACTGTATTTATGTCACATACACTTTGTAATTATACTCTAAATATTGTTTTTAAAAAATCGAATTAAGGTCCCTTGCTGAACTCACAAAGCATTGCTGTATGATTCCCTCAAAAAGCCAAAATGCAGAGAGCAATCGAATGATTGGTGTACTATATTTCTTGTTGACAAAAACTATCGACAGTTTCAGGCATGGAAAAGTCCTAGACTGTTATTCGACAGCCAAACACACGTCAAAATTTAATTATTTTCTAATTATTGCTAAACAGGACAAGCCAAAGATCGATAACATTTCTGAAGTTACCAAAGACCTAATGCAAGATATAAGAGTTGTCTCCACTCTTGTATTTGATTATTGAAATATACAGTCATGTATTTTAGTCGTCGTTTAGTTATACATGTAGATTGAATAAATGTCATTTACACGCAATGATCATGCTGCAGTGTTTAATTATTCATTGTAACAATATATCTGCATTTTAGTTTGGTCATTCTGATCACTCTTTTTTTGCCTGGGGAATATCAAATTATATATGATAAGAGTTAAATTTGGCCCACATAATTCGCCAATTTTCAAGTGTTCGGGTACAATAAAATGTTAACTCATTTTTTAGAAGAGTTGATATAAGATATATTTTTCATCTATTTTTTTTTATTTATTTGCACTCACGGGCAGTATATGACGTCAGAAGTGACGCCATTTCTATAGTTCAATCAAAATCAGCCAAAAATTGACATTTTTCTTATCTATTTACGAATGGGAAATATAGAGCGCATGCTTGAACAAGGGAAAAATTGTTGTCACATATTAGTCTTGGCTAGATACATCTCTGATTGAAATATTTTATTTGTTCAAGAATGCACTCTATGTTTTCGGAAGGAAAAAATGATTGAAAACAAACTGTTTTACGCAAAAAATGCAAAGATGGTGGGACAAGGTTGTCTCTACAATGTCATATTTCTAAATTGTGGGCACTTGAACCAAAATGAATATTATGTAAACACATCACATATATATCTGTACTAAGAAAACAAAGAATGATAGTGAAATGATGATGTTCATCTTAGGGGGCCATTTTAGGCCCTTATCATATATAGTCCTTTGATAGGAGAAAAATAAGAAATTAATATGAACTTAGTATTTGTTATTCTTTTGTTGCATAACAATTTAGAAAATAAAGATTTGAATTACTAACGTCAAATTAGTTTGTTTCTCGATATTTAATTCTCGAATTTCATGTTATTTTATAACTGTTAAACATGATAATATTCTTAGTTAAACTATCGGCATATATTCTCATACAACACTCATGAAATTCTGATATGACTGAACAGAAGTCCGTGACTTTCCAATAAATGACGGATTTGCGAACAAATATTACTTACTAATCATCACATTTTAGACAACATCATTTTTTTCACTCAAAATTTAATCTTAATAACATATCTTTGCATATATACATGTAGGCGATAGTCCAATACACACTTTGCAAAAGTTGTTTGCCTTTGCGGGATCAACCCAAAGGTCAAAAGGGAAAATCCAACATTTTCCTTTTTTAAACAACAAAGTATTTGAGCGTCCTGTGATGAAATCTTTTGGAATTTAATTTATTCCTTCGATATGTGTTGTCCCATCTTGGGGCAATCAAAGTACACAGCAAAAATGAATTTTTAATGTCAAATGACAAAGTTATAAACCTCTATACAACAAAGGCTACTGTGAGAAATCTATAAGGTTTTCCCCAAAGATGGCCGCCAAGGGACATAACTTTTGTAAAGTATGGATTGGTCTATTGTCCACATTAGAAAGGAAACTAATGCCATACACTTTTCCTTATTGGTTTTGTTTAATATTTTCTATCTTCAGCTGCAATAAGGACCAGTACCAGGACTATATAGAAGTTTACGACGGAGTAAATAATACAGAGAGGATAGCCTTTATTTGTGGTAACGGAGGCGTCCCTAGCATCAGGTCCCGCACCAATTACCTGACCGTACACTTCCATTCCGGGCAAAACATCAACATGAAGGGATTCGCCGCCACATATGAATATCTGATAATTGATATTGCTGGTATGTATAAATCGCACCATTACCGTGTAATCACTAAAATTCATGGGGTCTATCTTTTTTATAGATTTGTTTACCTTTCGTGGGTATTTTATGCACCCAACTGAGATAAATTCTAGCCTTGGTTTTGACACATAGAGTACATGTGTTTTATATCACTATTAGGCTGTCGATTTGTTTTCGAGGGGTGAAATCTTCAAAAATATTTTCAAAAAAAGGAATGTTTTTACTGTACTTGATTTTAAGCAAAATCTGTAAAGAAAAATTTAAATCTAGTACAATAAAAATTCTGCACTGGTTCACGAACATTACTTTCTCATTGTCAAATAATTAAAGACAAAGAAAGGAATTTGTTTTTTTTTTAAACAAACATAGAACTGACCACATAAAATATATGACTTTTGAAACAGACAAAAGCGTTTGAATACTATAATAACTTGGTTTAAAAACATCCTTTTTAGACGGAGGCTGTTTAACAGCCTCCGTATATTGTGATTGTCTTGCCCGTGACGTCAAATAATGAAGATTCCCTAAGCACCATCTAGCGGTGGACGAAATAATGAATAATTATTAGATTCAATTAATAAACATGATGTGTTTCTTTGTCTCTGTCGTCTATCGTTCGCATATTATCAATTAATTTCCCGCGGAGACGTATCTCTCTTTACAGCCCCCCCTACCCCCCCCCCCCCTTGCAAGTGATCTTAGAAGTCGGTGTATTTTACATGCTGATAAGAGTGTCGCGCGTAAAAAAAAATAAATAGAATTGACAAGAAATCTGGTATATGATGCAAACAATAGCCATAATATATATCATTAAAACTGGTACCATACAACTGAGAACTTGAGTTCTCTGCAAATTCAAAATAAATAGCAAATTTTAATTCATAGTCTTAACGGTAGAGAGAGAGAGAGAGAGAGAGAGAGAGAGAGAGAGAGAGAGAGAGAGAGAGAGAGAGAATTTCTGTTGAGAAAAAAGAATTCTACTACAGTTATTGCCGAGATCAAAGAGATGCCGCGGACATTATTCTCCAATATACCACGAACGTCATCAGTAAATTATTAGATCAGAAATACCTATTTTTCTCGCACTGATAATGAAAGTACAACTTCAAACCGTAAAAAGTTTTAAAACCATGTCAATTTCACGTGTTAGTTCCAGTCAAAACGATGTGTATTGCCTCAAATGTTTATTTTTAAGAGATCAATGTGGCTGTTCCTAGGACCTCCCCAGCACATTTTCACTGCATGCTTTTACATAAAATATATAACTTGTAGTAGTAATAATCGTATTAAATTACCCTTAAAATATTAGGAATATAACTCAAAGATATTTCATGAATAAGTGAAGAGTAATAAAAATCCAAAGAAAAATGTTGTCGTCTGCATGTGATTCCTTTGATCGATACACATGTAAACATTACTAACAAAACCATTGGGGTTACACGGAACAGCCGTCAAAATGACCTAGATCGTCTCTCTATAGGAGAAACGATATGTAGAAATACTGGGCTGTTAGTAGAATAGAAATAAAGTTCCTGTTTTCGTGAATGTTGCAGGATAACCTCCTCGGTCTCGAAATGTTGTTTGAAATATAAAAGCCTCGGCTAACGCCTCGGCTTTTATATTTCTAAACAACATTTCTCGACCTCGGAGGTTATTCTGCAACATTCACGATAACTCGTACTTTATTTCTTAAGTATACGAATTAAAATTCACAAACGCAGAATATCAATATTTAAAATAAACATCACAAACAGTGTATAGTACTGCATTGTTAAGTGTGTTTCTTTTCTCTTTACTTGAAATCAATCATCACAAACAGTGTAGAATACTTCATTGTTAGGCATGCTTCCTTTCTCTTTACTTGAAATCAAAAATCAAAAACAGTGTAGAATACATGTACTTCATTGTTAGACATACTTTTTTTCTATTTGCTAGAAATCAAAACATCACAAACAGTGAAGAATACTTTATTGTTAGGCAAACTTCAGTTCTCCTTACTTGAAATGAAAACTTAGAACGAAACTTTTCCCTTTATCTTGGAAGGAACACGTGATGCACCTCGCGCGTTGATTTGATTAACAGGGGTAACACGTGGACTTTGACTGAAACTGCATACTGGATTTAATCACAATGTACTATATTCTTTTGTGGGTACTAATTTTATGAATATATACTATTAGTATATTTCAAATGAATGTACGTAAAATTACGCCTAAAACTCTCTCTCTCTCTCTCTCTCTCTCTCTCAACGATCGTAATAAGAGAATATCTGGATCGACGACACTCATTAATCAAGAAACCCCTTCTGCAAGATAGAAAAGGGGGGGGGGTGTTGTACAGTTAGACAAAGTAGTTTGCAATTTAGAGGTTATCTTTTGTCTTGATCAGGTGTGGAAACCTCTAGGATATGCCGTTTTCTACCTTAGTTTTGCAAATCACTATACACAGGAAATAATATCAACTTAAACTAAATATACACAAGAAAAGAAATGTGTATACATAAATAGTGTGCATTGTATATTTCCAGTTGTATACTATTAATAACATGTACAGTTTCCCATGTTGTTTTGTGATGCAAAATAATTTCCTCCTTCCTTTTTTGTAAAGAATAAACACATTTAAGTGGTAATATATTAACAAGCTTATAAGGTTAAGATAAGAGAACAACACTAATTATTCTAATATTATCTACCTAACTCTGATGTCAACCTGAAAATATCCTTGCGACCTTAAATTGTCATAATACTAAACCGCTTCGCGAATATTCTAAAATGATAAGCGGTTTTTTTCCTTAAATAAAAAAAAATGATATATTTTCATTACTTTAATTTCCTCGGAAATGATGCCTCCGTCTATCAGTACTTTCAGTACTTTGATTAGATATACTAGTGAAAGAATTTCCCTTATTATGTTTCTCTTGTTTGAGTAACTGTGTGTTTGATTTAAAATCGCCCAGTTGAGTTATTTTTACTCATGTTAAGAATCTGCTTCAGAATCAAGAATTTCCTCCTTCCTTTTTTGTAAAGAATAAACACATTTAAGTGGTAATATATTAACAAGCTTATAAGGTTAAGATAAGAGAACAACACTAATTATTCTAATATTATCTACCTAACTCTGATGTCACCCTGAAAATATCCTTGCGACCTTAAATTGTCATAATACTAAACCGCTTCGCGAATATTCTAACATGATAAGCGCTGTTTTTCCTTAAATAAAAAAAAATGATATATTTTCATTACTTTAATTTCCTCGGAAATGATGCCTCCGTCTATCAGTACTTTCAGTACTTTGATTAGATATACTAGTGAAAGAATTTCCCTTATTATGTTTCTCTTGTTTGAGTAACTGTGTGTTTGATTTAAAATCGCCCAGTTGAGTTATTTTTACTCATGTTAAGAATCTGCTTCAGAATCAAGTGCTAACTAATAATCCTATGTCTGTCGCTTATCGCCATATAAATCATCGATATCATGCTTGAATCTACTAATTTGATCTTCACAGAAGTTAGAGTCTAAGACTAAAGTTCCAAATAACAACCCTCATGAATTTGATTGCATTCTAATCTAAATAATTCAAGAACGAAAATTTGTTTTCTGAATCGATTTTCTATCAACTTTGGTTTATAGCGGTAGGGAATCGAACAACCCCCTACTGTACCTAACGTAGCATCGTTTTTCGTACAGATAAAAATATCAAGTATACTCTAAATTGATTATATTTGAAGTTAGATCATATCTAATATTTCACTTGTTACTCCAAATTATAAAAATTATCAGATAATTTTAAAAAAAAAACACACACAAAATACTTTCATTGATATTTGGAAACATCAGATATGGAAAAGTCACTTTTGAAAAAAAAAAATCAAACAAGCAATCGTGACTTAAGAATATTTAGGTGTGGCAATTTAGCCCAGTAGTTACAATCAACATTTAATGCAAGAAAAAAAATAACTATTTATCAAGCATTGGCCTTTTCTAAATCATATCATATGATGGTAAAATATGCATGTTAAATTAATTTGGTGATTAAATTGGCGACGTCCCTCTAACATATTCCATGAAGGCATCTTAACCTAATAATCCCTTCGATCGTTTTCCCTCTTTCTTTTAAACCTCGATACGCCGCTGCTTTGTGTTGAATGCATTGAGCATCTACATAGATTCTCCAATAACTTAACTTCAGAGGAGAAAGTCTCTCCCTAGTTATCTACTCTCGATACACGGAGAAATCGATGTTGAAGAATTTGATGTGACAAGATCACGACAAGGGGGTCTTTGGGAATGGTTTCTTTGAGTTGGATCGACTACCATCATTCAAGCCGAGGGAAAAATTAGACAGCTTAATTAAATTCATCCGCCTGGTGTGTGCTTCGCCTCCTGCACATTTTCTGCTGTTGGGCAATATTTTACAGTTTAGTTCGTTTGCCATTTTAATTGAGTTGCGAATACGAGCCTACAATATATACATAAAATAATACAGAAAAACCAAAACATTTAGAAGGAAACTCTGAAATGTAAATAAAAAAAAACCAACTATGTGAACACCAGTTATTTTTTAATAACTTTGAGAAAACCGATCTGATGAAAAACAATAAATAATTGATGAATTATGTTTTTTATCCTATTGTGCATGCCTGCATTTTTGGTGCGAACCTTTCACCGGACATGTTTATTTGATTCTTGATTCATCATATTATGAGTCCCATTATATGTTTACTGTTATTAGTTGAACCAAACGTTGAAACCAAACAAGATTACGATAATTCCAAGACGAACATTAAAATTTTTTTTGGATCGCAATCATCAATAAAAGACCCCGTGTGTGAGACTCAACATCAATTCGCAGAGGGCATCTTACGTCATTTCATAATTCAATAAGATGAATTTTAGTTTCTGTCAGAGGAATCAAGGTGCCATAAAAACAGATTAGCGACTACAGTGCCCCTCTCACAAAATGATTGCTGGACGTCCATCCAGATAGACGCCGTAATTACCAGGAAAAAAGCGAAACTATAGGACCAATGAGGCTCTCCTTTGCAATTGATCGGGACAAAAAGACATTCATTTTTTATTAGGCCGACGAAAAAAAAAGTCGAAATAATTACTCTTACACAACGCAAGGCTTTTAAGGGTGTCGTTGTTGGTCGAAATTGGATAAAAAAAAAATACAGTGAACGTTTCGAGGAAGAGAGAGAGAGAGAGAAAGAGGAAGAGTAGGGATGTGAAAGTCGTATCGTTTATAACAAATGTCATATTTTGGCTTCAGCTAGGCAAGTTGTTCAATCGATACGAAGGAAATTGGATATTCTGTTCCAATGAGGTCTTTTTCAAGTATAGTGTATAGTTTGTGCAGTGTTTGTTGATACACACTATTTGGCGGGAAGTTAGATCCAGGCGTTACGGATAACTGTGACAGTCGTTCCCAACGCTCACCGCTGTCATTTGTATGAGCGAGGGTAATGAGGAATTTCTAACAGTGTTGAACACTGATAATTCATTGGGGAGGTTTTTGCATACATCCTTTAATCTCCTTTGCTGGATACCACTGTGTAGCTATGGTTGTTGTCTTGGCAAGACTTTTGTGGTTGGTTTTGTGGACTATTACTGTAACCTTTGTGAGTTCGTTCAATCAGTATTCTCCTTTTCAACAATGTCCAGTAAGCGGTAAGTCTTAATATTATGGGAACTTTATATGCTAAAACTATTCAAAAATAAGATGTACATACAAAATGAGTTGTATAATGGGGATTGTATTAATATTGCTCAAAAAATAAGATGTACAGAAATGTTTTATAATGACAGTTGTTAGATATTGAGGATCTTATTGTCCTTTGTTGGTACATGGATTTTTCGTGTATGTACATATACATGTATGGTTGTGTATTTATTATATGATATCCTCTCTCTCTCTCTCTCTCTCTCTCTCTCTCTCACTCTCTCTCTCTCTCTCTCTCTCTCTCAGAAATTTAATTCAATATTACAGCTACATGCATTGTACATAATTTGTTGATGACTCGATTAATTGAGCGATGAGAAATGTTAATGCTTTTATATTTGTTTCGATGATATTTGTTCAAATGTTACAAATAGCGAAATTGCTTTCTTGTTTATAAAAAAATCATTGTCAGCTTTAACTCAATGACATTTGAAGGTGACGGGCGTCAGCAAATGACAGCGGCCATTGTCATTTGCTTTTTTTTTTATTTCGCCTGTTAGTAAATCAAATATCTATCGCTTTCTGACTTTGAAGCTGGATGGTTATGGTCAGTTTAAAACTAAATTTTCTTCTTTAAGACGAAAAGCTGTGCATTAACTTATTGGAAGCTATTCATCTTTTAAGCTAACATATTTTTTTCTTCAAACATAAATTTATGCACTTAATAATGTCATATCTAAAATTCCAAGGTAAATCTAATGGGTAATTTGTTGATCATTTAGCCTCCTTAATCCAGCTAAACTTTATCATGAATCAAGGTATTATTATACAATACCAGACTGAAGTAATTATCAACTTAATTTTTTTAAATTCATGTTCATAAATTCGTTTTAAAACCAGGAAGTTAAAGTGATTATCTCCAAGGTTTTTTTTATATTTGGTACTCTCTCTCTCTCTCTCTCTCTCTCTCTCTCTCTCTCTCTCTCTCTCTCTCTCTCTCTCTCTCTCTCTGCACTGGTGCATGTTTTTTTCCTTACCAAAAGTTATGAAAATGTCTGAAAAGAAAATAATATTCAGCTTCCACATCATAATATGCCGATAACATCACTTTTACAGCATTACTACGATTTAGTGCTAAATTTACATAAAACTGGTGACAATTTGGTTCATTGCATGGTTCATGGTGGACATAAATGCTCACATTATTCAAAACTATGCTAAAACAAATTGATATATTACCAGATCAATTTGATAAATATGGCGGTGTAATTTAGATCGAGATTGTAATCCGATTTTTTTTTGTTTCAGCCGAATGCAACAAGAATATCACTCAGGCTTCCTCCCCCGAGGGTACGATTTGTAGCCCGAGGTATTCCCACCCTTACCCAGCGGACATCACGTGCACTTATGATTTTTACGCCAATCCCGGTGAAAGAGTTCAAATCAAATTCACGCACTTCAACCTCCACAAATCCAAGATCTATTCAGAAGTGAATGGGTAAACGTATAACAAGTATTATCTATATTAACGTGCTTCAATTGTTTTGTGTAATATGTTTGAGTTTACAATTTCCATCAAAGTACTGAGAGTACTGACACATACATCACGCGACATGTTCTTTAATTTACGATATTTCTATTAATAAATCAAGAACGTTAAAGTTTCCAAAATGGTAGTCATCAAATGTAAAAGGAAAATCAACTTAGAAAAAATAGTTAATGATCATGTATAGGTGGCGCTTAACCGGAAATCGGTGTAAGATTGGATAATGCCAATGACGCTTCGCTAAGAATTGCGCTTACCAGAGCGAATAAATAAGCGATGCATCTGACAGTTGGATTTGAAATGCAGTAATGTGTACTTCTTTACTGCTGAAATACACACATTGTGTTACAAAAGCTATGAATGTTAAGTAAGAACGAATATTTGTTCTTTCTTGATCGAACCATCACGGATTAGAGGATGAAGAGCTCAGCGCCAGATAATTGATTTTCCGTGTAAAAAGCCTCACCTAAATAACGACAGACTATTTAACAGGTCTCTACTACACTGTTAAAGTCGTTCTCGAAGATTTTAATTATTGCGAAAGAAAGGAGCTTCTAATTGTTCCCATTTTAAGTACACGAATAGAGGAAGACATTAACTCCACAGACCCTTTTTCTGTAAATGGAACGTTTTTCGTGCACGTAATGAAAAATGCTGTCCTTGTATAATGAATTACTGCTAATTTTATTATTGGAGGCATTTCATGTCAATGCCAATAGTATATGTAGCATTTTGCAGTGGTTGATCGACAAGTGTAGATAAAAGCAGCTCTGAATCTAAAAACTTTGAACAACTGCTAGGCAATCACCAACGTAGCAATAGAAATGAAGAAACAATAGAAACAGCCTTCATGCATTTAAGAAGCTTGAACAGAAATTAAAAATGCGTGTTATAAACTAATCCATGTCGTAACTCGGATCCTGAAAGCAGGGGTCTCGGCTGATGAAGAAATCAATAGACAACAGATCAGCGCTCTAAATTAGAATTTATGGCTTCTCTCACTGGTATTTTCCGTGTATTCGTCTTGGAACCTCTGTACACGGTAATGGCCCCAGAATCTGACAATAAACACATCAATGAACATTAAGAGAGCGACCGTGGGATCAGATGTGTAGCGGAGGCCGGTAGTTAAGGGGGGACAAAAGACAGTCGGTAATAGCTTAATGTTAGGGATATTATCTACGTTACTTTGATATTAGTATCTACATTAGCGTTTATCAAACTCTTAATAGTTCCTGAGAGTATTTCGGACTGCATTCAACTCTTGTTTCCAAACATCTTGGTAGTATTTTTTGAAAGTGGGAGGGAGCAGCTAATCCAAAATATCCTCAGAAGCAAAACATATCAAAAAACAAAACAAGACAACTATAATTTAAAATAACTTAATCCGTGGGGGAGGGATTCATAGTATTCATTTATTTGCTTATTTCCACTTCCATTGAATACATGTTGTACAGTCTAAATGATGACATGTTTATCCTTTTGGTCACGAAACTCAACTCAACAATAATGATAAAAATATATCAATAAATGTACTTGACAGTGTATTAGTTTGAAAGTGTACATATTCATAATGGGTTAAAACAAAACTTTTATAAATAAATTTAAGAAATTTAATACTAATCATGAAGGGGGGGGGGGGCATTTCTAATCGATTAACATCATTTTAATAAAAACTGGTATAGAATTGCATTTTGACAATAAGTTTTTAATGCACCGTGTATCCAGTCCATTAAATTCAAAATCAAATACATTGTATGATCCACATTCCTTTTAGGATTGTTGTTATATTCATTGAATTGAAATAACTGTGTACAAATGCCGATGCATGTAAAATTACAGTCAGGCTCTTTTAATTGCATAAACACCGCGATCGAAAAAGGTGTAGCTACTCTGTGTAGAATGTACCGCACTTCAGCATTATATGTAGGCAATCTCTAGGTCTTTTTTTTACCATTTTACTTCCTACTAATAAAGAACTCTCGAAGCAATCGATAAGAACGTCCATAAAGCATGTCTTTATGGTTAAATCTCCTTAATAGAAAAAGGTTCATAATATGGAGACCAGACACTCTGAGCTATGAAAGCCTTGTTTCCATTTTGATGGTAATTTTGATTTTGTTTGTAAATGCATAAAAATCTATTTTTTATTACTAGCACCAGTATAATACTACACATCAATATTAAACTACTTTTGTTTATTATTATTATGAAAGAGGAGAATTTTTCAAACCTCCTCACTATTAACCTCTCTCTCTCTCTCTCTCTCTCTCTCTCTCTCTCTCTCTCTCTCTCTCTCTCTCTCTCTCTCTCTCTCTCTCGTTTTAGGATTCTTTCTTATACCATTATTTCTTCATAGACAAATTTCTATTATTTTTATACACTATATTTGATAATATAGAGTACCAAAATTAAATAAGGTCTGCGTAAAATTAATAGAAATACTTTACTTTCCTGAACCCTTTTCCTATAAATATTGATTGCAACTCGCAATAAATCTCAAAATAATTCAATAAATAAAAGAGGTTCCACTACATCAAAACATGATATAAAAACCTTATCACCGAAAACCGAAAGCTCTCGTCCGGGGAATAATTCCAATGATTGCCGGGGAGAATTTTTCCTTTCTATGAAGAATTGCTTTTCATAATGGTCACCTGCTATTTTTGCTTAGAGATACGCACATTCATTTCCTGATCAATTCGGGGCTTTGTCCTAAGCGAGCTTTAACAGTCCTCGTTCCCAGGGGTTTGAAATGGATGGAAACTGAAAATTAATTAAGTTTAAGCCCAAATGTGTTCATTACCTTCATAGCTTAGGGACTCTAGGCTGATGTGACCACTCGACATTGCGGAGAAGAGGGGGTGAGGGCAAGGAGACTTCATTTCTCTATTCATTGATTTCCCAGTAGGGCTTTTGTGATGGTTTTTGTGTTCAGTTTAACAAATGGAGTGATGGGCTTAAAACCAAGTGTTGTAATAACTTCGCGAAAAATTAACCTGTCTTTTATACGTTTTGACGGTGGTGAACTGTGAAATGCAATGCAGTTGGGGCTTTTTCACTTTATTTCTCCATTGCACCAAACAGTTAGTTTTTCAATTAATAATTTTGTGTGTTGTCGGGATTTATAATATGTCCAAAAATAATCCACCTATGCCCCTTGAAGTTGCCATTTTTAAACTACATGTACATACACCTGCATTTTTCACACAACATGTACAGCTGAATTTTCCTTTTGAGATTGATGTAAAATACATTTTTAAACAAATTCCAAATCTAACGCAATTGGAATTTTTCTTGTCAAGCCGGGTTTATTTTGCATCTATGACAGGTCCTTTTTATTTGTTTTTACGAACTGCGCCTTAAGACTGGTGCATAACTGTCACCTTGGCAATGGTACATTATATAAATAGTGCCTGTTTGGGAGGGTAACAGTTAAAATTGACAACCCGAGAAAACCATTGTCAACCGACGCGAAGCGGAGGTTGACAATGATTTTCGAGGGGTGTCAACTTCAACTGTTATCCTCCCAAACAGGCACTATTTATTTTGTTATACTGAATGTCTTAATTTCAAAGAAAACATCACTGCGTTTAGATAGGAATAACGTGAATTCTATGGCGAACCGTACGCGCATGATTTTCGCGCATGTAACAATTTGTAATGTTACCCGTTGCTAAGTGCGTTGCTAACGCTGAGGGTAATAGAACAGATTATGAACTGCGTCTAAACCAATCAGATTTCAGTATTTAACATGAAAGTATAACAGAATTCTTTGGCAATAGTTGGTAGTTGAGGGCTTTTAAAATAGAACATATTTTATAAAGGTATTGTACTTATCAAAACTCTGTAGGCGTCCGTATATAAATCTGATTCACTTGAAAACCATAATTAAGGCGTTCAAGGTTTAGTTTTAGGCTATAATGAAAACTTGGGTTTTTTCGATCTGAAGGCTATGAACTTGATCAAGCAGTGCACAATCTGTAAAAGTTTTTTTTTTTTAAAGAAAGGGACAGAATAATTTGTTTGCCGCGGTAGTGCCTCGGTAAAGTACAATGTAACAAATGACTGATAAGGAGGCTGGCTGGCCATCTCCTCTTCTCCCCTTCACCCTCCCCTAGTTCGATGTAATTCTCTCTGACTGTAATAAGTGTTATCCGCTGCGTTTTACAGGGACTGTAAACTGGAGGATTCCGTTTCTATTTTTATCTACGAGGACTATGATGAGGCTACAGCCATGTTCTGCGGGGACACCCTACCCCTCCAGTTTATGTCCGCCAACAACTGGATGAGGGTGAGATTTGTCAGCAACCCCTCCCCCGGCAAAGGACAGGCCTCGGGGTTTGAGTTCCAGTACAAATTCAGAAAAGGTACAGTGTATATTGCATGATAGATCGATTCTTATCGGACTTTATAACACTCCAAACCAAGCTTACAGTTCTGTCGAACAATGAATTTATGTCTTTAAAATAAAATTGGTTCACGTAAATGTCATATTTATCTCGCGCACCGTGTGCAATCAAAATTTCATGTATTCCTCAATAAATCTGTGTATATAAATATTGATCACATGCAACAAAATAAAATGACGCTCTCTGATGTTTTTTTTTCATATAATGGCATGTATCATTTTTCTTAAGTACTAAGTAGTGTTAGCTTTTCTTTCAGATTTTGGAATAACAACAGGTCTACAGTCTTTCGGAGATCGAAGTATGTATAGTACAGGGTTCGACACTATTTTTTTAAAGCATTGGTCCCGCCGGACTAGTGCATGATTATTTTTACTAGTCCGCAGGCAAGTTTATTAGTCCGTCCAAAGAAATAAATCTGCAATTTTAAAATAAATCAAAGACAGAAAGAATTAGTGTGTACTTTTATAGTACACACTAATTCTGTCTTTCATTTTTGTAAATGTATATGGTTACACGTATACGTTAATGTACATCACCATAAGCGAAAACTATCTTCAAAATTAATTTGAAACCTTGCCAATTCATTATAGAGAATTAAAATTGATGCTTTATAACGTTGGTTGATGCCATTGTTAATTGTTAGTGTACTGGGTGGGTGCGAATGCAAAAATTTACGATAGTACAAATATTTTCATTACTTGGATTTTTTTTCTTTTAACTGAACCATGACATTGGGAGAATATGAATTTTAATGACAAAAACATTCAGATCCTCTCAACATACATGTACATGTATGTATAATCGAAACCGTATAAATTTATGAAGTTTGATTGCCGTTCTACAACAGACTTATCAAGCGAACGTATAGTACATGATCTTCTGAAACAGACATGCAGTGAAAGAAATCTGAATATTTTGTATTAGCAGATAGCATCATAATTTGCCTAACCATCTTCCTCGAGACCAATAGGCACTTCCGTTGCACACATTTTCCTAAGGTTTAAACATTTTATAAAGATCAATCTATATACTTAATCATGTATCAGCAATTGTCCTAATTTTGCTGTCAAACAAAACGAATAGGCTATTCAGTGATCTTGAAGTCAACGACTATAGAAATATTTTCACATGCTACTTCTCTTTACTTTGAAAGTTCACAATGTTCACACGGTTATCATTGGAAATATGAACAGAAGAGATTATTCATGCAATTGACCATCTCTCTCTCTCTCTCTCTCTCTCTCTCTCTCTCTCTCTCTCTCTCTCTCTCTCTCTCTCTCTCTCTCTCTCTCTCTCTCTCTCTCTCTCTAATGGTTATAGCTAGTATTAATGAAAACGAAAGGTCATTTCCCGCTCCATTCATTATCACGAAATCTTTGTTTCAAGTTTTATGAAATAGTTACTTTAAATTTTTAAGATTAATTGAGTATTGAAAGAAAATTTTCTTATCAGGTCAAATTAAAGACTTGTTTTTAACCCAGTTGTCCTTTTGTGTTCCAGTGTCTTAAAAACTGCGAAGCATCACAAATAAATAAAAATCTCGCAATGCATGTATATATGCATATAAAGCTGCTAAGCATTACAAATTAAAAAAAAATATCGTAATACATGTATACTAGTATCATGCATAGCGCTGTTCTAGATAAGTTTCAATTTTCAATGATAAGTAGATATTATTTTCTTTTTACCTTTTGTTTAAAGCAATATGAGCTGCAATTTTCATGATGAAATATTATTTTCTTCTTAAATGACAAAAATATCATGGTTTTTAGATTTCTTTTCGCCAAATTTTTGTGAAAAGGGCTGTTAAGGAGCCTTCATTGGAGCGAAATTAAATTGTACAAAAATTGATTTGCTTTATGTTCCTTAGAAGAGGTATCTTTCCTCTGACAAAAATTAATGATTTTTTCCAACCTTATTAATCATAAAAGTTTAAGTTACATGCAGACTTAGCATACTAGCAGGTTTTTACAGCAAAATAAAATTCTAAAAAAATACAGCTCATATTGCTTTAAACAATTGTATTCCTATGAGGATCTGTAGTATAATGATTCCCTTTACCAGATCGTCCGCTCTGTCATTTCACGTACAACAGCAAGATACAAAAGGTGGGGAACTTTACCTCACCGAACTACCCCGGCGTGTATCCCTCCGTCACTAATTGTCAATACGTGTTCCGTGCAGAGCGTGGAGAGCGAGTCACAATCACTATGGATAACTTTGACGTCGGACTACGGAGTGAAACAAACGTGTGAGTTGAGTTTGTCGTCATCCCCCCCCCCTTCCGGCCCCTCGTTGTTCAACTTTTGTAAAGTCACCTTGGTCACTTCAACTTTATTTTTGGATTTAAAAGCTGTATTATAAACAAAATGCATTTGTGAATCTTATTTTATAGGGTGGCGTCATGTTGCAAGAGTTTTTGTTGAAACTGATACTACTTAAAAAGATATATTTTAGCCAGTTCATTTACACACAAAATCACTGCTTTCAGCTGCGGGGGTCAGAATGACCACGTGACCTTCACTTGCTACTCACATGAGGGGCCGGATAAGGGATTCCAGCCTATTTGCGGAGTCATGCAGTCGCTGCTCACCAAGCGTGTGTCTGACGGGGAGTACTTCCGGGTCCTGATGACTTCAAACGACAACTACGAACACACCGGGTTTCTGGGGCGGTACGAGTTCGGCAAAGGTGAGAATATTTGAAAGTGTTATGGTATACTAGTTTGTACTTGTACCATGGTCACAAGATATTTTTAATTTGACGAAAAATCGATATCGTGTGACACACATCGTGAAATACGTGAATTGTAATATTCAACTTCGCTACAGCCGTACAAAAAAAAAATGACAAAAAATTAGCACTTCTTTTAGCTGGAGGATCCATAGATACTTCACTATAAGAGACAATATTACTTATTAGGTTTGTTACTGACTGTTTAAAGAAATTTGTGGGGACGGTAAAGTCCATAGAAGGCGAGGCGGAGCCGAGCCTTCTATGGACTTTACCGACCCCACAAATTTCTTTAAACAGTCAGTAACAAACCTAATAAGTGTTTTGTTTTGTCGAGGACCTAAAGTTTGATATGTAATCAAAGGTTTGTGTAGAAAATCAGTTCAAATAACGTTACGTCCGCCATGTTGCGCTATAAATTTTGACGCTTGCCTTTTAAAGAAATTTGTAAGGCAGCCACGTGACGCGTTTCATCCAATGACGTCGCGACATTCTAGTCCGAGGCAAAACAACGCTTAATATTAGAGCATTTTAACAAGAGCTTGGACTTGTAACGTCGGCCTGTCTATTTCATTGCTGTCCGCTCAGCCATCATAATGCTTCTTTGAAATCAACAAGATTTGTCTGGCTTTTGAGTAAACTTAAGGCTACGCAATCGCTGCGTATTTCGCTTGTAACAGGGCACAAGAAATAGATAGATACATATCCTATATACCGAAAGTTTAAGGTCTTGTTAAAATGGTTTAAGCGTACTTCCTGCACGCAACAAAGGTTTCTTGAGTCAATATATAATCTTGTTACTTATTTACCAAGAACCTAAAACCAGTGAATATACACCCGACACTTAGTCTAGAATGTTGAGTCTCTTCGATGCCTTGACTGGCATCTGCATTGCTGTGAAGTCGGTTAATTGAAGAGACTTGATGGTCGCTAATTGCTCCATAAAGTCAACTCAATCTCATGACTTTCTTTACTTTCATTACATGTACAAGTGAAATTTCGGTACTGTAAAATGCAGGAGCAATTTTTTTTTATTACAATATTGATTCTTTATATTTTATTCCAAAATATGTATAGCTTAAAATTACTTTTAGCTCTTCTTTATAAACTAAATTGAAATTAATATTACACGGTCTTCTGTCGTTTACAGGGTACAACGTCTTTGCGCCCACTACGCCTTCCCCGGAGACTTTGAGTGGGCGTGAATCCTCGTCACCCCGGGGGCCTTCTCTGGACGTCATTAGTGCTACCCTTCTTGGACTGTTGGTCTGTTTTTATATGAACACAGCCATGAGCTAGCTGAAAGGGTGCTTCCGTGTTAAATGCATTATTTATTTATTTAATAGTCATTCATCATTTTGTACCTGAAATATTAATAACTGTGTGCGTGTTTGGTATGAGAGATATAGATTTTCTTGCGATGAATCTTCATGTTTAATGCAGTCATGTTTATTTTGTGAATGTAATATATTCGTCAGATTTTGTGATGGCGTGGATGCTGATGCTGTAGGCCTATTTCATTTTATGTTTCACAAAATGAAAGTTGTTGCAACTGCATGCTACATGTATAACGTTAAATTTTCCCTCTTGTTAAATGATTAATTGTACATGCAAGCTGTTTGTAAAAAGGCTACATTGTAAGTGTTGCAAGGCATTGTTCTAAAGTTGAGAATGTTCGTGTATTTTGCTGCACGCTTTGATAAAGATTTCAAATCAGTTCGTTTTTAAACTTCCATGTAATTAGCCTCTCAATATTTAAATAATCTTCGTCATTAGAAAAACATTATTTGGCATGTCAGATCAAGACTATTTTTTAAGATATGCTTGATGTTATGTATCAGCTGTGTATGTGACATTTATCATGTATATCTATCGTACGTCGGGAACACTAGCATTGATCAGTGTAAATGCAGATTATAATGACCGTTACTGTTGTTATACGAACACATTCCATAGAATAAGTCATTTAACATATTCATTATGTGACTGTATTAAAGAATTTTGGTGAATGCACTTTGCTTCCTCCAGTGCTGGACTATTTGTTTCCATTAACTAAAAGCTCATTGTACCACCAAATTCACAGTGCATATACATGTAGATTAGCGCGTTCTATATTCCCATGAGTTCCTTTTTGGTGTTTTAACAAATATAACTTATGCCTCTTCCAGTATTTTAGTTTTAATAGATTTGATGTTTCTTTGAGACGGAAAGGGGTGCAATCCAAAGATAATGCCATTTCTATGCATCGTCTTTGTCCTGAACAAAATAATCAATAAATTTCGGGCTTTGTGATAGATATGATCACATGACCGACCTGTATTTATGTTTCCATAAAACTAATCAAATCCTTATTTCTTAAAGAGACATTTTATAACTAACCTATTTGATTAAAGATATAAGGGCCACGGTTATCTTATTGAATTGGAAACTATTGAAACTTAGGGGGATTGAGCCGGATGAAATAAGTTGCAAGAAATAAGATTACAGGTTTATCCATGATGGATAAACTTCATTGTTTTAAAAAATGGTGTATCTGTCAACGAATGTCTTTTACAATTCATGTATATATGTTAATGCAATGCATGTTGTTTTATATTGAATTACGATGAGGTGTTGCTACATAATTACATGTATGTATGATTTTCTTTATCAATGGGATAATGGTGATAATTAACACAATTGTGAAGAATGTACAACATACATTTAACACAGTCAATATTCCTATATAGGGATATAAAAGAATAAAATCGTTGAAACCTTTTTGTAATTGCATATAAATCATGTTGATTCATAATTGATATTAATTACATGTATGTATATTTATTTCCATTTCATATTTTAAAAGTAAACTATAAAAGATTTAAATCAAGACTTTAAAGATGTTGTGATTTCCTTCTGAGTAATTTTTATTTCATACCCCCGATCCCAAAGGTGAATGGGGTATAGTTTTACCCTTGTATGTCTGTCTGTATGTTGGTAACAAAAATATATGTCACATTTTTCTCAGCAACTACAAATTGCAGATGCTCGACATTTTTCGGCATGCGATATCGTTGGATAAATTTTTTGTACCAATTGGATGTCAACTTCCTGTTAAATGACGACTTTGTTTATTTTTAGCCTACATGTATATTTTCAAACGAATTATCGTCAATAATTTCTCAGCAACAACTTATCGCAGAATCTGATGTTTGAAATTTTAACACACTATTTGTTTAGACAAGCCATATCGTGGGGAATATTTTTTTTTCCCAACTCGACATTGCATATTTTGCATATTCACATCAGAGCGGGGGTATTACTAGTTAACATTGGTTCATAGATATTTTGTTGATTTTACATGTTGTGGTTGGGGCACCATGATGACACTAATACACATGTACATAAGCATGTGCCCAATAAGTTTTGGGGGAGATATCTGAAATTAAAATTTTTAAAAATTTCAAAACCTGATATTTTTCCCAAAGTATCGAGCTAAATTATTAATCCAATTATTATTTATTTTCAAAATAAAACGAAATATAATCTTATAATCATAAATATATATATAGAGAGAGAGAGAGAGAGAGAGAGAGAGAGAGAGAGAGAGAGAATTTCATTGCACCTTTTTCTCTGTGTTAATTTTAGGCTCTTGTGAGCGTACTATCATTATTATCACAGCAACGCTTGATGCAAAGGATCCAACCAATGCAGTTCCTGAAACACTGACTTCCATTACTAGACCGGAAATGAAGGGCGAGAGCATGCGCGCTAATGACATCACACTTTGACTCATACCCATAATTCCTCCGACATTTTTCCCGCCACAACGTTGTATCGTCAAACTAATGGCGGCAACTCGTAACATTGTAGAAATGAGACTTACAGGTGTAAAACAGATGACATACAGTCGTATGTCATTCACTAAACTTAACGAAAGTAACGTTAAAGCTTGAAATGCTGCCATATAGAACACAATCTGTGCGTCACTTCTAAACACTTTTGAGATTCTCCCCACAAGAAATCCACTGAGTGCCGCCACGGTTGCGGAGTATGACGTCAGATTCCCTATACTGCTGGGCGACATCTGGAATTTCTCATTCATTGTCAATGAAAAGTTACTTCTGTAAAGAAGGATAGAAAACCCGAGACAGAATTTGATGAGAAATAAGTCCCAAAGGTTTTTCCAGTCAAACGTTCGGAAGGACTGGATCATCTGCTTCAGACTAAAGCTGTCTTCTCCTATGTTTGGCTTTGTTATTGAATCTTTTGAGTTGGTCCCCATAGAAGGATTGTCTTTTCTGGACACATTAGAATCTTTATCACTGACTGCTGCCCACACCAAAACTGGAAGTTCATGGATAAATAGGATTACAGTTTCTTTCATTCATATAATTCGGTTTAATTTTACGACATATATTATAACTAGTATTTTGCCACAAAACTAATCATTCTTACAATGCATGAATACTAGTATATTAAATGTAAAACATGATAGAGATGCAGCACTGAAAGACCATGCATGTTAATAAAGTCCTAGGAAGCCAATGGCATTATATTTTTACTACAGACATTATGCTATTACTGCCTTAACCTTTGACCTTCGACTTAGCTTAGTGTGAAAAATATCCTCAAAAAGTTCAAATTTTGAAGATACTGAAACAGAGAGAAAGAGACACACTTTTCTGAGAGGGTTATAATAAAGAATAAAAAAACAGCTGTTGTAAATAATGGAAAAATGTACAGGTACAATAATTATTACAAACTCACCTGCGTTGAGTACAAATATCACAGTACACAGTAAAGCCACTTTGTAGAAACCGCCACTGGTCTCTGCCAGCCTTCCCCCCACCATTGGCCCCAGGATAAAGCCCATACTGGAGGCGGCATTAAACGTTCCCAGAACCCCCGACTGGTCAGGCTGGGGGGTCACCTCCGCCAGGTATGACCTTGACACGCTCTGACTGTGCTTGAAAATTCCTGGATAAAGGAAAAGAAGAAATTATGGAAAATGTGAAAAAGCTTGCATAATAGTACATGGACTCTTCTGACATGTTCTTCATTTACTTTTATCTAATTGAGTGATGATATATAATTACATGTACATGTATGTAATTCAGAAACTATTACTACTAGTAATCAAAGCATTTTATCATTCTTTTATTGAAACACAATCGGAATCTTGCTTTATAATGGCTTTAGATTTTATTCATTCCAAAGATTCTAGCTTTCAAATACTACATGTATTAACAAGATGTAAATTCAAAACCTCAACATACAATCATGTACATGTATAATACACAAAACATTGTCATTATCTGGCTCTGGCACCAAGTAAGACTGGAATCCTATTGAGTTGGCTGCGTTTACTTGAAGGAATTATAAAAGTGGGCTGTGTTTACCTGTAGGAATTAATGGAGTGGGAGTGGGCTATATTTACCTGTAGGAATCAATGGAGTGGGAGTGGGCTGTGTTTACCTGTAGGAATTATGGGAGTTGGCTGCATTTACTTGAAGGAATTATAAAAGTGGGCTCCGTTTACCTGTAGGAATTACTGGAGTGGGATGAGTTTACCTGTAGGAATTATAAGAGTCTGCTGCATTTACCTGTAGGAATTATAGTAGTAAGTTGTGTTTACCTGTAGAAATTATAGGGGTGGGCTGTGTTTGCCTGTAGGAATTATAGGAGTGGGCTGTGTTCACCTTTAGAAATTATAGGAATGGGCTGTGCTTACCTGTAGGAATTTTAGGAGTGGGCTGTGTTTACCTGTAGGAATTATAGGAGTGGGCTGTGTTTACCTGTAGGAATTATAGGAGTGGACTGTGTTTACCTATAGGAATGGGCTGTATTTACCTGTAGGAATTCTTGAGACCAGCAGAAGAATGAGAGTGGTGGAGAAACTGAGGAGGAAATATCCCCCCGCCGAGGCCAGCAAACAGAACAGGAGGCAGAACTTTCTCCCCACATCATCACTCCACTGGCCCTGTAACACAGAATAGTCATACATACATGATTATATACACATCATCACTACACTGGTCTTGTAATATATAACAGTCATACATGTATACTGTCACCGTGGTTTCATCAATATTTGCTTAACACCATTTTTTCCTGGATTTCTTGTTGTGTTTATCCACACAATTGAATGGTCACTGAAAGGCAATATCTAATAACATATTTTATTGATAAAATTCTGTGATTTTTACTATATCCACAAACAAATGATGCCCAGGAATATTAATGAAACCATCATATGGTATATACATCTTTATGTACACTTTAATTTTACCCATTCAATTTGAAACTGTTTTGCTGCATTGTTACATGTATGTTACAATGAACTTACCACAATTGGACTGGAGAACAGCTGTAAGGCACCGTATGTTGATCCTGCAAAGCATTTTTTCCACATATACATGTAATTTTAAATCAATTAGCAATGCCAATATACAAACTCATGTTTATCCTAATGACACATCTCCAAAAAGCATTGTTTCATGGACTCATTGACATATACATGTACATGTACAGTACACTTTTCCATCATTCATGCTAAAATGATGTTTTTCCTATTCTAATCAGCTTTTCACACATTTAAGAGAAAATATCTGTAACTATGCAATATAAGATATTTACATGTACTTCGAGTCTAAAAATATCAAATACATACATAAAAATAATTTTAATGAATATTATTAACTGGTATTTTCTTAACTGGGTTTCACTGCATATTCAAAATACGCAAAATAAATTTTCTGTGTTTACCCTAGATGTCAGCATGCAGTGATGGTTCAATACTGAACAATAAGAAGACTTAATATAAAAAGTGGCACTATTGACTTCTTGTATTGTACCATGCAAACAAATTAATAGTTTTCTGAACACAACACAAGTTGTAATTGCTTGTATTGCTGGTATAGTCAAAGAAAAAATAAAATTTAAAATGATTGCAAATGCATTAATTACAATAGCAAAATAAGGTATCTAACAGTATTTTTAATAAATATTTGCATTTCACGTGAAAAAACATCGTTTACGCAAAATCTCCCCCTTAGCCAAGTTGGTAAGGGGGAGATTCTCCCACATAGCAGCTTTGAAAGGTTAACAGGTATGGTACATGCCATGAAATATCATATGTATATACATGTATGTCCAGGGATATCAGATACATCTTCTGAGCAATTTATTTATTACTTCTCTGAGATATCTGCAGATATTTTCCTGACATTAGATATTTATCTGAGGTTTTAGATATTTTTCAGATATTTACCTATGATCCCTGTTATTGTAGGTGTGGCTCCTAATTCCTTGGCGTGTGTTGATATGAGAGGAAGGACCATGCTAACCCCAAACAGGTCCTGTAATAGAATCAAACAAATTAATATCATTAGGTGTAAGAAACCCTTTTATATACCATCCCATTGATGACAAGCAAACTTGAAGGTAAAGCTTTACACAAATTTACAGTGCAGCTTGTCTAAAGTAATCAGACACAACTCAAGAGCTTGCAAAATACTACACATGTTCTTGTGAAACACAAAAATGTCAAGTTAAATATGCATTGTACAGGAAAAGCTCTACAGATGTTAGATTTGTCTTCCTTAGTCAGTCCCAGTTACTGTGTCCATTATTTTTGACAAATTTTAACGAAAAAACACACGTCAATGAAGCAGAATTGAAATCAATGTAAGGGAAGATCAAGATTTCTTCATTGACACTCCATCTATTTTTACCCAGAGAAGTTAACATGAACTAATTAAAAACAAATTTCTAACAAAGATTTTGGGTTGTGAACTGAAACCAGAAGCAGTAGAGGGGGCCACAGGCGTCTAAAAACAGAAAATCTGGACTATTTTCATTCCAGTGGTTGAAGGTAGATTGGACATAGACGTAGCGGTATCTATTTAATAATAATTATCAGATGTTGAGCAAAAAGTAGTGGAAATAAAACTTGGGACAGAGTCATGTATAGTACAAAGAACGTATAAAGTGTACTAACATGTCCCTGCTAGTACTAAAAAGAAGGCAATATTATTATTAGTGATATGATATGTCTTCTCCATACTTTTTTTATAATTATTAAAATTTGATGTCAACTTAAAAGGTCATTGAGTACAGACGCCTGCTGATTCTGTAAACAATGTTAAATACAGCAATCACATTAATCTTACTATTATTTCCTTAGACAAGACGCTTGAGAACATCAACATGTAGATCATTTAAAGGGTCGATTACCAAATAAACATAAATTCATTTTGAAATATCATGACCCCCATGATTACGAAACCCTGCCTCCGAGTCGGAAGTAGTAAGATTTTACAAGAAAGTACGTGTTTGCCAATCTAATCATATCGGTTACTTTCGTTTGATCCAATGAACACAATTACAAGACACTGACTGCCTTACCAAAAATCCAGAGAAGTACATGCACAACACATTCTGTCGTCTTCTGCCAGTATTTTTGTCCATCGTTTCCTGTGCGAGTTATCTCCTCCCGGATGTGACCATTTCAGTAAGTCGTACTAAGTTTGTTCGTTTTACACCCCCCCCCCTGTCATGTTTATGTGTAATAGGGTTTATTAATGACAAAAATTATAATTTGTAACATCTGTACTATATTATGCTTCAGTCTTTTCATTTTGGAAATTCTAAATTTGTAATTGGAAAATAATTAGTTTACTCTGAACTATGGAAAGTTGCATTCACATAATAATTGTTGGTAATTTCATCTTGACATCTCCCTTCCCTGAATCTTGGCATCAATGTCATTATTCTTTAATTATTGTCAAATTAACGGTCAGATCTGAGAAATACGTTTCTTTGATTAATTCATGGTTAGAATTACGGTTTCCTGTCTCCCAAATGTGAGCGTTGTAAAATTCTGCTTGCTGATGCAAATTTATTTGAAACTTTTTAATTAATTCTATTGATCAGTTTAGGTGAGAGTAGGCGGAGTTGTCAAAGATGAAAAGTGTGTGAGTGAAAATTGTGTGTTCTTCTATTTCCGACCTTTGTTAAATTGAGTTGTACTTTTGTATGTAATCTGAAATACTGATTTTCGAACTTAATAAATTTTGGAAATTTTAAAAACGGTATTTATTATTCAACATCAAAGGGAATACGTTACACCCAAACCCATTGGCAATTTTTCACCTTTTTTATTGGAGTATTTTTTTCTCAATGCATTTGCCAATATCACGAGCTAATCAATTTAGATTTAATTTAAAACATTAAAACAAAGGTAACATATACGTTACGTGATTAAATACCATTTCGGTAAGGATTTATAGGATATATTTATTATGGGGTTTTTTTCATTACCAGAAAAAATGAATTACGCAATTTTTTCAAGGTGCTTAAAGTTATTCTCAGATTCATGTAATACATATATATGTATCTTCACCTTTCTATATTTTGTCACATCTTTACATTAAGTTAAAAAAAAAATCTGATTCACAAATTCTTTTTTTTTTTTTTTTTATTTTAACACTTGTAGAATTACTTACAGTATGGTATGCATAATCAAACATATTCCATACATGTAAAATAGAATCTAAACATGTCAATCAGTTTTACATAGAATTATTCAAATACGTGCATCAGATTACTATAAGCTTAAATCATAATTGCCATAATTTAAGGCAAAAACCCTTTAAAATCTATTATGAATAATGAGAAAAATATACCTTTTCATTATTATTAATATGAAATTATAAAATTTATAACAAGTAAAAGAGTAAACTTTTAATATGCAACTATTTTCAATCAATATTTTACGAACTTGGCTGAAAATCACACATCCGTTTATATTAGTATATTGCAACCAGACAGCATCGAAATATTTTTACTCATAACTGTTAGTAATAGTTAAACAAAATGCTGGATTTTATTTTCCCACTTTATCTGTTTGCCGATACTAATCTTATAGAGCATACATACAGAGACACACTTTAATTCAAACTGATACATCGAATTCCAGCAGAATGATTTATATACACAGTAAATAATTCTTATCTACAGGTACATTTTTAGATAAACAAAGGCCGTTCATTTAAAAGGAGCAGGCCCGCTTTTGTCAGTTTGGTTAAATTTTTACGGAATACAAAAGACGCATCATGCACGCTGGATCAAATTGATCGCGTCCTCAGTTTAAAAAAGGTTTAAACCTGCTTTACAGCTGTCGGTCGTCTGTTTGCATAGAATCAGTACTTACCTTGAGGACTCTCCACGATCGCTAGGGGTAGATCTAGAAAAAAGAGAGAAAGAGAGAGAGGGCGAAGGGGAGAAGAAAGCGTCCGCTTCACGAAGGTTTCTGACACAGAAATGGAAAAATGATCATCGGACCCAGGGTCAGATCTGCAGAGTTCTTGGGTGAGTAATTGAGGTTGATTTTGTGTCAGACTCTCAGAGATTCTTTAGCACGAGGCATCTTGGGCATGTTTGTTTTCGCTGTAAATTGACCATATATAATTCTGAACTTACAACGTCGTAGTAAGTTTCTAAATAATAATGCACAGTTTTCAAATCATTGCAATTAATGGATCCCTTAAGGTTTTGATATGCACGCTACTATATAAAGCACGAACGATTATGAAATGAATAGCTTAATTGTGTATAGTACATTTATTATCTGTTAAATTAGTACACGTATAGTATGCTCGCATATACTGAGTCGCGTCCACATCGATGGGCCAATCCAACAATTACTACTAAGCCATCAACTGTTTCTTGGTACGAAGCTATGATACTATACATGATGAACAAATAATTAAACATATCTAGATATCCGCCCATCAGAAAGCTTAAAAGAGATATATATTATTATTCAATATACATGTACGTACGCGCGTTTTCATATATCTTATAGACTAAAATTTCGATCGGTATAAATGTAGGATCCACTAGAAATCGTTCTAACGAACAAAGATGTCTTGGCATTATTTCCTTATCTACATGCATGTGCCTTCGCCTCTTTGACAAATCAAAACCCGGCAGAATTTTTTAAAAAATAATATTTTACAAGGCAGACTAATTAAGAATAAACAGATAAAACAATATGTTTGTTAATTAGATCCCTTTTATTTCGTTAACAAAATGTATGTTATTTATCTCTATCACAAGGAATTAGTACCCATAGCTATCCGACTGACTATATCAAATCTATAGATAATATTATAATAATTAATCATACAAAGTGCTCAAATACAAATATATAGTTTTTATTAGTTTTCTACTTATCTTTGTGTTAATTAATATGTTTTTATAATTGCTAATATGTGTTTACTTCAAGTGTAATGGAAGTAAAAAATACAAGTACACAAATTGCCCGTATCAAGAAGTTCATGCGTCCTTCAAAGACAAGCTGGTCGATCTAAGTCTATGGATTTCATTTATTTCATGTAAGAAACAAAATACGTGTACATGTAAAATAAATCTCATTCCTTGCTCCATGTAACGTCATCTCACAAAGGCAAACGTATAAGATCCGCTCCTGTTTTAAAAGACATCTATAGAAAAGGAGCAAATCATAACATTTGGCTGAAAAATTATCGATATCGACAATGATTGTCAGCTGAGTGGTGTAACTTAAGGGTTATCTCCCTTCTACTGATGTTCATGGCGTACACTACAAACAGTGTTTACAATTATCACTGGTTTCACAGATAGCACCTGTCATTTCACGATTCAATCAAAAACCAAAATGGCTAAAAAGAGCAAAAAAAAAAAACAAACAATTAAAACAACTGGTACAAAGAACAATTACATGTATTACTAGGTGAATGAGAAAGAATTTTTTTCAATGTAACATTTTTGTTTTTCCTTGCAAACACCTCTCTCTCTCTCTCTCTCTCTCTCTCTCTCTCTCTCTCTCTCTCTCTCTCTCTCTTATATAGGTCATAAGGTGGTTCTCTTAAGGTCACAATCCATCTCCGTGGAGACCACCACGCCTTTGGTCCATTCGGAACTCTCCACCGGAACTGGGCTCAAGTTTGGCCTGGCTGCGAGTACATACAGACTGAGCTCTAGAATATACTCCTGCCACGAAACGTTCCTATAATTAAACAAAATATTCAATTATTCATGATATACAGTTTACATGTATGTGCAACTTCAGACTGCAATGCAGCTCATATACAAAGCAGAGTCTGTTTGATGTGTACAAAAATGCATTGTTATTCAATAATTAAGAATACGAGAATCATCTAGCATTTCTTTTTGTATACGCAATTTATGATAAATAACCTGATTTTAATTCAATAAAACATCTTTTAAATCTATATTCATATCCAAAAAAAAAGAAATACGTAGTACATGTAAGTCAAGACCTTTCGCTTGTTCAGTCATTTTTAATATAAAATTATTCATCAATCCACCTTCCATCGTAACAATACATGGTTATATTTCTTATTAAGAATTATTATACAGGTACTTTTGTTTAAAGTCTACAATGTGAGTTTTTATAACACTTTCAGACTTAATCTCAGCGAGATTCGTCGACGTCGAGACTGAAAATTTTCGACGAATCTCGCTGAGATTATTTCAGACTATGGCCTTTTCTCTATTCTGCCTGACGTCATAATCCCCTTCCTACTAAATAAATAACTACCTTTTGTACAATGTACATGTAGCTGTTTATTTACCTCGATTTGTCTGCTTCCGTGTCCATTGTAAAGGACAGACTCTCGGTCAGGACGAACGCTAACTCTTCTTCCTTCTTCGAAAATACGGCAAACCTTGACAACAGATAAAAATCACCAAGTATGATTATAGCATGGAGTTCAGCAATGAACGTGCATTGTATTGAGCTATATGACACAATATAGCGGCAGGTACATTTATTCAAAGAGGGATATACATGCATAACTGAATTTTTCATCTTGAGAGATACATTTTTATTTTTTAATATTTTTTAGGGGTTTTTTTGTTGATCTGATCATCTATTTATAATTGACGATTATCTAAAGAAATCCTCTGCATTTTACCTAAGATATGACATTGCATCTATTTTTGCCATCACGTTCAACACTTTAAAAGACGATTTAGATTTGCAAATGTAAACTTATTAAAACACCTTTCGTACAAGTACATGTAATAGCTTGACTTCTTAAATAAAGAATCTTCATCCGTATAGTAATTAAATGTTCTAGCTGCTGTTGAATATGCTGCCTGCATTCAAACTAAGTTTTAGTATCTATATTGTCCGGGTTTTTTGACAAATCGTTTGCCTTTTATTACTCACCCATTAAGTGTGTCGTCACATTCTATAAATAGCGTGTAGTATGCGGCAATGGCTTTCTTTGCGTTCACTTCCGTTATGTTTCCTTGGTGACTGTCGTCATAGATACGGAAGAGTCGCCTTGCGATTTCAATTTCCCTTGGTGACATGAGATGAACATTTGAGTTCTACACATTAAAAAAAATTGAACAATTAAAGTTAAATTGACAACGAAATATCATTTTCTGAAATACAGCTGTTTTACAGACTTTTTCTGTAATTAGTTAACAAAGTCTTTGCATTAGTTCTTAAACAAGGCTCAATTGATGGTTGTGGTCATACTAAACTGTACATGTACATATAACATACATAAACTTATATATATAAACCGCCTTTAGAAGGAGATCTTTATTCAAATAATTATATAAAGGAAAATATTCAGTTTCGGAGCTAAAATTTCATATCTAATATCTGGAGGTACTTGTAGTTCTTATGGTCAATTTATTAACCATTCCGCCTCCTTAAAATAACAAATTTTATGGTCCCATTTTACCTTGCTGCGCTTCTTTAGAATCCGAATGGATTCGAAATTGATAAACTCCCACCACGTAATGGATCCTGTGTTATCTTTGTCGATCCGGTGGAATCTCGCGAGATCTTCTTGAAGAGATTCTTTTGGTAAAGTTCCACCATCTTCGTCGGCATAGCAACGTTTTCGGTATTCCATAAAATCCTCTAATCCAATGCTCGAATCTTCAAGTAAAATCAGATAAAACTACAAATTATCCGCGAGACTTATTTTTGCTTAGCGTTGTATAACCGATTAACATTGTCTCAACTATATAATATTGTCGAATATATTTGCATGTGTTATTAACTAGAGTTGTTTAAATATTTTTTCAGTCAATGACGAATACAAAATGGGGTTATTTGATACACATGTATGTATATACGTAAACTTGAAGCAACAAACTATTTACCAAAACATTTTCAATAAAGTATTAGGATAAACCCTCAAATGTTCATAAATCGTGGGGTACAATGTATGTGTGGGTTTTTTTTCATTGCATATATATCATGTCTACCTTGTGCAACTTCGTAGCGATCTAGGGAAGAAAACAGGTTATGTAATTCTTCCTCTGTCAGTAGACTGCTCAGGTCGTCCTGTAAAATAACGCAAAATGTTAATGTAAAGACAGGGAATTAAATGTATTTGAATTGTTTATTCCTGCATGACTCATGATGAATATGTATCAAATAAACAACCGATTCGATCAAAATTTACATGTAAGATATTATTTCCGAGATAAACATTTTTAAATACTTTTATGAGGAATAAATATCCTTTTTCTCCATAACTGCAATTCTAAGAAAACTTTGATAAAAATATCAAATATTATAATTAATTACGAATATAGAAAAACAAAATCATATAAGGTAATAAATATTAGATAAATGTAGTCAATATCAATCCTCTCGTCATTAATTTCATGAATGCAACTATGATAAATTTTCCGATTTTGCAGCATATGATATTTGGAGGAGCAGGGTGGAAGTTTAGGCGAGGGGCAGGGGTGCCTTACGCAGTTTTGGCAGCTCCAGCCCGTGGCTTTGAGGGCTTTCTTTAAGAGGACAGATGAGGCAGGGTCGTTGCATTGACCTAGTTTTCGAAGACAACTTTCATGATATACTTTATAACAAATGCGGCATGGATAGGTTTCTCTTCCGGTGTAAACACTACACACATGACATAGCTCTTCCGGTTCAACCTAAAAAGAGAGCAAGAAGGAAACATTTATATCGACTGAATGCATAATTAAATCAATTAGAACTTACAATGACACCTTTGATCTACGTTGTGTATAGGCCAATAGGCACAAGCCAAACAGATTTATCAAATACATGCAGGTATCATTTGAACACCGATTACATACAGAGCATAATTACCCATTTGCATGATAGTACACTTCACTTTTATCGTTTATGTGCAGGTGTAATAAGCAGTAGCTGCATGAAATAATGACCGTCACGTCTAAACAAAAATCTTTTTAATAAGAAAACACCCTTCAACTTTAATTTTAAAAACGTGTTTTATCACCTCTAGCCGTTGGGTCCCTATTTCCAGACTATCTGACTTTTATGATTGGAAGATATTTTATGACTTGTAACATGTCGGTCCAGGCCGTTGGCTCTGTTTTCAAAACATTAAACGTATTACAGTTTCCCTGATCCCCAGCCTCAAAGTATTTCTTTTTCATTATAAAAATGTTATTAATTATCCTTCAAACTTTATGAATGAAGTAAAATAAAAAGAAGCGTTTTGACCAATTTTGACCGCGATAGATAAAATGCAATAAATATTCAAACTAAGATCAAATTAGAAAAAAACGGTTGTGCCGGTGCATCAGTGGCTCGAAACCATTCATCTTCATATAGTAGGTCTCCATGGAGCCACTTAGCCAAGCAGTTCGTAACTATGGGTAATATTAATTGACACTATTACACTAATAAAATTTGTCTATAAAAGGGCAGATTTACAGTACGAATAAAAAAATCCTGGTAATTAAGAGTTATCGAACATTGCTGAGGAGCGGATTACGTTACATGTAACTTCCATTATTATATAGTACTCTGTACTTCATAACGTTTTACATATTGCTGAAGATTAGAACCATTTAACAAAAGCTTGGACTTTGGGTAGTTGTGTCAAACAGCAATGTGACGTAGTTCTGTCTATTTCATTGCTGGCCACTCAACCAATGCTTTTTAAAATGAACAAGATTTTTCTGGCTTTTGAGCTACGACTACGCAATAGGTGCATCATTGAAACCGCGTCATTTTTAACTTGTTTTGACGCAAGAAATAGATAGCTACGTCCAACTGAAAGTCCAATGTCTTGTTAAAATGGTTCTATATTGCTTGTTCTACAGGGGAACACCGGGCCTATGTAAAACTATCTATGCTTCTCACACTCCGTATGTGAAACTCTGTATGTTGCCACGCCGCGCTGAAGTACATTATAGAGTCTGTTCAGTCATGACTTAGACTTTGTACAAGGCTTCTATTCCCGTGACAATTCTTGGGATACGTGATTCAACTACCATATATAAACGGGGAAGGAGCAATTAATTTGAATTATCCCCGGCCTTGGTTCAGGCTCGAGCGCTTGATCTCACGGCAAATTCTCCTTAAAGAAACATGAACTTGAACCTCTGTTTGTGTTCGTTGAACCTATTTTTGTTGAACCATCTTTATATTTTTATATTGCTGTTACTTTGTGCAATTAAGCTAAGAAAATATTATAGATTGTGGTAGAATATCAATGAATGTTCTGGCTTTTGAAAAAAAATATCTGAGATTGTGGAAAATTAATTGTGATCGAATCTTTTATTATAAAAATATGCCTTTCAAATGTTCATACTTTTACAAAAATACATTGACTTACGAGTTTTTATTGACAATCTGCAAATCGTAATAAAATATGATAGTCTGATTGTAATACCAGTCGGTAAGAACGATGATGATGATGATGATGATGATGATGATGATGATGATGTGCTTTTGATTATGATGTTAATGTCATCAATTCACACCTGGTAATAAAATGTTTGTTCGATAGTTAAATCAATTGGACAAGGCTCTCGCGGATTTTTTATGATCTAAAGACAACACGAACAAGAGTTGCGATGAAATCAATTGTTTTCTTCTGCTTTTGCCGACCTTTAGCTGTTATTGACACAACCATTAAAATTATCTCTTTACTTTCCCCCCAATTCTTTGCTGAACTTTGCAGAAGAGTTGACTGGCATGAATTTGCTTCATACAAATGTATATATGTCTGATTTAGGCCCACAATTAAACAAAACCGCCTCTCCTTATTAGCAAAATTAGCAAAATCTTGCGTAAAATCGACCGTGGCTTCATTTCTCTTGAGAACGCTTCTATTGAATCCAGATTGCCGTGCGCCAAGACTACGGATTTTCTGTCAACGGTTTTCAATTCCTCTCCACATATCGATTAAAACCTCTGTGACCGAAATTTCATAACTCGGTCTTATACCACTGCTATCTTTTCTAATAGCAATGATTCCATAATTCACAAAATGATGGCACTGACAGTGACCACGTGAACAAAGACCTATCACGTGACCGCTGGCATCTGTGACATCACGAACAGTTAATGCGTTTAAATTCTCAGTACCATATATTTTGGCAAACACTAATAAGATTTAACAAGTAACTTTAGATTTTACAGTGCCCCTCTCTTTGTAATTTCTTACGTCTGGATCAGTTTGAAAGTATAGATCCTTAAACGGCTAATTGAATAAAGGCTAGTAAAACGACTATAATTTGGTTTCAGAGAAAAAAAAACATGACAGAAAGAAAAGAAAAAGAGTCAATTTTGATATGTTCAACAGACGACTTGTCAAAAATACCAGCACTCTAAATCGACAATTATGGGTTATTTTAAACTTCAAAAATAAACAAAGAGGAAATTTCTTTAACAAAATGGTGTGCCTCTTTTAAATAATATTAATGCATTTCTTTTGGATTTTGATTTTTAATTGGTGTACCTCTTTTTATAATGCATTTCTCTTGGATTTCAAACAGTAATAGAAAAAGAATCTCTCTCTCTCTCTCTCTCTCTCTCTCTCTCTCTCTCTCTCTCTCTCTCTCTCTCTCTCTCTCTCTCTCTCTCTCTCTCTCTCTCTCTCTCTCTCTCTCTCTGAGTTATAAACTGCATATGCATAATAGATAAATAATCGTCTCGGAAGGCTAATAAGTATGACAAAGAAACTACTTTTACCTAGATCCCAATTACATTACATTCATACAATTACGTTTTTTTTCGGATTCTTCTCAAGAAACATTTATCAAGATAAATAGCCGTGCAGAGTACTTCAGAATTAAATGCTAGTTCTTTTAATAACGAGCTATCTAAATCATTTTCATGTTATTGGAAGCTCGTCCTAAGCCTCGTGAGATCTGGGACAGACTTTTAGTATCAATTATTTATATCTACCACATATACGACATATACCACATATACGATTGTACGAGGGATATCTTGGCGGTGCACTTCATAATCCACTTCATTATTACATAACTTACATTTAATATTAAGGGCCTTCTTAAGTGAATCATATCAGATCATTTTCTTCCACAGAATACGGAGAAGACCTTGAAATATTTTTTCACAAGCACAAAGAAAGCGGCTGTCTGTCTCAAGATTTCCTCTCTTTCCTTTTCATTTTTCCGGACCATTCAACATTCCACTTACTATTTGGTTATTTTAAACCTTTGCAATTAAGATATTTCTCATTTTTTTCAAAAATTCTGTGTTACAGCGACAGTACTTAAAATATTAAACAGAATTCATACATGTATGCATTATCAAACGAACCAATTACCTCAGGAAAGGGGTTTGACGAAGCAGTTGAACTTGGGGGCGGGGGGGGGGGGGGGGGTTAGATGATGCTTTCGTTGATCGTTAAAAATGCCAGTTTTTTCTAAAACCATTTTTAGGCCATATGTACTTGTCAATGACTTCCTTTTGAAGAAGAGCTATGTATAACGATATTAATAGGAAAATGCTCCAATTTTTATTTATAGCTTATTTTTTTACTAAATGTTACTATATAACTAAAAATATCATATGTCAAAGTTCAGGGCAGGTCTGATGGTTAATCTGTTGACCACCCAGTCTGCTAAATGAGATATAGTTTCGCTGATAATCTTTTATTAAATAATGATTAAATATATTCATGTTTGAAATGTGTGCAAATGAAATGATATAGTGTTTCATTCGAAGCCACGAAATCCGCGAACTCTAATTCCCACGAAAAATTACATACATTTTGCAAAAGGCATGCGTCAGCTAACCAAGGTATATTGATGAGTGTATATGTATCTGTAAAATTGTTTCAATCTCTAAGGTTTATTTGATCATCCGTGTTTCTCATTTACCTGATTGATTTTTCTATATTTGATGCCTGAGTTGACCACCTGTGTCAATAATACAGGTGTGATTCAATGCTCTCCTACGTGGGGGAGGAAGTTATAAACCCAGATAATGACCACGTGAGCAAACAAAACTCGAAGACTAACGTTTTCTAATTCTTAAAGAGGATACACAGGCGTGGCTTATGTGGAAAAAATGGCATGTTTTCATTGTCCTTTAAATGCTTGCTGATGTTTTTGTAAAGTCATAAAACATGTAATCTAAATTGTGCTGATGTTTGTTGTTAAAATTAGGCAGGATTTTTTGTTGATTTGATTTTTAATGAGATAGTGGTGTTTTGTTTACTTATTTACTTTGTTTATAAATAATTAAAGCGCCATTTTGAAATGTTTTATATAGATATATCAATTCACAGAACAAAAAAAAAATATTTTGACATAAGCTGGTTTCTGATTATTGTACATCTTCGTCTGTCTTGCTCTGTGAAAATAAACTTGTAATATCAGCATTTAACTGACATGCTTCTTTGCTAATTTTGAATGCTTTCTTTGCCTTCTGGTAATGTTTTTGCAAAATTATTACGTGTCGGTTGATTCCAAAATGAGTATTCTACATGTTGCACACAGACTGGACAAATTAATGCTGCTATCCCTCTACATGTACAAGTATACATATACAATGTTGCATAAAAACTGGTACATTTGAATTTTTATGCTGCAATGCTTCTACATGTACATGTCGCATAGGGACTGGTACATGTAAATTTAATGCTGCAATGCATCTGTCCATTTAGTGCGTTTAACCATAGTTGAATTGCTGACTTTATGGCCAATACTGCTATGTAGCATATTTTTTCTGCTCGAAAATTGTTCTCGAAATAAGGTGTACATGTCCTAAAAGCTTTCTCGTTGTTGATAGATACTTTTCCCCTATCTTGCCTGTACATTGTGCCTTCCTTTTGATTTTATGTCCATTTAAATTGGTGTATCTTTAAGGATTTAAAAGTTCTAAATTCTGTTATGATTCTACAAATTTTAAAGTACCAATTTTACATAAGTTTACCGTTGGTGAAATTTAAATTCCATAATTTATGAAACACAGGTTTTATTTTTTATTTTTAGTTTGTTTAGTGTGCGTTGAATGACTTTGCCAAATTTTACCCCACCTTGATAAGTGAACTTGCCACACTTGAAACCGACACACGAATATATTAAATCATACAGTAGTACATGCACATGTATTGACATATGGAAGCGATATGCTTCGATAAAATATACTGTATTAATGGCTACTTATTGACGTTAAAGACGCTTAGATCTATTTTCATGCTGCTGACTGTGAAGAAAGTATCATTGATGCTGTATATATTCATACCTAAAAAAATTATGCTATTTAATGCTTGTTTTAGAGGTCGTTTGTATATAAACATTGATGTTATATTCATACTTGCTTACGTAGAGGTTATTTGCTTGTAGGAGATCTTGAGATTGGGTTTTTATTCTTGTTAAGAGGTTGCTTGAGATTAAAGGATCTTTTTTGCTGATTTATCTTAAATTGCACATTTAGAGGGTTATATATAGGCACATTTAGAGGGTTATATATAGGCACATTTAGAGGGTTATATATAGGCACATTTAGAGGGTTATATATAGGCACATTTAGAGGGTTATATATAGGGTCCTTTATGCTTCATTTAAAATGCTGATTTAGATATGCATGTATGGGGGTCTTTGATGCTGAATCTGAGATCGTTTAGAGGCCAAGTCATGCGTTAAGTCGTTGATGCTGTACATGTCCCCTATATCGATGCTGCATGTATGCTGTGTGACGAAATTCAGTGACGATTTAATGTGAGGAAGTTTACTTACAAAAGATAAACCTTAACACAGTACTAGTAAATTCTGATGTAGTCCCAGTTATTCTAAAAGCCTTACTGGTTAACGTACAATGACGTGGATGCTTAAGTAGTACTAAGTACTAGTGGAAAATGCATCAAGAACGCCAGCGCTGTACACTTATCAGCCACGCGAGGCGTCTACTTTACACAGATACTGGAAACTGATACTGGGAAAACTGTCCAAAAGAGTCACTTTTTATGTTAAACAGTTTGTCACACTCACACTCATACTCATACTCACACGCATCCATCAGACTACATCTTCGAAAGAGCGGGTATCGTAAAATATGTTAAAATTTTTCACACAGATACCCCCCCCCCCTCCCCCTCCGTTAACCCATATTAAGATAATTTGTTCGTCTGTCTGTGTATATTTGTATGCTAGTTAATCGATTTGATTTTGAGAATAGCTTAAGATAAAAAATCAATGCGTTATTTTTTTTTTCCTTTAATAACATACTTTTCGTGCACGTAAGTTTATATTTGATTGTTTAGAATAGAAACATGAAGACGTCCCCGCACGGCGCCACTCCTATAATTCCGTGAAGGCCTATACACGCGATGACAATCCCAAAGTTATGAATAAGAAATGGACCCCAGTGGCTTAACTGTGCCACAAAAAGATTGCACAATCCCTTACTTTGTTCCGATCGACCCCTCCCCTTTTTGTTAGGTCAGGAATCCAGCTGAGCTAGGATGGCAGTCTTTCCGTGCGCCACTGCATTTATAACTCGAGGTATGCATAAGTCTGTGCCATAGTCCCTATATTTGCAACTTTGTTTACGTTTCGTCTCCATTCGCTTGGTTCAGACGTTTTTTGATACCAAAAAATATATATCAAGAACAAAGGCAGGCTCAATATCTAATCTAATTTGAATTTAAATTTGAAGAAAAAAAATATGAAAGTTTGAAACATGACGAAGTCTATGGTTAATTGGTTGCCATAGGAGGGATGGGGTTCAAATAAAGTGAACGCTTTTATTTGTGTGACTTAATGTTCAGAAAGATGCGCGAGGAGATAAATGAACGCAACTCAACACTTGTTTTTTTATGACTTTTTTGTCCAAATTGATTATTTCTTGACGTCAGAAATTCAAATGAGAGTAACAAAAGCATGTAATTCGGATTTTAATCGGTTTATGCTTTTTTTTTTATCTCCACCGCTTGCACCTTTCCTGTACATTGACGCATTTAGCGATTTAAAAATTAATGAAAAGTAAAACCGAATACAGTCCATTGGATTTTGAAACAGAAAACATTAAAAATTCATTTAGTTTTAAATTTCATGAAAAGTATGTTTAATTTGGTAGGTATTGAATTGATATGTACCCCCGCGCAGCGGTTTGTGTATCGTATCAAAATTTTAGAGGCTCTAAACAAGGTTTTTGATACAAAGATAAAACCCCCCATTTGCTGAAATACTGTAATTATGGTCATGCGTCATAGCAATTTAAACACATAGATTTAAAAGTCTTTGCGAAGCAAAACTGAATTGAAAAGGAATCTCTTAAATGTTCAATCAAAGCTAAGATAATGTTATAGGATTATTCTTGATGTAATTGATTTGTATAGAAATCTCTCTCTCTTTCTCTCTCTCTCTCTCTCTCTCTCTCTCTCTGACAAATTGCTAACTCATTCTTAAGTTGACAAAAAAACCTTTCCTTATATATATATATATATATATATATATATATATATATATATATATATATATATATATATATATATATATATATGACGGTGGACTAAATATGATTTTTGTTTGATATGTGATGTTTTTCAGTACCTGTGCAAAAGATGATTCGCCGACATAATGAACTAATTTTATAAGTTGGAAAAGAAATGATTTTTGCCGATATATAATGTTTCTTTACATTTTGTTTTTGTTTTTACCAAGTTCTTCAAAGTTAGAGATAAAAATAAATTGGCTTTCGGCAATCAAGTTAATTTTTATTGCATAATTCACTGGTTTTTCCGTTTTCCCTTACTATATTGAATTGCCATGGCGTCTTGTCCCAATTTTAGGATAGTTAGAATAAACATGTCGTCTAGTAACTTGCTTATTTCTGCTTAACAACTGTAATATTGTAATACGACCAATATCATGTTCAAAACAATACCTCTCTATTAAGGAACTGCCAATTTGGTTGGCTAAATTAGGAAAAAGCAAGTCAGCTATTATTTGGGTTATAATCGTAATAAAACATTTTACATGTTACAATCTTTAAATGTTACAATCTTTAAATCTTGAAACCCACGTTAACCTGTAAAATAGATCGAATTAGCGAATTCGCTTAGATTAACTGAAAGGTCAATTTCATATAAATCATGTTAATCAACTGATATATCACTTAAATTGAATCAAAGGTCGCACATGAAATGTCAAGGTCGCGCATTAAATGTAAAGGTCGCGAATGAAATGTAAAGGTCTCGCATGAAATGTAAAGGTCGCGCATGAAATGTAAAGGTCGCGAATGAAATGTAAAGGTCGCGCATGAAATGTAAAGGTCGCGAATGAAATGTAAAGGTCGCGCATGAAATGTCAGTGTATCAAAAACGTAGCGGTAAGTTATCTTAGATTGACTGAGATGGATTATACAAATGAAAATCAATGAAATGTCAGTAAAATACGAAATTAATGAAGTCAAGACTAGACCTCAGTCAATATAGTCAGTTCTTGAAATGTTACTCTTTCAATATAGATATGTGTATAAAGTTGTTGAATAGTGTGATTTTCGTCGGGGATATAAAGGCGCGAATACCCTTTTCATTTTTTATTATGAATTGAATACTAGTATTCATTTTACACAAGTTTAATACCGTTCATTGAAATAGTCTCAGACTATTTTTATGCTCACAAATATATTGTATGAGTAACGCCTGTGTTGATGGGTATACCGTCAATTACAAACTACATGTATTTATCATTATATGGGTCTCAAGGGATCAGCGGTCACGAATGGTTCTAAACACCAGAAGCACTTGGTTCGAATCCTGGTTGAGACTTAACTACACGTTATTCACCATGCACCTTCAACATTTTTATAACACGAGTCGTTTTCTTCGTCTTTTTGTGCTTTTTGTATGAACCTGTATCGTAAACACGAAAATTTCTATCAATATCATATTTGGAATCATATGACACATGATCCATTCAACTTCCTGTGCATCGAGTACTTGCAGATTTGTTGTGCGAACAACATATACATCAATTAGAGAGGTATTTGCGATGTTCACCAAGCCATTAATAAAGAACATATACCTCGCAGCACTGAAAGCGTTTAACATTGCAATTAGAAAATTGAAGGTTTGTTGGGATTTTTCTCTCTTTTCCTGTATGTATCTTTAGGGGAAATAGACGCATTAACATTTTTGTGATCTTGACTTTTTTGACTTTTGGTTAATTAGCCTTCTCACACATCGTGATGGCGGAATACGTACCTTTTCATTTGAAACATACGGTATGCTGATTGGTACGTCGTCTTCTTTCTCTAAAGTCCGTTTCCGCACCACCTTGTTGAAATCACTGAGACGGAGGACCGACCGGGACTCCAGTTCCGTTTTGGAAATGGTCCTTTCTTTCACCCGCATCCAATGAGATTTCGTTTTGTCTGATGACGTCACACTGTCCACTTTTTCCTCCCTCATGACGATATTGTTACTTTTCTTAGAGTTCTTTTTACGCCTGTGACGTTTGCCCGCGTCCTCAAACGCATTGACGGCTTGGACTTTCCGCCTCACTTGTCCATGACGAGATACGCCTGCTCCCATACTGAACAGAATTCTGGTTACTACCTTGTCATGTGAAAAAACATCCGATTTACCTTTTTTGTTGTTGTTTTGTTACACCCACTACTAAGAGAGTTTAAAAATAAGTTTAAAAAATGTCCACCTTTTAACACAGGAATGAACGTTACAAGCAATTGATTCCTCCACACACCACGTGCTATGTTTACATGCCTCTATCTAAGCCCGGGGATTTCCAATTCAAAGCAATTGATCTAATCGGATTGAATTCTACACAGATCTTTCTGTAGACGAGAGTTGAGACTCTGTCCTTCTGACTTCACTCTGTCACATATACAGTGTAAAGGCGGCCAAGTGTGTTCTCAAATGAGCTCCGTTGATGCATTAAAACTTCCTTATATCAATAGTTTAAAAAAGAGAGTCTCTCTTTTCTCTTTCTCTCTCTCTCTCTCGCTAGCTCTCACTTGAGTTTTTGTGTCATCAATTATAAATTTCCGGAGTGGCCGCGTCAAACTAGAAATTTAATTCCTTTACTGCACAATCTGAAGGTAATTTTTTTTTGCCGTGTAACAATGCGCAATTTTCACTTTTGCTGTGCATGCTCTCCGAGGAAAATCTATGTATAGCTCGCGAGAGAAGAAAAAACCTCTGGCATTGATGGCGAATTAAAAATCACAGTTATGGAAAAAACTCACAAAAGGCTAAAAGGCGTCGAAAATTGAGAGAGCGTGTCTCTCTTGTGTCCATTCGTAAACAAAGAATCCTTTAGGTCTTTGGCGCAGGGTTTTAAAACTGGCGTCAAACGAAAAGCTAAGATAGAACGCTGGAGGGACGGGTTTAATTGATTAAGAAAAGTTTAAAGCTACCTTCGTTATTCGCCATGGATCTCGGGAACAGGAAATCTTCAAATACATTGTTAATGAGAGATCGAGATTTTGTAGGGGGAGAGCTTTAAATCGACGTACGCGGCTTTTTTATCCCACGTTTCACTGTGGGTTTTTTTGTCTTAAAATATATGTACATTCAATAATAAGATCGTAAAAACGAAGAATAGGTAATATTATTTACCCCCTGTGTAGAGAATGCGATCGTATGGTTTTGGTAAATTAAACAAGCACTAGAAATTAGCGACTACACACACTGGGAATTACACTAGAAGAATTTCAGCATGATTTGGGAAATTGTTTAATGGGTTTCGCTGAGATATATTTAGCTTTGCGGGAACATAATTTGAGCAGCAGAAACTAATAACATTGTATATTGCTTTTGAATATTTAATGTTGATGGAGATTCGGCAATATTTAGAATTTCGGAAATGCAATCTTGTTTTTATCATGGAATAAATTGGTTATTCGAAGATTATGCTACAAAAGAACTCGATCCACATACAATGTACATGTCGAATTTATATTGATATGAACCATATACCGCTTCTCAATCAATTCAATTTGAGTCAAGTTTATTGGATCTGGTTTCTAAGGCAACTGGAAGTGTTCTAAATTTGTATCATATTTAATATTAGAAGTTTGAGCAATACAAAGAAAAAACAAAAAGAAATACACAGTATCTATATTTTAACTGATGTACAAAATGTATAAAAATTTAATTTAGCACAATCACTAGTCTAACATATTTGGCGTTTTCCTGTCTTTTTTAAACGATATTGTTATTTTACATGCCAGGAAAATGTAAAAATCGTTCACAAAAGCCAGGAACACGTCAGATATTTCGGACTAAACAATCACATGATAAACTAACAGGGAAATCTGTTGTTTTATTATTAATTTCTATTTTAAAAGTTCATAACTTGAACCGGCACTAGCATAAATACGCATTCGCTGTACATGTTTCACAGCTAATGAACTATGATAAAACTTAAACATTCAGAATAATTGTAGTTAAACTTATTATGAGAATAAAAGCGCCAATTGCAATTATAAAAAATATTGTGTGTCTCGGTCGTTATATATTAGTGTGATTATAGGTTAATAACGTGCATGCATTTTGTCATTACATGATTTCCTGTTTAATTCACCATTTTCATTTAAACTTAAGAGGAACAATTCAGTGCGATCTCATTAATGAATACCGGAGGCGATGTTCCCTAATATCACTCAATGAGTGATCATGAACAATGACATAAAGTGCATCAATATTTAAACAACCCTTGTACAATGTCATCATAAAGTCATTGGTTCACAGTCCAAATGAAGTATTACATGCATTTCATCAGTACATTGTAAGTATGGACAAAACCACGCATTGTTCCTTTTGATGATGTATTGATTACATGTACTACCGGCAGTTTGAACGATACTGCAAATAATTAACACCCCCACTCCGCAAAATTTCAACAAATGCTTGGGTATCTCCGTGAATCTCCGTAAATCGTCTACGATGGTCGGAGATAATTGACTGGTGATGTTCAGTTGAGTGTATGGTATTCTGATTGTACATGTAATGGTATTTACCTACAAAATGACGTGATAGGGTGCAAAAATAAAATTGGATATACATGTAATTGCTAATAAATGGATTGAAAAGGGGGAGGGGCATTTTTCGATCATTTGAATGGTATACATACAAAAATTGTGGTACATAAATTAAGACAGGTATAATTGATTAATTTACGTCATTTTGTATGGTACATGTACAAGTGCCAGTGGCAAGCTGTAGTTTACTTATACATGTATATGTACATTTGTATACATGTAGACCTGTGATTATAAAGCCTTTGTGACAGTGCAGTGGCTATTTTTATAATGGCATACTGATATCACTCATTTCCTCGAAACACTCTCATGTATTTCAACGATCGAACTTATCTTGCTACAACAAGTTTTACTTTTTAAAGAGAAGGCTATATGATTTTGACCATTTTTAGGACCATCTTATTTCCTTCCCGAAGAGAAGATCCGAAAATAAAACCGGGGTGAATATTTCCCTGAATACACACTGTATGTTGTGTAAATCTAAATGGAGTCTGAATATGCGTTTGATGTTTTAAAACACAGAACAGAAAATCCGAGTGATAATTGTAAATTTACTTCACCAAACGTAATATTTTTCTTACCACAATGTGTGACATTCTCTAAATCAGTAGACATGCATGTATTTGATATGACAATTCACAAAAAAAAACGACGTAGCCAGTACGTGTAATATTATATGACATATTTGTTTTTGCAAACCTTTAGTCTTTTTTCCCCCGGTCAGCATAACCTCTCATTTATAAATATAACTATTTTGGAATCTGTCACGCGTATATTAGGACAATTTTGGTGTCAAGACAGTCTCGGTCTTGTGGTAAACTATGTATAGTCACGATCTAGGAAGATACATGTAAGTTGTTCGCTAAAAGTGAGAAGATTGTACTTGGCTGTTCAGTGCTTAGAAAATCATCATTCTCTCTCTCTCTCTCTCTCTCTCTCTCTCTCTCTCTCTCTCTCTTTCTCTCTCTATTTAAAAGATCAATGAATTTTACCTTATCTACACTCTCTGACACTATTTCTATCTATCTCTGTGTCCATCGCATGTCAGCATCAAGGGAGGTAACTCATAAATATAAATAGCTCGAGTTCAACTCAATATTCTCTTCCCACGAGAGCATTTTCTCCAGTCTGGTATTGATTTTTTAATTTTGTCTAAATTCAAGGAGTCAACAACCTTTTGAAATAATCGTGCTGCAGCTTGGAAGAGGTCTGTGAACACAGAGAGAGAGAGAGAGAGAGAGAGAGAGAGAGAGAGAGAGAGAGAGAGAGAGAGAGAGAGAGAGAGAGAGAGAGAGAGAGAGAGCTATTGTAAGCTTCGCGTGCATGGAAATAAACAAATAAACATCTGCTTGTTTTTTCCTATCATAAAAGATTTGTTTATATGCGTATACATATCATTCACACGATTAAAATAAACCCACAAAGAACATTTTTACTCAAATTTAATTATTTCACCCAATATAAATTGGATTTGCTTTGTCATGCTTAAAATTGCCTTTCATTCTCATCGATTAGTGAACAGGTGTATGTTTACCTGCATTCCAATTCTTTCTTGGACATTTAACCTCACAAAAAGTTAAATCAAAGCACCCTCGCAAACCACGGTCATATTGTTTGCATTTAATCAATCCCCTCCCCCCACCCTCCACCATCTGGAGAAACCTACATGGACATCATTGTACATGTATATGTTGATTCCGCGCGCAGGCGCCATGACTTGTATACTAGTAGTGCATGTAGACTGATTCTTGATTGTAGCAGCGGCAATCTAATGTAATGCAAAAAGGACGTATAATGAACCGGAAAACAGCTGCATTATTTGACGCTTAATTAACAATTAAACTTGTCTTTTTATCACATCCTGATCCGTAAATATTTATTTCCCTGTGATGATACTTCACATACCATAAAAATATTTATTTAAAAAACGCATATATACTCGATCATATGCATGTGTATAGCTGCATGTAAAATACAGTATATCATATCAACTTTTAAATTATAGACTTGCGTCGTTTCTACGTTTTAACCAAAATTTTAGTTCGTAGAATGCTTTTAGAGAGCTATAGTTAGAGAGCTTTAGTATTCTCTCTTATGGAACTCAAGTTTTATTACTAATGTAAACTTTATATGTTTTGAAAATCAATAGACTATATTACTATACAAACCATACTTGGCATACACCTGACATTATTTGAACTGAGATGATGCGTCTACTATAAGATCAAATTTTTCCCCACCCCCGCACGCCAACCCTAAATACTTAATTAGACTGAGGCCTAGAACAAGCATTTTTAGGGACTTGGTCGTAATTTGATCTGAAGTTATTTGAATTTTTATTTTTTATAATTCAAGCTGAATGTGAACATTAATAATTAATTTCCTTGCGACAAAGCGAGAAACTGAAATTGTAATTCTTGTCAAGTAAACTACACCTATAGGCTTAATTGTTCAATATTTTCGACACGTACTCTTTTATAACACATATTTGTGCGCTTTTTACCTACATTATGTGACCTAAAACGTGTAAATAAAATCGTGACCTCAATATGCACTTTATATCTTTGTTTTTGCCCCACCCCTATCCCATTCTTATTTATTTTTTTATTTATTTATTTACAATTTCGGATAGAAGGTGTAAGTGGTTATCAATATAACACCCCCCCCCCCCAAAAAAAAAAAAAAATAGGCACTCGATCCCCATTATTTCAAATCAGATAATTGCGATGCAATTTTTACTCCCAACACAGATAAATTTGCCATCCCCATAATCACTTATACAAGATTAACACTGTTTTATAATAAGTAATAAACATTTATTTTACATGATTTGATTATTAGTTGTTTAGAAACGACCCCTTAATTCTGCTATGATCCGCCCTTTCTTTGAACGAAAGTGAAAGTGTTGATAGATGGCGCTGTGATCGGGCACCGATTTGTTTACATCACCAGGGCCACCGCTTTCACTCAGCGCATGCCGCTGTTTGCTCGAATTGTTTACATTTTGAGTTAGCGCTGAAAATCATTTAAAATGTAACTTCCTAGCAATTGAATCTTACGGAATATCTATACAATAACTGACAAATATGCTACACGTGACCACGGAAATCGGAAAAGTGGGAAGGAAAGGTATATGAATGTCTCCTGTCATCCCGTATTTCCTCTGCTTTCAAACCAAACGTTTTAACTTCATTTAGAACTCATCTAGCGTCTGCCAATTTAACTTTTATTTAAACAGTTGTTTAGCTACTGTTTATGAAGTAAAGAATGGTATTTGTGTTTCACTTTACATACACTGTATTAATTCTATCATGATTATAGCTGGTATAACTATATATATAATCGATTTATTTAAAATAAACAATTTAAAATTTTAATAAATTAACAGACAGTTTAATGCACACACCAATGAACAAAATCTGGTATGCACATAAATGAAGCCTGTCCCCTACATCTACATGTATGTACATTTTGTATATGTTGATGAGTGCAATGTTTGTTTCAGAGAGGGAGAGGCGTCACTTCCCGGACATCCACAATAACTGCTCGGCGCCCGCTTACCGTTCCCGGGGACGGAGGTACATCCCCCATGGGTACGGGTTTAATGATGAGTGGACCCCCCACAACCAGAACATCAACATCAAATATACAGAGTAAGTTCGATGCAGAAAAAAAATTATGATATGTCTGTACATGTTACTGGGTTAACAGGCGTTTCATTATATTAGGACAATATATCACATCACATTAGCTCAGTGGTTAGAGTGCTGGCATGGTACGCCAAAGGTGTTGAGTTCGAATCCCGGTTGAGACTTGACTTTTCGTAACCTTGTACGATATGTAAGTGTAACATATAATGGAATTGATCAAAATTCCTCAGTCAATCCTTGATTAAGCAGAACATAAATCTTTGTTACATTGGGTATAGTCTTTTGTTACTGCCAGAACTTGTCCAGGATATCTCCAGTGTCTACTTGCTATTTAGTAAGTAGACAATGGAGATCTGCTGGATATCTCCTAATCTCAGCTAGATTCGTTGAGACTGAAAATTTTTGAAGGACGCATAAAAGACGTTCGTCAAAAATTTTCAGTCTTGACAAATCTCGCTGAGATTAGATATTTCCATTCTGCAAATGAGCAAATGAGGATTACTTTTGCAGATCTCCAATCAACCAAACGAATACACCCATGGACTTTTTGAAGCAGTCAATTTACATTGTATTGAGTGTGTTCCCCACATGGTTGACATAGCCCCCACCAATTTTGGTAAATGTATAGGTCAGGATGAATTTACTATGAAATCTTCACTCTCAGATAAGAGGGCAGAATGAAAAAATAGATGTTCATGCGAAAGTGTCATGAGATTACTGAGAGAGTTTTATGAATTTATCGCAGCTAAAATGCCTAGAGAGTTACCTCAATATTTATAAAGACCAAGATCACAAAACATGAAGATGAGTTTCAAATTTTCACCGAATGTTTTTGTTAAAAATGTATCATTTTACAAACTGACATTAGAATGGAATTTTCTTTCTGATTCAGAAATGGACCAGACTGGAAATCCAAGCTGAAGTACATTCCAGATCCAGAAAATCCTAAATATCCTGCAGCAGAGATTTTTGAGAACAACTGGAAAGCCATGAGACCTTATCCTTGTAAGTCATTTACCTAACAAATTGGTCTTTTGAACTTTGTCACAAACCCTATAACTCAATTTTTATTTTTTGAAATTGTCAAAAACCTGATAAAAACACTGCCTAGAAAATAACATATTCGACTTTGATGATATAAAAGTTAAAAATTGTTGGACACTTATAATTATAAATTATTTAATAGCATCATTACCTTGCTGCCATGGACAGTACATGAAAATAATTTTCATACAACATATTTTCCCTCAAAGTTGTTTCCTTTGGCTGCATGTTATGGGCCAAGCCAATGAAATATTTCTTTTTTTTTCTCTAATTTTAATGCATGTGGCAGAAATATACAGGAAATATCCAAACAATATCACAATTACAGACTAAGGAGGCTTTAACAAATGTATTTCTGTAAAAAAAACAGTATATGTACTCTCTACTTCATAATGCCTTAGTATGACAAGATGATTCAGTGAAATATAATATTATATTAATTAGTTAGGCAGTTGACCCAGTGCAAAATAGCTGATAATGGAAATTCAAGCAACTTCTGATAATCGAATAAAATCGCTCAACTGAAAAGTATCAATACCAGTTTCTGATTTTCTAGTTAAATGATACACTTAGATGTTCCGCTTCATGCCTCGGACCCCCCGGTAAACTCAAATAACAGTCACACCCCCTTCACCATGAAAAATTTTCTGGATCCATGCATGTGCTTGTCATTCTAATTAATTTTTTTTTCATTTCCAGACACTTACATGCGGACCCGGAATGAGTGGCTCTTGGACCCGGGACTGACCAAGGTCGGCCTGAGGTGTAACTTTGAAGGTGTTCATAGGGCTACAAACACCAGCAGTGACGAGATCACACACAGGATGCTGTTTGGGAGGGGACGCAACGGTCAGTTACAAGTTACATAAAGAAAGTAAATAGTTACATGTGAAAGTTACAGTTATCATGTGAAAGTTAAAAGTTACATGTGACTTTTGATGAGTGAAAATTTTATTTCTAAATCTTCAAATTTTTCACATTGGTTTATCTCCATTATTTCTCTCTCTCTCTCTCTCTCTCTCTCTCTCTCTCTCTCTCTCTCTCTCTTTTTTCTCTTTTCATTTATCTCAACCTAATACTGCTTATTATGAGTTTATGCTCACTGTGGAATCATTGCTTCTGAGAGACCAATGTTCGTAGCTTTTTTGGGTACGGTAACCCTTGCCCACAAATTTCCATCCCCTCAAACATATAAACAACCATTTGTTTAATATTTATTTTACTAATCCTGATTACACTACCAACAAAATTACCTCTCCACGAACCAGAAAAATTGTGGTTACCCACAAACATTGACCCCCACAAATAAAAATGATTCCACGATATTCAGATTACCGGGTACCTTAATTATGCATTACATTATAAACTTTAATATATGTTGACTTCATGCATCATACTATCACAAGAATAACTCAAGTTACTGGTATATACATGTATGATGTACATGAACTCATATATCAGTTAACTCAAAGTTTCTGTTAAACTGTAGCTGCTAATATGGCTAAAACATGTATAATAAGAATTCAATTCTTTAACTGAACCTTTTCAGATAAAAGTGAATTCCCCCCAAAACAAAGAATTTTATAAAGTTGGTACAGATGGATTTTTGTAAGACTTGCCGATCAGTGATCATTTTGATCCATTTGACCTTGACCCTGATAATTGGCCTTAAACTTTAACACACAATAATCTATGACCTTGACCCAGACTACAAATACATGCATGCAGAATAATTCATATCTTATAGAGAGAAATCCTTTAATGTCATTGAGAGATGAATTGTATATTTATTTTTACATACATGTATTTTTATCAGAACAACAGATAGACAGATAGACAGATAGACATATAGAATAATGTACATATGTTAAAAATTAAAAATCTTTCATCTGGCTCTTTTCTTTTATCTTAGAGGCAGGCATATATTTTATATATCGGTACTTGCAACTACTATACTGCAGTGTCCATATAAGTACAATACAGTCATAGAGTACTAACAGACGGAGTGTATGTTTCAGGCTCTAGCATAGTGGACACCAGAAGGGGTTATGATGAAGTATTCAATACAAAACTCCACTACAACATGCCAGGTTTACACATTGAATGTCTCGATTGTTGAGTGTCTGGGGAGAGTTGTAGATGTAGAATATGTTTTACACTGTAAATACATGTATAGGCCTATGGCATTAGTAATGTGTAGTAGTGTACATGTATAATATTGAGGACTCCCCGAGTTTTAGGCCACGGTTACGTGCCACTGAGGGATCCTCGGGCGCTGGGTGCTGGTTGAAATTAACATTTATTTGTAATCTGGAGTTTTACGTGTAGTAGTTGTAATTAAGCAGCAAAAAATTTCCAGTTCAGCTTAAAATCATCATATTGAAAAGAAAGTTGGCTTCATATTATAATGAAAAATAAAATTTGCAAAAATTTAAGAAATTAAACAAACATTGTTCCAAATTGTAAGTTTTTAAAAGATATTTTTCAAAGTGATATTGATATGATTAATTTCTATTTTTTATTGTTTTTGCTGTTTGTAGTATAGAGTCATTAAAAATCTTGGTATATTTAATATAATAACCAGAGTTATCGGGTGGTGATTGTCTGTAGTTAATTGTAACTGTTTTTCCTTAATTACATGCATGTACTTTGAATTTTTGTTAAAAAAACACACACAACTTAGTTTGTGCAGTATCGACACAAACAGCACAAATTTGCATCAAGGGAGTTAAACTCGATATTTAGAATAAATGCATTTCAATCCAAGTTATCTTTCCTGGTTCACTGCCAGGACAATTTCGAAGCTAGATTGATTTAATAAAATTTATTTTTTCTAAACGACACTATCATTACAACAATATTAGTCGAAACCTTTCCATCACTTACTCTCTTAAAATTAGTTGCGATTTTCTTTTGTATTTTCTTAAAAGACACATAAGCAAAAAATTAAAGCCAAAAAAAAATTGATAATAAAGATTAAAGCCAAACCACAGGTAGCTAACGTTATAAATTTTTCTTATAAAAATAAAACCATATATCTAACAATTTGATAATAATATTAGATATAGGATATTTATTTTTAGAACGAGAAAAATAGATAACGTCAGGTGCCTGTGAGCCAAACCCCAAGAACCGATGTTGACCGCTTTGTATGTGTTTCAGAGACGACAATAGACAGGAGGAACGGCATACCGTACGCCTCTGAAGGGGACAAGTCGTACCAAGCCGTGGAGTACTCCCCAAACTTCCACAAGGCGGGCTCCAGTCTCCCGTCCCCACAGTTCGGGTAAGTTCAACGGAGCCACGAAAAAAACCCCGTAGTTTGTATGTACATGTGTATATGTAGCTATTTGCCGATCCTAAACGCCTTTACCCAAATAAACATCCCCATCCCACCCTCACCAAACACAAACTCAAGCATTTTTGTGGCATGCTATTCGTTTCAGGACCATATTCTGTGTAGCAATTTCCTATTTCCTCTGTACATTTCTTACCCATCTTTGCTAAAATATAGACCCCCATCCCATTCCAACCAACGCGATAATCCATTATTTTTGCATGCTAATTTTTCGCAAATTGATATTACCTTTCCGCAACAATTCAAACAATCAATTAATTTATCTATGTACATGTAGGTACAGATAACATGTATTCATGCAGTGCATCTAACTTTGAAACAGTACTATATTACATTTGTGAATTTTTTTTCTTATTTCATTGAATATTCCCCCAACATCTTCAAAATTGTTTTTTCGATATACTTGTAGCTTAAAAGTCTTTTTAGTAGAATTGAAGTTTTGAACTTTTTTTTTCAAATTCAAACCGCATTGTAATTGATGTTTAACATTCATCCGCCGGCCATACCTTAAATAAAGCATGTCAACTGAAGTAAAGAAAAACTTACAATTTAAAAAAAAAAAGTTAAAACCTAGCTCTCATTAACCTAGCAAGCAACATGGAAGCTCGTTTGTTTTCATTTGCACATCAACGTAAAAAAAAAAAAACATCCCGTGATAGTTAAAATATTGTCGTTTATTTAAAACTGACGCAAAAAATATAAAACATAGAAACAAAAGTGGCTGGAAGATCCACAAACATTTGACTAGTGAACAAATTGGAGAGTATAGAACAGAAGGAGTCTCCCAGCCACGAAATTGCTAAAACTAGTACACATGCTAAGAAACTCCAAAAATGAAATACAATGGAAACATTAGTGGTGCGTAAATTTATGTAAGTAATAAAACAATCAGTGGACTTGTTACCTCTTTCTCTCTCTCTCTCTCTCTCTCTCTCTCTCTCTCTCTCTCTCTCTCTCTCTCTCTCTCTCTCTCTCTTCCCACGTAGGTGAAAACATAAACTGATTTAAAGCTCTTAAAGATTCAATTAAGAATTAATTTTAGATCTTAGATGTGCAAATATGTGGGAGTTTTAACAAAATGGAAAGATCAAAAATCATTTTAATGTCAAAACTTAATGAACATGTAATAGTCCCACACAACGAGACCTCATCCATCCTTTAAGGTTCTTTTCAACAGACATCGATAATTCAACACATTTGGAATCTCTATTAAGACAACCGCTGATGGGCGTTTTAAAAGCAATGATAGCGGGCTTTCCCGAACAGTCTTGTCTCCAAAAACCCGGATGTTGACCTACCTCTTTTCAAAGTTCAAAGGAATATAATTTGCATTACTTTGAAAATAAAGAGGATAAAGAAAGAGCTCTAAAGATCGATGTTGGATGGGCATGTTGGATTTTATATCAAAAACTCATTTCACTTTTAAATTATTTCCGCGTACACCATACCGGAAAGAACTTTCTCTCGAATACCACTTAGCTTGGAAATATAATTCTCTTCTATTTGTGATGAAGGCCAGTTTTTGAGCAGTGACGTCAGAAAATTCAATACCCAAACATTACATCTTCACATGAAAATAACACAACCATGGGTCGTTCCTTCCTCCTTTTGATAAGAATTTTTTAATTATACACCTTTTCTTCCTCCTTTTAACAAGAGTTATCAATTACATACGTGTGTTCATTAGATCATTTTTTTATTTATTTAAAAGACTGAATTTCACTCAGAACTCAATTTCATTATAATTGATTACTAGCCATGTTTTGTCGCCTTGTGCCTCAATTAAAAATAGTCACTAGGTATTCGCCATACTATGTTGATTTCTGTTTCCAGTTTTAACAAAGTTATAGTATACTAAGTCTCGTGTAATGTAAATTTTTTAACGTTTATTGTTTCAAAACTCGGATGAATTTGTTAACAGATTTTTATCACGTGCATTGTCAAAAAGTTACAATTCAGTGCTGATCTTTTGAATAATTATTACTTCTTTTATAAAATATGTCTGTATAGATAGTGCATATCGTTCTTGTGAACGTAAATCGCGGCTGCTCGACTGTAGATTTTTAGTTTCAGTATCTCTGACGTCCCTATTACTCCAATACTTGACCTCCTCATCTGTGTCATTCAATAATGAAAAATTAATGTGAACACCATTTGAAAGAAATTTATCACATATAGACCTATAGAATGTAAAATAGAGCTATAACTAAATAACTGTATTGTATACATCTCAGTGAAGTATCGGGATTAACTAATGTTCCATCGACAGGAAACTTGTTCTTTCTGTTGGATAGTTTAAGCATAGAATAAGTCTGATTTGAATATTGTCCGGTGTTTTGACGGGTTATTAACCATTTGGAAAAGACACAGAATGAAGTTAATGTGTATTACGGTTTTCATTGATTTTGACTTTGCGTCTGTCCTCCATTATATTCTCCCTCACTACGTTCGCCCGAATATAAAACAATAAAGTGCTAAATGAATAAAAACAATTATTACATACATGTAGTTACGCTGCTCGCTATCGTTTATTTATTTATTTATTTTTTACACAAAAACACATCTTAACAACCATCTGTCAGCCCAATATCAACGCTTGCCATTTCATCTGCCATTTTACCTGAAGTCGCAACTAGCGAGCGAGCTTAGAGTGTCACTCCACCACATGGTCCTATACTTTTTATATTACGTGATCGCGTGACCCGAAACCTATTCGAGTACGTATAAAAACCCATCACGCACATAATTTTAATTATTTCAATCTGAACAGTTAAAGTTCTGTGTCTTAGAGAGCTACATATCGTTAAATATATCGTTCCGTTTATTTGAGTTCACAACTGTATAATGATAAATTAACTTAACTGTTTAATTTGTTTTCTCTTGGTCCCATCCAATATACTTGCATATCATTGCCTAAACAATCTACACGTCCATGTATTAACCCCCCCCCCCACCACCACGACACCAATATTAGGTGACGATAAACAGGGTTGTCTCCAAGACCCGGGAAGCGGGGAATTCCCCCACATATGATGCCTTAATTACCCGGCTATTTTTGCATTTCATCAAACACAATGTAGCCCCAGACCACCTTTCTACTTTTTCATTTCCTCCTTCTACTTCAATTTTTAGAGACAACTCTGCGATAAATGTTCAACTTACCGATACATTTATATATTTATTAAGATTTAGCTTCAGAACTGTAGCTCTCCGGGGAAAAAATACTGACAGACCGGAGAGCTACAGGGCCACCCATTGAAAAAATTGTATATTTATTGCGCAGAAAAACGTACGCTAGTTTTCGACTAATTTACCTTATTTATACGCAAATTCTGTGAAAACAATTAGTACCATTAAATTCTTATGCAATTTACTACTGATATCGTCTCTTCACTTGCCTCGGATAGTCTTTTAAACACCATCACCAGTCCCGTAAATTCATGTGGTGCACTTTGTTTACATGTAAAAATGGCGACTCTCGATCTCGATGTAAATTCAACATACTTGATTTTCCGAGGTCGGTAGCGTGTTTCGGAGAAAGTCTGAGGCAAATAAAGAGGCGTTATCAGTAGTAAATTGCATGAAGAATTTAATGGTACTAATTGTTTTCACAGAATTTGCGTATAAATAAGGTAAATTAGTTCTGCAGCTGTCAATATTTTTTTCCCGGAGAGCTACAGTTCTGCAGCTAATTAAGATTGTTATTGTTTTTCCAAATAAAGTAAAAAATAAAACATACGATAATATATACAAAACTCTTCTTATTCACGGTTTTTAAACCTAAAGACAAACATGATCGTATTTATATATATATATATAAGAATTTTTGGGCAAGAAATTTCGATAGAATGTATATAAAACATTTGTTTTCACTCTTGACTTGTATTTCTATACGGCGTGTATTTTGTTTAATATGTCTATTTGGTTATTGAAGATATTCTCTCTATTTTCTGGTATTTACTTGTATTTCAGTCGAGTCAGGTATTAAGTGATGTGTTTGTGTGCGTGTGACAATAACAGTTTGTTATCAAGATAACATCACTAAGAACGTTATTTTAGCATCTAGAGACTTTCGTACTATAAATACAGATGACGTCATGTTTGTTTAAAAAGTTGTTTCGTTATTCGCTATTTTTAGTAACAGTTTAACGGATTAATAAATGTGTTCATATGAAATAGTTTTTATCGAAAGTTTTATATCTGTACACTACACATATTCATACGTATACATTGTAACTATTATACAGCAAAAATGTACGCTATAACAGCCACTTTACAAGTTTTCAGTTCTCAATTAAAGTGCAAAGGGAAGCGATGCTATCGGAGTTGTTTTTTTGCAACTGTTTGAAGATATGTAAATCAAACACAATGCACTCACATTTAAAAGTGTCAAGCATAGACTAAAATAATAGCATATCCTAAATAGGATAGTACTCATTAATCTGAGCTTCAAACAGACGGGAAGGAATAAAAAATAGCAGAGAACAGTGTATATTTCACTGGCGTCGGAAGCAAATTGAAAGTGGGGGGGGCTAGAAAGAAAAATCCTCAAAAATATTTCCCAAAATCAGGAAAATCCTAATCCGGTGGGGGGGGGGGGGGGGGGGGGGGGGGGGGGGAGTAGTATGCCTATCCAAAAAAAATTTTCCTACCCAAATTTTTTTTTCTCCCCCAAATCATGAAATTCCTAATCCGTGGGGGGGGGGGGGGGGGGGGGGAGTAGGCTTATTACTCCAACCTTATCACTCTTTCACGGTTAATTTAGGAACAACTATACTTACGGCAATAAAAAGTGGGGGGGGGGGGGGGGGGGCTAAACCCTCTATAATGCTATGTGCCTAATGGATAGGTCTACATTTGCAAAAAAAGTGGGGGGGCTAAGCCCCCCCTAGCCCCCCCGGTTCCGACGCCTATGTATTTAGTAAGCTTACACCATAAAACGTTCTCAGTGGGTTGGAAGCAAAATTAACAGCTATCAATTAATGTTGGGATTCCCAGAACAAAAAGAAATGGCGCTCACGTGAAAGAATGGTCTATGACACGAGGTGTTGGATAACTATGTCAGCAGACGGTGGAGAAAGTCATTTGGTTTAGAAACGAACTGGCTGAAAAACTTAGGTGACGATGAAACAAAGAAAAGCTTTAATGTATCGATCTGGTCACCTCGAGCACTAGTAGACTTGGAGGGAAATAGTCGAGTATACATGAGAAGTCGCACGTACAGTTTATAACGCTGTCTACACCAGGGGTTTTTTTGGACTGTGAAGACTCTATGTCTATTGAATGTAAAGTAAAACGTGTTTATGAGTCAGTCAACACAGTAATACGTCCTTTGTTTAAGTTTTTTTTTATTTTAATGAGAAAGAAAATCAACTTGTTTTTTGCATTTCCGTCAGAGAAATTTTAGCTTGATCGTCTCTGACGTGCAGGATTTTTCTTGCAATGCACAGCGCTACAACTGTTTGCCATTATGTATATATCCTACATGTGTGTTTTTTTTAAATTCTCATGACGTCGCTAACTTAAGATGATGTCATTTCCGTCTTCTGCGTAAACATACTTTTAACGTGTAAGCGCAACCTTCTGTACAAAGCTTTATTATTGAAAATTCCATTAAAAAAATATTCAGTATGAATATCTACAAAACATTTTTAGATTTATTAGTTTAATTGGTATTTTAAAAAAACAATACCGTAAATTATTCATGAAACCTTATATATGCTTCACAAAAAAATAACGGTATATATGTGCATACAAAAAATCATCATACATATAAGCATTTATTACATGTGTTCTATTATCCATTGTTTTTTGTAATATTACAGTTTGGTCCGAAAGTAAGTTCCCTATTACCCGTAGCATGTAATAGGTTGTTCTTAAATTCCTTTGTTAGAGACTGTAGCTCCTAATTTGCATGTCTGAATGCATTTACCGTGCTATATTGCATGAATTGTTTTAGACTGCTTTTCTTTTGATTTTTTTTTTAATTTCACAGAACTTCTGATATTTTTCATTTCTGTATCAAGTATACAAAGAAGAAAACATTAATTGATCCCTGACAAATAAACGTGATTTTTACAGAGACATGTAAACTATGAACGTAACTTTCTTTACACTCCCTCCAAAGTAACATTGACCTTATTATATAATTAATACGTATAGATTTGTCATACCCTACATATAAGTTTACCTGTATTTCTCCCAACATACCCAATCTAACATTAAATTGAAGATTTCAAATAGAAAAGTTTTAAAGTAGTACCACTTTTTTTCAGACAAACAGGCAATGTAGAAAACAGTTCACGTTAATGTGATTCATTGTAAATAACATGCATGCAGTGCATTTTAATTTTTTGTTTATTTGTTTGATTTATGTAGTTGCTCGTTGTGTTTTGCTTTTGTTGTGATAACCTTTGACCTTTGTGTTCGTGTGCAGTGCTAACTACCCAAAAGTATCCACTGACACCTGTGTACCGCTTCTTCCGCTTCCCAAGATTCCAAGGTGAGTGTTTCGATGACGTCATAGTAAGTAAGTGAATGGCGTCAAATGGTAAGCTCTTCTGCACATTTATGGGTGCATATATCAATATAATGAACGACGATTCTTTTTTATTCTAAATTACATGTATACAAAAGAAAGTACATTTGTAAAATTTGATCATATTTCTTTTCAATGCCTTGTTTTAAAACTATTAATTCAAGAATTAGCGTTATCTTTGTTTGATATTATTACCAAGTCGCCTGAACACAAGGGTGAAAATGCAAATTTCGATTTGAACTGCAACGAAAGTAGATGACTCTCGCGTTGCTGGTAAGAGTCCAAACGAGAGATGTAAAAAAAAAAACCAACATTCTTTTGGGTAAAGAACTGAAAAACCCAAGATCATCCAAGAATTTACATTATTCAATGGCCGTCGGTGCCCCCGAGAAATATTGTAGATCTCCACGATAGATAACAATGCTTCATTAAGTACTGACATTAAATTCAACATTAAACGATGAACAATCTTTCTTACTTAAACATTTTCTGCGCCGTCGGAAATTCAGTTTTCCCGTTCTCACCCGATTAACAAGTTTGCTAACATCTGAGATGTATTGAAACCCTGGAGACAAGGATTAAAACCTCTGCTTTTAAATTCCTATAATTGTTACAAGAGTTTAAGATTTTATTGTTTTAGTATTAGTTTTTGTGGGCGATCAAAAACATCTTCAATTTTTAATTTTTTTAGAATTTTTTTTTATTCTTCATTACATTTGAAGTTCAATCGTTTTATCTCCTGAGTAGTCTTGTAATAAAAAAATATATATATGCAATTAAATTATTTCACATCCGGACAATTTTTTACGTATGACGTGTTCGTTTCTCTACAGGTGTGGAAAACACATTTTAAATATCAAAGCAAAGTCCAGACTCATCGCAATTTTCCTACACGAATCATGACAAAAAGTGTGTATTAGTCTGGGATATATTTTTTATCTTAATTGATTGCTCAATTAGCATATTTCCACGTACGATCTTATCAATTATCTAATGCCTTCAGTTTTACTACGTATACAAGAACGACACGTTTTTGATGTTTAATTAAAACCAACTCTTTGATAAAAGCAAAAAAAAAAGACCTTGTGTTTAATTGATGCACTTTCCTGCAGCAATACGGTTTAATTTGTAAGGTTAATATTTATGATATGTACTTTATTGGCCCCGAGATTTTTTTATGTTCTAAAAGCGCCGATACAAGCGAGGATACTATGGTTTTCGTCCAAATTAAATAAACTATAATCGTGGCTCTTTACCCAAAGAAGTATTCTTGTATAAGGCTGAAGGACTGTACTCAGCTAAAGCCTCGACCTCATTTTGTCTGATGACATACATTGATTATTTTACTATTAATTAAGTTATGGTTACAAACTAGAAACAAATTATAAAATATAAGGTTAATGTAAAAGATTTTTATTTTTACCATAAAACTACGATTTTCTTGTATCATCGAAACTAATTTTCAGTTTTCTTCAGCAACTTTGTATCAACCCTAGAAAGGACGATCTAATGCTATTACAGTTAGTTTTACTGTGCTGTGTTTTCGACATAAATTTGCCTACTTTTAAAGAGGCTGGGTGCCCAACAAATTCACCATCAGATCTACCTGAAATGTTTTTGAATGATTTGTTTATCCATATACTACTTTTAGTAAAGCAAATTTTTATATATATTTCAACTTGAAAATTTGAACGTGTTTCTATATAATTATACAAAGCTCTTCTTGTTAAGGAGATTTGTAAGGTCTAAAAATGGCCACGACCACCCAGTCCTTTTAATTCCTTAACTTTTATGATGATATATTATTATACATGTATATAGAATGCTCTTTGGAATGTACCGAGACAATGAAAATATCTGTATACAGAATTGAATTGATATAAACTCTTATTTGTCGTAATTGTGTTTTTTTTTTTCAGAAGGAAAAAAATGTAAATTAAAATGTTGATGTTTTAATCAATTATTTTTGTAAAAAAAAAAAATGATTTAAAAAAAGTGCACTAAGAATGATCCGGTCATCATTTTATATTTAAAGAAATTTGAATATTTTTTTAATGCAAATTAAAGAATCGTAAGTGATTTGGTCCTTCTACATGTAATACAGAATATAAGCGATTTCTATCCATAAAAGCAATCAACAGGAATAATCAATGTTTTCTCAGGGACACTTTCCGAGAGATGGAGAAAAGGCGACAGATGTCGGACGAGATCAGCGCGGTCCAGGACTTAGAAAGCTGGGAGCCCGCTAAGCCAATCCACCAGGCATTAATCCCGGAAGATCCTCCGGCCAAGAAATAAACAGCTGTCACAAGATGGCGGGCAATCATACCGGAAGCTCCCTGTCACCGATGTCATATTGGCCAGCGTTGCCATTACCGTTCCTTAAGCGTGCACTTGAGTCCGCCATTTTTTTCCTCTCCAAGTTTACTTCTTCCATCTGTATACAATGGATGTGTGTAGGGTTTTTTTACGGTTGTGATAGGGTATCTGTTTATGGTGGCATAAATAATATGTAGTCCATTTTCAGTATTTATTCAGTGCCTTTTATATAAGGTTCACGAACGCCTTACTGAGACAATGAAACATGTATCTGGTGTTAAAACCTTCGACACACGAACCTTTAGCCTTTTTTACCCTTTCATGTCTTTTTTTGTGTCAGACAGTTTGTGATGTTTTGTTACTATATATTTGTCTGCCTACTGGATTTTTAACGCATTATAGAGTAATCGCTATTTTTTTTATTTGAGTTTTATGAAATTCTTTAAAAGCTTGTATGTGATACTTGAAATTTTAGACCACCAATTCTATAACAGTATTACAGCGTGTTAGCCCACTCGCACCCCCTTGTGATCTATTTGACCAGCGATAAACGGCGAATGTTACTCACATTTGTAAATCTTATTTTACCGAAACACTCCCAGTGTTACTCCGATTTCTGCATATTAACGTAAGCGACACCAACTTTACAGGAAATTATTGCGCTGTGTCACTAAAGAAGACCTATAAATATATAGCAAAGAAAATTGCATTTTGTGTCACAAAAGACCCGAGGAAGCCATTTTATTTGTTTGCCTGTTTATTTATGATCCAGAAAAAAAGCGAGGATATATCAATATCGTTTTGATTAATCATGGGCTACCATCAGTGCCAGAATATTTCATTCATACATTTTTTTTCTACAAATCAAAATGTTGCATTTTTAGAATGAAAATCATGGCGTCCTTAGTTTGTTATTTAAGCGTCGAAGAAAAATTTATGAAAGATTATTGATTTTTTAATAAATATATACATTTTGTACATGTATATATATAATCATTTTGCGCTGTTGTGTATAATGAATATTTGAATCTATCTTTTTGGATCATTAAAACTTTGTATCATGTGTGTACTTGCTACATGAATACGCACAAGTATTTTGTTTACTCGGCTGATTTTTTTTATTAAACCCATGACAATTTCTAAAGGGTTTTTAAACATTTTGAATTATACCTATTAAATGTAAAAATTAATATATAGAATATCAGTATTTTATTTGAACAGTATTCATACATTTATATTTATTTAGTGACCGCACTGTGTTAATACTCGCTCAAAACCGCACATCTTTTCTACTTGATGTATATTTACTTGGAAACAATGCTTTTATATGTAGAAAGTTGTGTTAATTCGTTATGTCAAATGTAACGTGTTTAATCAATGATAGAATAAGGGTGGAAATCCAACATATTAATTCCTATCAATTTTGGATGACGATTAATTATTATGTCGTAAGTGAATATGAGAATGATTCTTCCAGGGAAAAGATTTAGAAAGAATTGGATTTTGTTCATATATTTTTGTTCAAATATGAATTTTTATAAATCATATAACTTATATTTATTTTCAGCATATCTGTGATTCAGTCTTTTGTATTCATAAAATAAAAAATGAACATGCTTGTTTTATAATGCATTAAATATTTTTATATTTAAAAAAAAAACCAACTAAATACAAGAAATCTAAGTGGTTGTTTTATCGTATGTATTTTGGTATTAAAGTTTTTTTTATGCTGGTCTGGGTCAAACTAAGTTTATTTTAATGCCTTAACCAATATGGTTCTTTTAAAAACTCAATAATCCTGTAACATTACAAGACACATGAATACAACTGAAATGATCTCGTAAATATTTCCAACTTCCTGTCTTCATCGGATGTAATTTTGAAATAAAAGACATTAAAAGAATCATTTCGTCTGAATTTTTTGCATGCATGTATATAACTAGGTTTACCGATAAGCGTGCACATTCATCATTAACTTCATTGAAACCATGATTTATCAGATTTGATACGAGACATTCAAATAGATTGGTCAAAATATCTTTGCTGTGTAAATCGAATACATTTCTACATACGTAAACATAATTAAGATCAACTGTTGGCTAGCCTATTGTGAAACTAAATATTTCAGGAATTAATAGTTGAATATGTTCACCGTTATAATTATTTTATAAGAGGTATAGGATCGTTTGATTATATGATTTCTTTGTCACGTATGCATTAGATAAGATTGAATAGTAATATCAATATTTCCATACCATTCGGATAATTTTTTTTTTATAAAAAATGTAAATCTGCTTTATACTATTTTTTTTCATCCTAGTGTTGTGTTTGAAAAAAAGTATTCTACTTCGATTAAAATTCAACAAAACAATGAAATTGAAATGTAATGTTAGGAACGTTCGCTACATGTATATTGAGAGCTTGGATTCTAATGGCTGCCGTCACGGTTCCAAACAGTTTTATAGTATTAACCTTCTTATATGGAAGAATTCACTCTTCCATCTATGTAACGTTCTGACCCCAATCGCAACTTCTCGGGCCTTTCCGGCACGCTCGGAAAAACACCTCGAATGTATTAACATCACCGGATGTTAGAATTTTTTACAAAATGGAGTCGCTTCCTAGTAAAATAAGTATCGGCTATACAGTCTTGTATGTTGCTTCTGTGTTATATTTTAATGTATATCGTTTACTTTAATGAAGTATAGCTCACATCTAAACCGATCGTAAAATGTGTTCTATTTATATCAAGTTTTACAAAAAGGGGGGTTGTCATGGACGCCTAGGTAATACATTCGAGGTGTTTTTCCGAGCTTGCCGGAAAGGCCCGAGAAGTTGCGATTGGTTCTGACCCACAGCTATTATACTTTGCGCACTGTAACTCACTTCATATAAATGAGTGAATAGAGATTCAGTGATGCATTTAAACATTTTCATTTATGGTGTGTTACAACGCACATTGAAAAATTACGCACATTGAAAAAATTTCAAAGTGCATTAATTTTGGGACCAAGTCAACGCACTTTGAAAAACATTTTACAAAGTGCGTAACTTTTTCAAAGTGCGTTACCACAATGGTGGCTCCCTCGTGCCATGAAGGTAGCGATCGTTGCAGAAATCATTAATAATCAGCTGCAATATTCTCTACCATTAAAACCGCACAAAATAAACCACCAAAAAGTGTATATATATTCAAAGTACATTCTATTCTATTCAAATGATATACTAGTTATATTGGTTGGGTCAGCCAACTCTTTGTTAACTGCAAGTCGGAGCAAACTGTCTCAATCATGCGAGTGTTAAGTGTATGAATATTTGGATGGCTTGTGGATTAAATTGTCTTCAAGAACGGTGCGAAAATACGATATTGTCTTCATGAAATAAATAATAATCGTACAGAATTTTTACGTAAAGTGAGACTGGTTGATAAGTTATTGACACAAGATACATGCAAATTATGATAAAGAAATTATTCAATTAAGGACTAATGGACTTTTGGTGTATGATGTTAAAGAATCATAGTTTTACATAGTTCTGTCTGTTTCGTTTTCGGCCTTTCTGTCAATGACCGTTAGAAATCAACGACTTTATTCTATTCTTACATCATCAGCCTCGGTATACATGTACAACTCCCGGTTCCATAATCATTTTTTTGTGTGATTTTTTTATGACGGAACTAGATTTTGGAGGTTTCATACATGTAGAATACAAGATTAAATGTTCCATGTTGATTTAGCTGAGAGGTACGTGTTTCGTGTATAAAGATATTTCGATCTTTGCACAACTTGCTATATATAGTTTTGAAATAGCCGGATTAAAGAGACCTAATTTGGTTTCACAAATAGTTTGATTTTCTATTTCGGTCTATCTGTATATATATACTTGATTGTAATGATTTCATTTTCATCCCGCTGAAATTCAATATACACGCCGGTTGCACCACAACCATGTTTGGCGAAGCCAAACATTTGCTTGACTCAACAGCACCCGTTGGTTTTCTCAGACGATGGGAATAATTAATCTTCCAGTGCTTCTCAACTCATTAGTCTCTTATAACCGAGCCAGGTCGTCTAAGGGCACATCAAAAGTACAACGAATTTCAAGAGTCTTTTATTGACACAGCTAAGGTGGAACCGCCTACGCGTGCGTAAAGGGTCAGCCCGTCAGGAATCGAGAATCCATTATTATACCAGTAAAGTTACGCTGACACAAGAATGTGTAGATTTCTTTAATGATTTTGCTCTCGGCCTAATTTTTCTTCGACAATTTCTTTTACTATTTCAAAATGCAAACATACAATTCGATTATTAAAAAAGCTTCAAAGAAATAGTATTTCTTGTAGAAAAAGGCAATTAAAAGAAACAAGAAAGTGGGTTTTTTAAATAATGAATGAAAACTAGGTAACTTAAAGTATGTCTAGTATATATAAACTATTTTCTAAGTAAATGCAAACGTTGACCAATTATAATAGGCAAACAAGCAAATAAAGGTATTGCTCTTTCATCATATGTTAAAGAAAAATCATTTGAAAATGCGTCATACCATGACCCTGATGGAAAAAAAAATCAGGGAATTTTTACTAATTACCCATTTATTCAAACTAAGATTTTTCAGTTAACGCACATACTAAAGATTATTATAATCAGAACTTGCTAGAAGTAAATGGATAAGGAATTTATTGATGTATTCAAAGTCTCTAGTACAGTTGGTTATTTGTGCAAAGTTTCGTCAACTGATGCTATGCGAAGCTTTTGTCAGTTCAGCAATATCTTACTTGCTCCTTTATCTGATTTATTTAAGCCAAAAAAAAAAAAATCTTACACAATTAAAAAAAAACCCTCAAGAATTTTTAGTGTTATACAAGCACCATTGTAGACCAATATTAATGTTTAAGATAAAGTCGACGAATTATTACCGTGAAGGATTAAGAACAGGGTACATACCATAGACTATATATAAATTGTCCTGAAATAATTTCTGGTATATTTGGACAATGGTAAGAGGCTTTGGCCAAAAATAGCTTTGGATTATTGGATTAAAATATGAACTTACATGTATAAATGCGGTCAGTAAAAATAGCGTTTGAACGAAAATAGGAAATGCAAACGAATTAAAACAAACGCTTGACTGAAAAATGTTTATAATGTTCATTATTGTTTTTGCTAGAAAATACGCAAAAAGTGTACGTCTACTTAAAAAACCCTACTGTGTTTGCTCTGTAAGAAAACAAACGAGGCTGTGTCTATAGTTGTGCATTTTTGGTAGATATATAGTAACATGACATTGTGTACTTGTAACTTTGTAAATCGAACTCGGAAAAACTCAGTCTGCTAACGAACAATGCGTAGCTGCCGTTATGCACTTAGACATTCAATTATAAAGTCCTTATGTGTTCCTTTTAATAGTAAACTAAACTATGGTAACAGATAATAGCTTTCGTATAAGTTTTCCGTCATTCACTTTGATTACGCTTAAAAAAGACTGCTGGTGAAAACAAATGGATTGACTAAAAAAATGTGTTTTGCGTTTTTACTACGAAAAAATTCGCAAAAAAAGCAGATAATTTTATGTTCAAAAAGTGCCTTAATATTGTTCCTGGTTGATCTCGAAAACACGAAATCCGTTCTTCGTTGGGGGATCCCCCCCCCCCCACCAGGACGGCACCCAGACCCCTCGCCTTATTTGGTGCCTATACTTAATTCTAGTTCTAGCTACGCCACTGATTACATGGAAGCATACATTTGAGCTCTGGTTTTTTTTCTAATCAAGAATATATGCATATACGGAATTCTGTGAAAAATTGATAAAAGTACATGTAAATGTATAAAAGAAGTAATATAAGTTCAATACTGAGTTCTAATGTTAACTTTTTGTAAGCAGCTTCAAAGTCCGCTTTAACAACCAAAAAAGCATGTAACGTTTGTATAATTTTAGATCTTAAAAGTAAAACTTCCTATGTTACTAGTATTGCTATGCCAACGGTACGCGTCACGTAAAAGAAACAGCCAATTCTTCCATATATGGAAGTAACATGTTCATCAACTAAAAAGAAAATGGCGTCTATCCATGCATTCCTTGTTTCGTGTAGCTAAAACTTTCAATTGAACACGAAAAAAAAATCCTTCGCATTTTTAACCTCAAAAGTACTACGGGACTGTAATATCAAATAATAAGTCATTTAACGAAATTAACAGTATTCATTAAAACTTTACAGATATTAAAAATATACAGAAAAAATAGATATATGTACAAGGAAAAAAAAGGTGTTGGCAAGAAGCTATAAAATTATACGGTTCATTGTACGTTATACAAACAAAGTTAATGTACTGAATAATTCTATAAATACTATAAATAATAGCATAAAATAAAAATATTAGGTGTCTATATCAAGACATCTGAAGAGTGTCAAATTTGTTAGAAGGTTGATTCACCTTTGTATTATAAAGATAACCATGATTGCTATATCCACGTGTTTGTATATCACTATACATAACACCAGCCTACCTTTATTATATCCACGTGTTTGTATATAACAGTTACTATACAGGAGACCAGCCTATCTTTATTGCTGATTTACAGACATAAAAATAATGGTCATTTTTGTTTCTAAAATATGTCATCATGTTGTACGTAAGCAGAAGGTTGCTTTGATTTTTTCGCCGGGGAATTTAAATGACACTATTATATAATCACGACTCTTTTGTTTATAGGTATACCAATTATTGATACACACTCGATCGTATTTGTAACTATTGTACAATTCAACGCTGATATAAAAAAAAATATTCCTCCTTTAGATGAAGTCGTTTCTTGAAGTGTACATGTTTTAAATTCCAATGCTAACGGTATTATATTCAAGAAAGAAAACAAAAGCATGTCCCAAACGGATGAATGAACCAATACTAGTAATTTTGTGAATGTCACTTTTTGTACTTTTGATTACAAAACAGGAAATGCAAGTCACGTCAATACAACAATACACGACTTCTAGTACATCCTCGCTTTATTGTCCTTCCAAGAAATGAATTGCTAACTCAGTATTTTTTTTACATGCATTGTTTATTATTATTAAGTTGGATTGACATGCGAGGATAGGGACGTTTTACGAGTATTCGCCGACGGATAAAGCATATATGCTATCACGAACATGAAATGCTAGACAGCATTTTCTTTGATATATTGGGATTTGAAATTTGTAGAAAAAAGTTTTTGCAAAAAAATCCCATTTTACGAGGGTTGTTAGAAATGTTCGCGGACAAGTTTGATTGTGAGCGGACTATTCGCATGATACCAGCGAAACTTTTCATATTCGATCTGACGTATTTTCTAAGAAATAAGTAAAGATTTGTCTATTTTAAATGCACCTTAAAAATATACAGATTAATTATTTTGATAAGATATGTTTCACGGAGCATGTCATTTTTAATTGTTTTATATTTTGTACGCATTTTTCCTTATTAAGAAATATACAGTTTAAGCGCATAAAAATAAAGGATATTTCATATGAGATCACAATAAGTTATGAAGGTCATTTTGTTAAAGTTTCAATTAAATTGAAGAATTTCTGACCGTTTCTTTTCAGTGATTTGACGTCACCTGACGTCGTGGAAATATGAAATGGTGCTCTGTAAATCCAATTCATGCAAAATAAAAAAACGATGCATCTTTTGAAAACAACTTCAAAATCATATGATTTTTTGCATACTTATTTTCAGTTGGTAGTCATTTAATAAAACATACGTCATCCTAAAAAGTACAAAGTAATTTTGCCGTAAATCACTTTGTCCGCCAACTTTTCCAACAACCCTCGTATTTCCCATTTCTTGTGGCTGCACTGTGATATTGTCTGTGTCTGGTCCGCGAGATTTGAGATGTCTAAATAATTTTTTTTCTAGTGTTAAGAGGGCATGATGGTCGTGGCCATTTTTAGACTATATTGATCTCCGTTCGAAAAAGAGCTCTAAATAAAGATATATATCGGAAAATACTGAAATTATCAAACATATATTTTATATATACATAGAATGTTTCTTAACAAAATGAAGTTTTTAGCTGAAAACTGTTACATCATTTTCATAAACGTAAGGCAAAATCTGATGGTTAAATTACCTAGCCTCCGTAAATTATGTGACTGACATTTATATACATATGGAGAAGTGTTACAAAGAAACTGCTTGCCGTTACGACACTACATGTAAGTCTCCAATGGATTTGAGCGCTAGACATTGGAGTTTTGCTGTCTCTACACGTATATTCTCGAAGAGATAGTAAGAAAAAGAAAACAACCAACATCTTTTCCAAAAAAAATTTTATATATATATATATATATATATATATATATATATATATATATATATATATATATATATATGTCGGTGAATGACGTTAGCCATTTTAGTGCTATATATATGTGTAGGTGATTGCTTATACATTTATTTTTGAAAATGTAAAATCAAATGCTTATTGCAATTATAGCATATCGAGGATTTGAAGACATACAAAAAATGACTCAATACTTTTTTCATTGCTAAGTAACTATTTCATTTTACGATAGATCCAATATAATATACTTTTGTGAACAATATCAGTGAATTGACCCAAGCTGTACAAACATTTAGCCCTCGCTGCTCATAGTTAGCTCTCTGTCTCTCTCTCTCTCTCTGTCTCTCTCTCTCTCTCTCTCTCTCTCTCTCTCTCTCTCTCTCTCTCTCTCTCTCTCAGGTAACAGTTTTAAATAAATGGTTTTTTTTGGTAACTAATTTGATCTTCAGATTCTCACTTGGTTTATGTTCCTCTGAAGATCATTTTCTGGTCTAAAATCGATGATCTACTCTTTAAAGTTAAATGTAGAAATAACCATTATTGTCAACTTTGTATTCTTGCCTGAAAGACCTAAAAGATTGTCTGCGAAACTATTCAGACAATACTAGCAAAAGTATTGAATGGAAGGCACAGAATTACCATTCACTCTCTAGCTGGCGACTTGATTAGTTCTCCCGGAAGTTTGTTATGCAAATAACTTTGACACAGGACATGTATGGTAAAACAAACAGCAGTGATTGATAATATTGAGCCTTTTAAAACCAGAATGTCTTTTATAATCTCTCATGGCAAGATTATGTGTCTCTTGGATTTGTATGACTTTTTGAAAAAGGAGGCCAGAGTTCTCAAAACGAGGTCAGCGATCTTAAAAGGAGACGAGAGATAATCGTTTATCCAAATTAATTAAACGGTTGACATTTTTTAACTTTCGGTCGTAATAATCTTGCCAATAATTTTCAATATTCAATACTCGGCTTTTTCTCTCAATCTATTCCGAGCAACAAGGAAGGCATGTTTGGCTTTTTTATGCTGTGACTCACATTTTTTCAAGTCGCAGTCCTAGACACAAATTTTAACTTTACATAATGGTAAATAATTATTTTCTTGATTCCAAGAATACTAATGCTCTAGGTGCCTCGTCTGATTCCAGTAGTTTTTTTTTTTTATAGAATTGATATAACCCCTTTCACCAAAGCATTTACATTCAGACATAACAGAAATACAAACACCTGTAAGATGACTTTCATTGTTACAAAAATAATTGAAACAATCAAAATAAGGAGTTTTGTCTTCGTCACTTTTGGTTAATGCACTATACATGTTCATAGACTTTTACTGCTATGGAAAACTGAAACAGTCATTCTCATTGTTTTTGATGGGTTTTTTTTCAAGCTGTATCTACTTTTTTACTTTCACGGACGTTGAATTTTGCTCTAATGGTACACAGCAATAATTTTTCAAAAAGTTATCAAGCCTTTAAGTGCATTATTATGGCCAAATATTTTTTCATATAAACACATTCTCATAGAAAGTTTTGATTTTGCAATAACGTTTTGTTCCTTATATAATATCATCACCAAATTCATTTAACTACTATAGATTCTGGAATTATGATAAGAATTCTAAAACTGCAAAAATGAGATCACGGCGTAAGTTTTTATAATTTCTATTGTCTTAACATCGGCGTATATCATACAAAGGACCGGAATCTCGTGATATCAATTTAAGAGGACTGGGTTAATTGTCTTTGCCATTTTTAGACTTTTAATATCTCCTTGAGATGAAGAACCCTGTATAAATATATATAGAAACTTTTTTAAATTTTAAAGCTAAAATACATGTTTTTTGTTTGTTTGTTTTTTTTGTTTTTTGGTTTTTTTTTTTTACAAAATAATATGATATTATGCCTTAAATATCAACGTTTAGAATTTGAAGGTAGATCTTATTGGTAATTTCTTTACCATCCAGCCTCTTTTATTAGTAATCTCCACAGGAACGCTTGTTTTAAAAACACGCGTGTTTTGCATCATTTTATTCATAGAAATATTGCGTACAACTCTATTACTGATATACCTGAACAAACTGAAAACTATTTGCAGCGTCCATTAAATATCTGTACAATCGGATCAAGCAGCTCTACCCTATAAATATTCGTAAAGAATAATTCATGTAGTTATTAACATTTGTAACAGTACTTTTTCTTGTTTAAGGGGAACTGATTCTATAGTAGTTGTACTTCATAGTCTGGGTTTTAAGATTGACAAAACAAACACTAAGTTAGTAGGTTAGTAGTACCTTTATTCATCTGAAGTACACCGCTGTACGTTAGGAGAGATGTTAAAGCCCATTTCTATTCAGGGTGTCTTGATCACCTTTCATTTTTTTTAATCTTTCATTAAAAAGAAAGAATATTTAAACACTAACAGAAATCATCAGTAAAGAGAAATGCACAAGTAACTGCATCGATCTACATGTAGCACAAAATCGTATTTTATTTTTCAAAACAGAACTTTCATTATCAAAGAAATTTCAATACGGTCAAGATGGACAATTAATTGATATTCTTTGAAAAATGACCGAGAGATCTAAATAGAAATCGGATTAATGGGACCCTGTTTTGTTTCTCCCGTACAAATTCATACATAAGGCACAGTATACAGAGATGCTGAACTTTACATGAAGCGAAAAGAATGGACAATTATGAACTTGAATATCCATCGCCCGAACAAATTACTCTCCCTCCATTTACGGCACAATCACGGCCACACGTACAACGAAAAAAATACAATTTGAGAAGTAAAAAAGCGATTCACTCGAGAAAATAAAAATAAGCAAAGTAAAACGAGATTCTCAGCCTTTTTTTCATAAAATGCCCTATTATAAAAATAAATTCATCGTCAAAACAATATCCGGATGTTTTTGTATCATTTGTTCAAGACACTATCAATCAATTTTCCAGAATTTTGTGAACTTGCTGAAATTGAGTCGGGTTCGGTATTTCGCTTCTTCCTGAAACCGCAATATTGCTGGAGTTCGAACCAGTTGCAGCCATGGTAACAGCATTCGCATACAATGCCTTGGTATGCATTTCTCTTGGTTCTCGAATGTTGGCTGGTCAGATACATAGAAGCCTCTCTTTTGCCGAGGATCAGCCCTTCTAAGGGTGAGTACCGTGGAAAATCTACAAGAACAAAATCCAGAATTACGAGTCAGACATAACGTCATAAGATTTCAGTATTGACTTATAGATTTGGTAATTTAGCTAATGTCATTATTACTTTTAAATAAACTGTCATTATGTATTGGTTTTTTTTTTTATTTATTAAATATTCTATATACGTTATCAACAGTTGTACATTCCTTAATGATTTTACATTCATTAAACTAAAGCAACATCTTAACAGACAATATCCAATTTCATTTGTACATTGTGCTATATAAAGCGCAAAGTAATCGCATTCACTGTTTACAGTTCGTTACATCATGTTATAATATCGCTGTGTAAGCTCTAGTCTACCCGTCTTTATATCTCTTATTTCTGTATCTCCACATCTCATGTCCAGGTCTATATGGGGCTGATATCAGAACATATTGTTACAACGGTATTAAATTCCAAAAAAAAAAAACGCCAGCGAATGTTTACAGATATATTGAACAATATTCAGGCTACTGTATATTTTTTGAGAAAATGTTTATATCGCGAAATCAGCAACTTGCAAAAATATGCAAAATTGTTCTTGTTAATAAATTTACAACATACACTTTATATATCGCTTTTAATGTCCAATTTAATATCCAAGCTTTTTTCCTAATTAATTTTAGTTTTAAAAAATGAAGGTTTTCCTACTGCTTTTTACAAAGTTCTTTTTACGGAGATTCATTAAGTCTTAAAACTTCCACGACATCACGTACATTTTAAAAAAAAGAAGAAGAATTATTAACGAATTGACAGGGGGGGGGGGGTTACATAAGTTATAGAACACAATCCCATTCTAATGATATTACAATAAAATAAGTTCAAACCTAGCCAAGAATTGACAACATACCGACATTTCTGTCCTGTTTATGATGAGACAGTGATGAGACGTCACGCTTCGATGGTACGTAATATTGTCCGCCACATACCAAATGAAGCATTTCCGGAATCAGTCTACCACATATTCCTTGTGGATCCGGTCCACGGAGGTCGGTTTGAGAATTACACACTCGCTCAAAGTCTGACTGCACAGAGGTGAAATGAAGACACAGTAGTATAAATATTTGATGTTTCCGATTTACTGGCATGATTTCCCAACTATTGCACTGTAAATTGAAATAAAAAAAATATATATTAAAAAGAATAAGTAAAATGAAACATACATATATACATACGCTAGGTATAAAAACGCTGATAAAATATTTTTCAATTTTTCTATACTGAAGGTACTTTTCATAAATCTTTCCTCGCATGTTCTCTCTCTCTCTCTCTCTCTCTCTCTCTCTCTCTCTCTCTCTCTCAACGAAAAGGGAAAGGAACATATTATCATATCGGCAACAGATAATTAAATAGGGATAGGATAATCTATTATTTTCCGCAAATTATTATATGTAAGATTGCTATTATTATGGAAAAATCGATATTCCTCCCCATTATATAATCTCTACAATGAGCAAACGTGATTTACCTGCATAAAGCAGAGTTTTGTCTTTGGAATTAAAGTCAGCAATTTTGAATAATTACTATAGATGTGATTCTATTGATATTTGGCGCTCGTAAGATTCATAATTTAAAAAAACAACAATATTGAGAGAGAGAGAGAGAGAGAGAGTGTGTGTGTGTATGTTTCACGGTACTAATGAGAAATTTTGACCAGACATTTTTCCGTGCTAAATGTTAATTGGAACAAACTATTCAATTTAAAATTCCCCGGGCTCAGAGATAACTTGATTATGAATACCTAGTTAAAGGGAAGCGAGACAGTTTTGTAGAAGAAGTTCTTAATGTAAGATGAAACCATTTGCGGAGGCTTTGGTTTTGGAACCAAATCTGATAGTGTGTGAGACGATTTGTACACCATTTGGTTTTTAACTTGGTGTTTGGAGGAAGAATTTTTAATTTCTTTTGGATATTTTGTTTCGTATTTTATTTAATCAATATTATAAATATAAAATAATGTAATGCATAACAATTAATTATTTGCCAGAACATTTAGATAAACTAGGTGTTAGAAGAAAACAGGAAAGGCAAGTTTTTTTTTTATCAGTGGGTGATACGTTTTCATTTAGAAGTTTATTTTGGTTAGACATAGGCAAATTATCAATAAGAGAATTGCCAATCAAAGCCTAATCTTCGACCAGACACCGACAAATTGCTCCAATATTTAAACAGCGGGTATACCCGCGCACTCACTTCTGTCAACTAGATATTGCACAGTGTAATATTGACTCAAAGATAACACTTTGACCAAGGTCTCTTAGCGGGTACGGCTATATTACTGTAATGTGTCAATTTGACCCGGTCAGCAATTATTAAAGGTCTGTCTTAAAAAGAGTACAAAGTCAGGAAAAAAGAAATTAGATAGAAAAAAAAGGTTTTGGAGGGAGTTGTAGATCGACTTAATTGTAGTTTTAGTTGACAAGAGTGTTGTTGGTTTGGGTTTTTTTTTAATAAAAGAAACTGGGGAAATGTAAATACTTAGCATTTTTGTCGGACCCTGTCTTGTTCCCCGTAATTGCGTTAATCTCACGTTAATCCGATTAACAAAAACATAAGTCAATGCTCAAATAAACAACCTTCGTATCAATATCATCTCTGTTTCCCCCCGAGGTAACATGCGCGGTGTGCGTACAAGCTTCTATACATATCCGTCTCAGTAGAAAGGAAGAAAAATGCAAAACGAAAAAATAAATAAACTGCATTTAATTTAGAATATTTTTGTTCATGTATTAAACACTTACCCAATTTCGGCAAGACATATATGTCCGTTCGGTGCACCTTCACCTCCTTCGGTTAGTCAACGACATTAGTCGGTTCCGAAAGGAGGGTCTTCCACTCCGATGTTTCCCCGGTGCGAGTTCACAACGAAAGACGGAGTCAAGCCGGCGTGCTTAAGTCTAATATATAATCCGACAACAACGCGTGATCGCCGATCTATAGCGCTGTATCAGTAGTTTCAGTAGTATCGGAAACTAGAGGTTATACCGTTGTGGCCCTATAGAACGGTTTCTTCAGCCTTTTCACGAATAGATTTTAAGACAATTTATTATATAACACTAGATTTCCACGCCCTTGTAAAACAAGACGACCAATATTTTTTCTGCTGAATCAAATTTATTGACTTTGTGAGGCATCTTCTTTACGAAGAAGAGGGAAATATAATTTAAAGCTTTTGTTAGAGAAGTGTTTAAGTTATATTGCAGTTGTTGAGAGAAATGGGTTGAATTTTTAAATTGTTAGTTTGTCCCCTCCTACGTTTATGATTGTCTTTCGTCGGTGTGGGACGGACCCATTGTTAATATCCAGATATAGAGCATTCTGACGATTTATGTAGTTCATTATTAAACTTCCGTCATTTTATCAGTTTAAGTGGTATTCTTAATACATGAAAATATGCGTATGTACACATTTGTTTGAGGTCTGCTTTTACTGAAAAAAAAAACCGGACGGTTTTAATTTGATGTTTAACGGATTAAATCACATTCCCCCCTCATGATTATTTGCTGCTGCTGTCGCTGCTGCTGCTGCTGGTGATGATGATAATGATGATAATGAAGATGATGATGATGGGATAAAAAAAAATTTTGATAATCAGCGGATTAAAAAAAGAGAGGTTTTGTCCTCTCTTAATTATTTTTTGTTTAAGATGAACTTTTTTCTTTAATTTCAGAAAGGAAAATCAAAATGAATTTTTATTTTGACAAGTCTTTAAGAAATTAAAATGTCATTTATTCGCTCCGGATCAAACTTTACACGAGCTTTATCATTTTAGACATTTTTAAAAACACAGGAAATAAGACAGCAACATAAAATAACGATCAAACCTATTTTTTTAATGAATTTATTTTTTAAGAAAGCTGACATGTAAGCTCAATAAGAGTTTAAACGCATCACAACTTTCTGAAATATTGTGTGATTATCGATATATTGTATCAAAACGAATAATTACATGTCCTTGTATATCACAGAGAACTTTCAGTTGGCATTTGATGAATGAAAAAAAAATTTTTTTGCTGTAATCTCTGTGGGAGAAATTGTTCTGAAGCCATGAAAACCCTGACTTTTAATACAATAGAGCTTCCAAAATGAATTCATAAAAAGACTATTCCTTCGCAATGTCAATATATTGTGACATATTCACCACATATTTCCCCTCAATTCATACTCCCAGCGACTATCCCAAAGGAAATCGGAATAATTTACCCACCCCCATCATATTGCGAGATGATTTTATCACAGTTTATTAATTATAATTTTGATCTATTTATTGTTGAATATGTGCGTATTTCTTTTCTTTAAAATTAATTTTGGAGTTTGTCGCTCTGGGTTTATCATAAATGCTTACAACAAGACAGTTTCATTTGAACCAGTACCGAAAAGTGAAAATAAATAAATTCTAGTCAAATTCTATTTATGACCTCAAAAACCTTGGTTATCGGAGTAGGGACCTTGGCGAAACGTAACGAAACATATCCCCGGTTGCTTGGACTCCCAATACATGCATGTACCTATGACCTACCATAAAGATATTTTTAAAGAGCAGTCATCAAAGAATGATGATTCTGGGTTCAGAGTTATCTTTGGCGTATTGATTTGGTCTCTATAACGGTGTGAATTGCGGCGTAAGCAGTTCTAAGTTGATAATCGTCTCTCGTCATTAGTACTTTACACCCAACTTCTACAGTTGGTACTCACTCAACGGTATACAGGAAGGTATCACAGTAAAGTAAAATTTAAAACAATTTGAACGTTTTTAAGTTATCCGGATCCTGTTTGAGATATTTATATAGAACGGAATAAGCGTAAAATCCATGTACTTTACATATATTTTAATACAAAAAAAGAAATACTTTAACAATATTAACAAAATTTGACCATGCATTAAATTCCACAAAAAAATCAACAATTTTTCGTGAATGATTATACAAATGAGGAAATACTTTAATCAACAGCGTCATAACAAATTACACAACAAAACGACCATTTTGATTGGTTCGTTTTATCAGTTTAATCTTAGATTTGAGGTCGTTTTGTATTCTCTTTTTCTACCCAAGTCCCTTCATACGTTCTTTGAACTTTATTCCTGACTTTTTAGATCTTTTTCTTCAGTGCGCTGTTTACCATTTATCAAACACATTAACCACTCTATTAATGAGACGACACTTTCTCTTTCACGCAATGACAAAAGTACAAGTCCTCTTAGGTTAATGAATTGAGATTCTCTTTATAGAATGTCTAATTGATATGATCTGCTCAGCCAAAGACGAATTTAATGATATCTTTATGAAGATTTACGATTTTATTTTCAAAAAGAGTATTTTTTACTATTTTAATTCATGTTTATTTTCATAATCATCTTTAATTTTTCCATTAATTCATGTTCGGGGTCACATTCATTATTACATCTTCTTCTTCTTCATCATTTAATCCTCGCTATTTTATGCCAGTCCGGTTCATAATGATATATCATAGTATTACAGCTGTATCGATTCGCTGACTTAATGTCCAATTGAGACAAATATTCAAGCGACGAAAGAGTTGAAAATGAGACGTAATTGGAATACGATTACAGCCGTAATGAATGCAACTCTTCGAAACTAGGTCATGCCCGTATGAATGAATGATGTCGCAACCTCTGAGATCATCGAAGTCGTCTTCTGTCCTGTTTTCAAGACAAATAGCTGACATTATGCAAAATACAAATGAAGAACATTGCCTTACGTAGAAATGCCTGTAGCATATCGCTGGTATAGACTTCAGATATTTTATACTACAGAAAGAAAAGTACATACTTGTCTATCTATCTATTTAAAAAAATGAAAATTGATTAATTTCATTTATTTCCATGTATTTATTTTTAAAAATCTAAGTTAAAAAAGTCAAGTTTAGCGCAATTGTATGCTTTAGAATTTGGTCCGTAAAACTATTCAAAACAAAAAAAAGCCTTTGGTTGCGACTTGTAAACATCTTATATATAATTCTAAAGTTAATCTATGGAAAAGTTTTATGCATTTACTACTATGAAAAGTTAAAGCTTGCATACTAAGTATATAACTGTAAAGAATAAGTTAGAATTGTTGCAAAGAACACTAGATGCACCAAAACAAAGAGTTCATGACCACTACGAATTTCAAACCAAAGTTCAACGGTCAGAGGTTTTCCATTTGAGTGATTACTAAGCAGCTGCTGTATCCATCGCGGTCAGATCAATACTTTTTCCCATCACACCAAACTATCTTCTTGCAAAATTATGTTGAATGGACGTGCATGCACGTACCTTACAAAGGTCAAGAAATAAAGCGCAAGATGCGCGGCCGGCCGCACGGTCAGAGAATGCTCTCCATTCTGACAGACTGACAGTAGAAATTATCATCTTTCGTCCAACCTTCTGAACGTGCGGTGGGTGTACGGCCGCAAGGTATTAGTTTTTCGCTTAAAAGAGACAAACCTCTTTAGTTTAGAAAATATTTTTAATTTGTTCCCCTCTTCAAAGCTTTGTGTCGTCCCTTTTAGATTTTTTCTTCCTGTTTGAAACTCTGGTCACATTTGATACGTAGATTTTTTGTCATCCTCGAGTTTTTAGTGAATTGCTGCAGACTTAATAAATCTTCATTTTTTTTTTTATTCAGTTATGGTTTGTACTAGTTTGTGTATTTACGTAAAATATAAACAATAGCCCACTCATTAAGATTATAAGGGTACAACGTAAACATGCACATGTAGCACATTTTGTTTTTTTATTATATACACTGTAATTATGTACAGTTGTCAATGTTGACCTATTTGTACTTATTCAACCTTTTTGTGTTGTAAAATGTAGTTTTGTAAACCAAAATTTTGTTTATCTTGCCTCAATCTGAAAACAAACAAATGCGGAGGGGGCATTGTCTTCTCCAAGGTCAGCTGACCAATCGTTGAAGAGATTAACCTTCGCCCTCAGATTGCCTATCGTACGTGAGAAAGCCATATTTCATACCTACCGTTGAAAACTACACCACCAAATACACCATTCATCGCGATTCAGAGTAAACTTCCTATAATTTTCTATATTTTGTGTCACCTATATTTTAGATAACCTCTCTAATCACGATTAGGATCAAAAATTTATTTATTTTTTTCAAACTTGAAAATAAAAGGGGCTCTAGAACTTTTGGCAACCTTGTTACGCAATTTCTGACGTAATTATTTTCGTGTAAAACTTTAAAATGAAATTATCTTCGTAATTTTCTCGACAAACTTTAAACAACATTATATTCCAACTGAATATTCTCAACTTTAATATACACGATCAAATTTATTTTTTTGTGCATGGCAAATAACGTCGAAAGTCGGTCACTCGATATACTATGTCTCACGAAGTGGCATTTGCGACGTAGCATCGTTCGGAATCACCTTTTTTTCTTTTGTGCAATTTCTGGGGTATATGTTATGTCGAGCCTATTCCGAATGAACGCCACTTATATGAGGTGACTAGCGGTTAAAGTACATTTATTATGTAATCGTATGTGTATTACGACATTACCTACATGACTTTGTCAAGGCGTCACGTTTTACTGCTCGTGTTGACAGTTTCCCAAGATAATGTGTCGTAAGACTTAAAAGGTCTAAAAATCTATTGTTTGTTGGTTTTTTAGAAACAATATCTGAGAGTGACTAAAAAATATAAAATATTTATATACTTTAAAGAAAGAAAGTCAGTAAATGACATAATTTCAAAACATGCCGTCTTTATGTTGAAGTATATTTTCAAATCAAAAAACATAACTCCTACACACATTGTGTCACCCATAAAAAGGGGTCATTATAGGAAGTTTTTAAGGTGGAATAACACATCATCACAAAATGGCTGACCGCTGATCGAAACGACATTTCGTTTTATTAGAAGGATTTTATGGACTGAAGCATATAACTTACTTCATGGACGAGTGGATAAATTGTCGGACTTGTGATCCGTACATCCCGAGTTCGAATCCCGCAGGAGCTTTTGTTGTTACTTACTGGAATAATTATTTTAGATATTCATTTTTTATCCCCAAACTGCAAATTTTTCGCTTATTGACATTTGTACAGTTTATTTATCATTATATCTTTCATTATCAAAAAATTTCCTATTAATTTGAATGGTTTTTTTCCAGGTGTGTTATTCCACCTTAATTTCTTTGACAGATATTTTAAAAAAAACCTTGCTGTGTTCTAATTACTCCTCGCTTTGACATGATATATATGAGGTCCTCGTTATTAGGATAAGTATCGATCGCTAGGTGTCGCTTGAGATTGATTGAAATGGAACACGGTCAATTTAGATTACGATCATTGCGCGAATCACCCGAAGACGATACAAATGCTGTACGGTGGAGATTGGCATGACATTAAGTTAACTCGGGAAGTTGTACGTTTAAAGATCCCAGTCGTTGGCAGCACTAGATGCCAGCCCACTTCTGTTCTCTTTTATGACTTTATCGATCAGATAATGATTCCATTGAAGGAATTTTTATTCAAATCTGGCGTAATCTGCACCCACCTACACCCTTAATGTTTATACAATTAATCGCTTTCCCCAGGAATTCCTTTTGGGGGAAATGCTTTACGATATACAAAGAAAAAGAAATTTCTCAAAATTGTTGCATTGGGAACAAAACTTAATGTTTAGAGAAAAAAAAAACCGGAAAGCCGCAAGAAACACAATAAACGAAAGTTTAAGTCAGTGTACGGTTATTAACTGAGAACTCCCCCTTAAACTAATTATTACAAGTATATATAAGACGAATACGTTGAAAAGGGAGGAAATGAATCCTCAATTTTGTTAACAAGTTGTTATCATAAATATTCCATGGATGTTCCTTATGACGTGTACAGGTTACTTTCATGAGGGAATACACATGTAATACAAATGAAATGCGTTATATAGAGGCAACAATGGATTGGTACTGAAGCGAGAATTGATTGACCAATTTGCAAATTTGAAAATAAATTCCATTAACTTTTAAATTTAGAAAAGATGTACAAAATAATTATCACATTTACCAATTCTATATAATTATTTTTTTTTAAACAATAGCAAGTTGGATACTATATTGTGTCAATTGGATTAAGGTATTCGATCCGTAAGAGTCCCAGATTCAATGAATCTGGATGCATAACAGATATGTGTGGGCTTAATACTCAGTATACTGGACAGCAATATGAGCTGTATTTTTTAGAATTTTATTTTGCTGTAACAACCTGCTAGTATGATAAGTCTGCATGTAACTTAAACTTTTATGATAAATAAGGTTGGAAAAAATCATTAATTTTTTACAGAGGAAAGATATCTTTTCTAATGAACATATAGCAAATAAATTTTTGTACAGGACGACAATAATTCAATTTTGCTCCAATTAAGGCTCCTTAACGGCCCTTATTACAACATTTTGGCGAAAAAAAATTCAAAAACCATGATATTTCTGTCATTTTAGTAGAAAATAACATTTTCGTTAAAAAAAATTTCATCAAGAAAATTGCAGCTCATATGGCCTTAAGGGTTAATTTGGAAGAGCGGAATGCGTCCTAATGAATGACCTTTTTTCGCTTAAAAGTTGCCCCAATTGTTTTTAATCAATAAAATTAATTTCAATAAAATCTTTTTAGTATAAAATTTATTTTCAATAATTTTTGTATTCTTAATTATAAACAACACTAAATTCCACGAAAACATTTATTCATATTCATAGAATTTAAACACTTTTAAAATTTGTGCTTGTCCCCAAAGACCTTAATGCAACTTCATTAATCAATTACTGCTTAGTTAAAATATCTTTTTCTATCCTAAACTGCTTTAAATTAATATCAGATTATTTAATACATGATGAATATTAGGTACAAAAAATGAGGTCCTAATATGGATCAGATACCTTAACGACGTTGGAAAACGAAGATTACCAAATCTATGAAATTAAAACAAAATATCAATCATTTGTACATTGCAGTCATTTTAAATGATATACTGAAATAGATACAAGCACAAACAGATCAAGGGAAGTGTAGCAAAATGACTTTAAAATAAATTGCATGTACCGAAAACATATTTTCCTCAATGTAAGTAATATTTTATTCAATGTAAGTAAAATGTAAAGTTGTATAAAATTAATTTTTTAAGGTTTTAAAATTTAAAGTTTCCAAACATTTCCCAACAGTTCGTTTAAAAGAAATAAATTATCTAACAGATAATTCCAATTGTAAATAGAGGTTTCACTATTGCAATAGTTATTGGGAGAGTAACATTAATGTTAATGTTTTAAAAACTTCATTAACGCGTGTTGTAAAGCTTTCAAAAACGTCCAAGAAAATATAATTTCATCTGAATGCAAAAATACAAGAAGAAGTACAAGGGAAAAAAATGACGAAAAATAAATCAGCGCACGAAAATGTCGTCGATTGTTAGTAATTGTTAGCGTAAATACAGAACACTAAAAGTAGAGGCTGAAATTTAAAAAAAACTGCGTGATGAAATCAACTTGAGTTCGTACGCGATGATAAGGTGTGACGTGTGTAATTGAATAACGAACGTCACAAATCCAATGCACAGATTAGGAAAATTATACAATGAATGTAAATGAATGTAAATACTTGTTGTTGAATCTTAAATTTGAAACATTTATGTTATGGGTTTTTTTCTGTACGTGTACATGAGCTGCACTTTTTAATACTACTATCATCAATAATCTTGAAATCAATCATAACTTTTTTTTTTCAAAGTTATGACTCTTAAAAAATATAAACAAGTACTAAAATCGTTATTTTTAATATTAGATGAATAGCCTTTCAGTTAAAAGACAATCAATATGCCCTTTTTTTCGTGACAAAATAAGCATTTTTTGAAAACAAATGATCGTACTTTTAAAAACCTCAGAATCGTGCACGTTACATAATGAAATCAAACATAATGATTACATTATAAAACCAAAATTAACAGGAAATGTCTGTAATACGGGAAAAACATGGCGACTCTTTTATAAACCCCGGTGGCGTTTCAAACACGGATGTAGATAAAACATATATAAATACGTTTAGAATATCAGGAACAGACATATTGGTAGGTAAAAGAGATAAAAATTAAGTCACGTAAATTAGAATATTTCCTCTGTGGGAGTTTGCACCATACGAATTACAGCGCATCGTTTCTAGTCTCTTGTCTGTTTGTTCTTATATGTTGGTTGAAGAAACACGGAATTCTGTTTAGTGGCGAAAACTATTTGTCCCCCATCAGTGCAATATAATTTACCTCCTACTTTGGGAAAATATCGGAAATATTCGCAATGAATGACATCCGACAACAATATCGGTCAAATGACATAATCAGACTCAATAAGATAACAGTGAAGACGATGTTGTTATGATTATAAAAAGCACCTGGAGAGAAAGCCAAAAATCTCTGCTAATTATTTCCAACGTAAAAGCTAAAATTAATCGCTAAAACGTCTTAGATTCTCTTGATAAGGAAGAAAAAATAAAATAATTCCCCCCAAAAAAAACTAACAACGTGGAAGAACAATAAAGTGGCGGAATGGAACGACTTGCTTGTAGGAGGCTTTTACGCTGATCATTAATGATATTAAGTAAACCCATCGTCATCCGATAATTGATTCCCCGACAGCTATATGAAATTGAATAGCTATGCTTGCATTTGAAGATTTTTAATTGGTGTGCACCGAGAGTCAAATTGAAATCGAGGGCCAATACATTAAAATGTGTAGACCCCCCCCCCCCCCCAAAAAAAAAAATCAAATGTTATAAAAAAAAAAAAAGAAAAATGAAAAAAAAACAACTTAATATATTTTATGTTTATTATCTTTAAGACTTAAACCCGGCATATTGGAAAAAGATCACAATTGTTCTTGCATGAATTTTAGAGAAAAATTGCATTGGAATTATATTGATGGTATTCTAAAAATAAAAGTATTTCCAACAGACATTATTTTATTATGACAAGTCATATTTCTGACAAGATTTTGTTTTTTGTTCAAATCCTACCGGAATTTGAATTTCTGTTAAAAATAATTTAAAATCTATGGGGATTTTTATTATTTCTTGAAAATATTACATGTATTTTGTTAGAAACGGCACCTTAAGCTGGCACCAACGTTAACTTGGTCTTATTTAACGACAGTCTTATTCTTTGAATTTTTTAAATCTTGAAAATACAGAAAATATAACAAAAATAACATTAAAGTTTTTTTTATTTTCAAACACAATCTAAATCAAACAATATTCCAAATATGACTTATTCATTTACACGAGAACATTGATAAAACCCTATGAAAATAAATCCCAAGATATATTCATGGTAAGACCCCATATATATATATATATATATATATATATATATATATATATATATATATATATATATATATATATATACAACATAGATCTATCACCTTGCTTGCTAATTGATATTAAACTGCTACATACAGCGTGGACCAAAGATGCCCCTGAACAACTGTAAAATTCATATATAAATGAATTGCTTGTATTAGGTCTTTAAAGTGTTATTATGTTCAGTTACGTAAGAAAGTATTATATTTTAACAGATATCACTTAACAAAATAAGAGACCCTTAGGTAACATCGCTTACCTGAGCAACGGCAGCCAGATTTATGGAGTAACATCTGAGCAATATAGTAAAATAGATTCTGTATAAAAATAATTTCACAATTTTCACCTCACAATCTTATGCTAATCATTGAGCCTTTTTTGTAGCTGGATGTTTTTATAGTCATATCAAATATTGAGCATTGTAAATCTCAAGAAGATCAAGACAAAAAAAAAATCAAAAAAGAACTATTGATATGAATGTAAACCTACCTTAAAGTTTGAACCACTTGTACGGCCCCAACATTTTCATGAGGCCACATTCTTAAAAGTGAAAATCAACAAATGTCAATATGCTTGTTTAAAAGAAATATCATTCGACTTTTTGATAATAATGAACTTTATTTTCAATGTAAAAAATCAACCGAACCCCCGAACCCCCCCCCCCCCCCGCCACATTTTGGCCTTTATTCTATCCCGGGATCATGATTTGAGCAAACTTAAACTTACATTAGCAATGGATGCGTCTACATAAGTAACAGCTTTCTGGCCAATTGGAATATGCTAAACGATCATTCTCTATATATTCCTATATAAACATTCGTCCCCTCCTCCAATTTGGCCCCATCCTACCCCCGAGGATCGTGATGTGCGTCCTCAACTACACAAGTTGTAGTTGTTCTGGCTTATCGGGTTTTTAAAACGATTTTTAAAAAATACAAATACATTTTCAATGTTTCTAAATGAAATTACCCCTTTGAAAAGTACATGGTTCTTCATTTCGAAAAGCTTGAAAACCCTTCACCTACGAAAACTTTGAGCCAAGTTTGGTTAAAATTGGTCTAGTTAGTCTGGAAAAGAAGATAAAGATGTGAAAAGTTTACGACGACAACGACAAAGAGACAACGGGCATATTTTGATTAGAAAACCCCACTTGAGCCTTCGGCTTAGGTGAGCTAAAAATATTTTTTTGAGATTGCATACAAATATATTCTATTAAGAAAAAAAACTGCCTGGTATGAAAAGGGGACTCAAGCCCCCAGTGAATATTTAACCAAATCTTGAACACTAATCTACAGCATCAGGTGCTCACGGAGTGGTCATTCCATTTATAGGATCCTTGAGGGGAAACTTTATATTCCTGGAAAATCTCGGTAATCTGTTTATTATTCTCATAGAAAATTTTTATTACTCAGGAATTGACATAAAACAATAATACTTTGTCGATACATTCCCAATGTATATTTTATCAGTTTGTTCCTTTCATTACGTATGTTTGATCAGAGTGCGGTTGCAACTTTTTACAATGAAATGCATTATTTAAAGGTTCGCGAATTCTGAATTTTCAGTAGCGTAACCAAACTTAACTTCCCAATTTAATATTCGACAATAGCTTAATATAATAATGCTGTATATATCAAACAAAGTAATTATGCGTTTTCACACACTTGTTTAAAATATTATTTAAAAAATCTAAATGTTACACCGTGTCATTTTGAATGACATAAGGCTATTAAATGTTACAGAACATAATTTGTACCTTTGAAATTACTAAACTTCAAGATACCAAAAAATGAATAATAAAAATTAAACAAAATTAAACGATTCAAACGCGTGAATTATCTATTCATTAACCGTTAGATACCGTCATAGACACTGGATGAAATAGAATAGCATTGCTTAAAAGAGAATAATGTTGGTTTTTTTTCAAGAAAAATGTCATAACATTTTTAGTTATCTTAAAATGGACAAAAATTACCAAGATTACTCACCTATCCCAAAAGGTCGAAATTTAATTGGGTTTGTTTTATTCTTTCCTTCAATCTAATAATTCGTATTTCCTTCTCCAGTTCCAAATCTTTTACAATTATGAATTCTAGAAACTTTAAACGGAAACTGTTCTTGTTCTTTTCGTATTTTTATTGGTCTGAACTTCTGTTGTAAATCTCCATAAGATGAGGTGTCTGACCCAGAATTTATTTTTGCCCATGACCTAGAAAGGTGTGAACACAATCGCGGGTCCGGTCCAGATATTGTTTTTCTCTATTTCTACTTGCTCCCGGCATGCATCTGCTAGAGCATAAAAGATACGTGTAGACTTTGTACAAATCCAGTTTCCTGTATTTTATATTTTTTGCCTATTTGTCTTTTTTTTTTATTTTTTGTTTTTAATAATAATTCATAAGGAATGGCCAGCCGTTTGTTTGAGTTTGAACTTGATCAAGGTTAATATAAAAAAATCAATAATTTGAATTCATTGTTGGAATGGCGCATTTTCTGATACATTTTTGGTTTCATAGGTTATCTTCTTAAAACAATTATTCACTTACTGTGCAGTTTGAACTTTACTGTGTTTCGTTTCTGTTGTATTAGATAACATGCAGCAAAATAAGTTTTGTAATAAGATATGATACTGAATTTAGAGAATGTTATGACAGCTCTCAAACATAATAATTTATTATAGCTATTTATTTAAACATCGTATTATTTTTTTATAACCATGTATAATTTTCAATATCATATGAGATGGATATGTTGTCCACAAAGTATCGTGATTTTCAATAACGCTTTTTAAAACACAACGATTTGTTTTCTGTTATATTGAATGAAAAAATGACAATAACAAACTGTGAACCATCTCAATAACCCATAAAACGAAATACAATTCAAAGCAGAGCAACACGGACCTCCAAATAGATAGAGGTAGGATCAGGTTCCTAGGAGGAGTGAAAAGGCCAAGAATTGTTAAGCATATAAACTTAAGATTTATCAATGAATTGATTATATGACAAAGATAAACTTTACAATGACAATTCATAATGATAATTGAATAAAACACATCATCTCATTTGTCTAGAAAGATACATGTGAGTGCAATAAAAAGATGAAATATAATTTTTTTTCTGGAAATAATATTTTTGACTTTTGAAGTAATACGTCTATTTAAAAAAAGCTTTGCTTAAAATAATTCATTGTTAGTTTTAAATAGAGACTTATTTCATGATAAACAAAGCCAAAGTTACTTGCTTTTTTGGTAAAGATTGATTAGTTTAATTGAATTTTTATTAGGTTTGCTCATCTATGAAATCAAAGAATATTTTTTTCTTAGTTCATCAGTAATGAATCAAGAACTGACAAATTAAAATGCGGATGATACACACATTATATTTGAATGACTTGGTTTGATAAACAATAAATAATTGATTCATCGTAAAATTCAATCATCATATTAAATGGATAGAAAAACACAAATGGTAACGTATCGTTCATACAAATTAAACAGTAAGTTAGATTCTGTAAAGTTAGTTTCAACACTGCTGACTCGTCGTATTTAGAATTTCGAGATAAAGAATCGTATAGAAAATAAAATTTTGAATGAAAGGGATTTTCATAATTTGAAAGCAACCAGGACTGCAGTTTCTGCCAAACACAAAATCAACCACACGATAAAAAGTAAATTACACACGTTGCTAGAGAAATGGCGAAAACAGTTCAAAACCAGAACCAAATTATTAATACTATAGTAAAAGAAATATACAATGAAAGAATGATTGAAGAATATAAATATGATGCGTTAATCTATACCAGTAATGATACATAATCAAACTATGGATAATTTGAACAAAATGAAAGAACGGTAGAATTTTAATTTGATGAACGGTAGAATTTTAATTTGATATATATATAAAGTCGGAAGGTATTTAAGTACAATATACATGTACATGTATCTTCATTACTTTACATTAATTTATCGGTGACCGTATTTTAGTGGGTCTAATACAAAATTTAAACATTTTTATTGAAAAGGTGAAATTGTCCTTAAAAAATGAATATGATTTATTAAAGAGAAAAATCAATAATTATATAGTTTGCTCTACATCTTTATACACTGTAAATGTATGTAAACTAGCCTACCCAAAATTAAAAGCTAAATCTTACTTTTTAACATTATGGTTATGATAAAAAAAAGCATGTTTTCATTATATAATGTTGTTTGCTTCGACAAACTGTGGATAAAAAATAGAAATACCACTACATAATTAAAGTTCAGTTTAGTTTAAAAAAAAACGATGGAGAAATTCAACAAACAGTATGACAACTTAGGATATGACAATAAGATCTTATATGTAATTTTGTTTTAAATACAAATCGTTTCTTATACCTTGAGCTTGTAAGTTCGTCTGACTGTCTGTCCGACAGACATCACTATTCTGGAACACATTGACTCAATTTTGTTAAATAAATACTTAAAAATCAGAGTGCCTTTTGATGATGGATGTGCGGTGACCTTTAACTAAGTTTCGAGGTCATAGGTTAAGATCAAAATAGACCTAAATGTTTGTGGAATCCTTGTGTGGATAGAATATCCTCTTTGATCCAATGTTGCTTATACTTCACCCACAGATCTAGAGTGTCCTTGGGTACAGAGTAACGTTAAAGTATCTACGAGGGCTGCTCGATATGCAATGTGTATTATGGTACAGCGCGATAACGCTTGCATGTCTTTGCGGATGATGATACTCTTGAATAGCCCTATTCAGTATCTTTCAAATGGTACAAACAGGTCTAGCGTTCAGCTCCACATAGTTTCAATCTTATAGACATTTCAACAGAGCCAGTTGTCGACCACTGTAGCAGTTGTAACACAATTGGGAAACGGGTTGAGAATATTAAAAGTAATTTCTGAATTTCTTTACTTTTGAAGCTGATGAATATATCTATTAAAACTAACTTTACTTAAACTAAAGATTAACTAAAAATTAGTGTTAGTCTTAAATGAAGACTGATTGTGAACTTGAAAAGCAATTTCTGAAGCTGGAGGGTACAATCTTGCCGAGTGCCACACCAACCACAATTTCCAAATCTCTATAGCCCCATGTGACGTTTTCTTTTTCCTAAAACGTAATTTTTTTTATTTGGTCGTCTCTTAAAGTCCAGACAAGCCCTTGGATCAGCTATCAGTCAGTACCTTAGAGGTATACATAAATCAGCGAGATGCATTAAAATGGATTCAGAGATTGATATTTTGTATTTCAAACCACGGAGGAATACTTTGAAGGGATTATAATGTTCATATCACTATTCGAGTACAATGCTTTTGAGAAATCGTATAATACGATTGCATATCAAACAATCCTTTTCTTCCTAGGTCAAGACTAAATCAAGCCCTTGAAAAAAGGTGAGGTGTTGACTTCGGAGGGTCAAGGATGAAAATAAAAGCGGACATTTCTATTTTGGCTCCACGTCTATCAGTTTTTACCAGAATACTCCCTAAAAATAAAGTGTGTACTATTCTCTATATTAAATGTCAAGTTAAATATCTGAATTTAATAATCAAAATGCTAAGGCAAAGCAAAGTAATTTATTAAAGCGGGGCCCTTATAGATTGGCTACCATCTCGATGTCTAGTTTTGCAACTTTTTTTAGTATCTTTTATGAATTTTAATGAATGAATTTTAAATGACCTTTATTCACGTCATTATCTGATACAGTGAGACTGTTTTTCCTCATCAACGTCCCCACGATAGACACCACGTGTTTTCCACAAAAATTTGCTTACTCGTCAATCGACAAATAGTAAACTGTTGAAGGCATCAAACGACAAATACAATTCATCCTATGTTAAAATTAGGTTTTGGTTTTTGCAGACTGTTGTATTTTTCAACTTTAACAACCTTTTGTCTATCAAGAGATTAACAAATGATTCTATTTACTATCGTCTTCACACACCATGCAACGTCCGCTAATAATAGTCTGAGAAAGACGATAGAAAAACAACCGCATCTTGAATGTAATTCAATATTGCACGCATGTGTGTACAGGACTGTACTAATTAACTTTATAAAATTACCTATTCCATTTATATGAAAGGCAAAATGTGGCCTTGCTGTAATAAGTTATTTATTGAAGACAATGGGAACCTCGAACTTATTGTAAAGGCTTACTTTAGCTTGAACCTTCTCACATTTCGTTTAAATCATTAAAGATGTGTTTAATTATACGGTTGCAACTTCACATATAACGTTTCATTTAAGCAGGGTCTGTATAATGTTATATGTTTATTACGACTAACAGTGTATCGCTGTAGATAAAAGCGTGAGCGTAGTAAGATTAAAACCAACTTGGGCTTTCACAAAGTTTACTTTTCTAAGATTTGTTTAAAACACTATTTCTGGTTATGTATTGTAAAATTTTGAAAAAAAAATTATAATGATAAAAGTGGTAAATAATTTTTTTCATATTGTGGTTTCATCAATACTGGAAGGCATCATTTCATGAAAGTCACACTTCCATGGATTTGTAATTTTTGTAGACAAATAAGGTTTTCTTTTTGACAATCGTACACAGTGGTTATTTGTACCAAGGTATACTGAGATTCGCTCAACTGGTTCATAAAGCATACTCAAATGTATAGTAAAACATAGTTTATTACATTTAGACTGATTTAATTGGAGCATCTTTATAATATTAGATACAATTAGATATTTTTGTAATCTCTTGTATATTTGATTTTATTCTACATCATGTAAAGTTTAAGTTTGTCGAAACCTTTTTGTCCAGAATTTTAATATAAAACACCTAGGCACCTGATCCTACCTATCCTATCCTATCCTATCTATTTGGAGGTCCGTGTTGCTTTGCGTTGAATTTGTATTTCGTTTTATGGATTTTTTGAGATGGTTGAAGGTTTGTTATTATCATTTTTTCATTCCTAGCTTTGTTATATCTAAGTTCATGATAATTTTGATATCAGATCAAATTTTTCTCTCATTAGCAGTCCGTCTAAATCAAAGAACTTTCTTTCGCAAATGACAAGTAATGCAATGTAAGAGTCTAGTTCATTAAGAAATTCATTTGATAAATAATTGACTTTTGAGTGAGTTAGCGGTTTTAGTCGAGATCAAGGCTTTAAGTAAGGACAAGGTGTTAATTAGATAAAATGTGGATAATGTAATTACCGTGGTCGTGATTAATAATTAAGGCTTGGCATACATTCTCTGGGTTACTGGAGTGAGCTAAGTCTAGCCAAGAAAGGGTCAGAGAATACATGGCTTCATATTTTATACTGGGGGTAACAAGTACAGTTTCGGACAAGAACCTTTCTCTAAAAGTAAGAACAGTACTTATTGGTTTCAACTTCTAAGAAATTATTAAAATATTGGAATTGAAAACAATTCTAAGACTTTATTTAGTAAATTCAATAACATTTCTTCTTCCCATCGATTAATAACATTAGCAATTTTTCTGCAACACGCATTCATTCGAATTGATTTACATGTACCTGAACACAACAACAGATTCAAATAAAATGTAATTTTTGACATCATTTAATTTTCATGGCACAGAATATGGTCAACATAAGTTGTTCATAACTATACATAACTGAGATTTTTATCACCATAATGATTCAGTAGGTTGTAAAATTGAATCCAAAATTTGTTCCGCTTAGTAGATTGATTTTAATTTTCAATTATGGTGGTCTAAAAGCTGGTTCCTTATTTCTGTTCAGCTAGTTCACCTTTCTCCAAATGTATTACATTTTTAAAGTGTTTTTAAATCAGCAAATATGATAGTAAAGAAAATTCTCCAACGTAACCTGGATTGAAGGAATATCTTTATCAAATGTTCATATTCAATGGCCCTATATACGATACTATGTATGCATAATTTGAAAAGCTTGAATGTTAAACGAACTTATTATATAACAATGTAGCGTTTTTGACAAAAATAAATGAAGCATATTCGTTTTAATTAAATACCATTCGTAATACAATGAATATTCAGTAAGTGATATTATCTTGTCAAATATGTGAAAATCTTATTATTTTAATACAGCATAATTGGAAAAAAATCCATTGTATATTCAGTAAGTGATATCATTTTTTCAAATTATGTTAACATTTATTTTTACTTTATAAAAAAAAAACATATATGATAAGAATCCATGTGAAGTATTTACTAATTTTGGAACACGACTTTTTGTATATCCAACTTAATTTTGAAGAAAAACCTTATATGTACGTTTGAAGTGAACGAGGTTAATAACATGCTTGTGTTGTCCAAACATTTGTATGTAAACTGTACATTAACAACGATCATTTCATTACATCCGAAGGTGTGTCAACTTTGTCATAATATTATTGCAAATTCATGTTAAGCCAATGAATAAACCATTTAAATAATAAAAAATGAAATGATGATATATGTTTGTATTTTGTTGAATTACATATTTTTTTTATTCATTTTTCCATGCATGTACTTCTGACCAGAGCTTACTGTATGTTTTGATTAAGGAATAAGGAATCATTGTTTGAGCATTATAATAGGATCAAACACGGTCGGGAGTGATCAATTCCAATAAAGTTTGTTGGGGCTTTATGATAGATTTTATCATTATTTGATCACCTTATATTATTCAAAGAGTTTCATTAATATTCAAGGGTATCAATTTTCGGGAATTAAGTGAAAATAACAGTTTCAAGGATACGTAAATTCGTGGCCAATGACACTATCAATACAAAATGTTAATAGAAAATGCACTTCAATGAACATTTAATTCGTGGATCAAATAAACAATGAAATCAACGAAAATTGGTATTCAACCAATATTGATGAAACCACAAAATTTTCAGAAATGGTACAATTACATATTAAAATGGTCATTGATAAAATGTATTGGACTCTACATTTCAAAATCAATTTGTAGTCAGTGTTATCGTGGACACAAACCCCAGAAAATGTAAAAAAAAAAAATATAAAAGTACTTGTTAGTGAATAAATAAGCTTGAAATTAGATGAATAAATTAAAGTATCGTTAACGAACACTCTAAATACTTGTACTATCACATTTTTAAATTTGAGTCAAATCTATACTACGTCTTGGTCAAATGAAAGTCATCAATCGAGACCAAGATGACTGTATTGTTATTTTCCAACCAGAGACAGCCGGATTTTCTTTCTTTAATTAGAACCGTCTTATGTAGCAACGTGATTCCGTACAAGACAAAGGGGCTTATAGTGAAATGTCAAATTGAACTGTTGTCTCGAATTACTGGCCCCGCGAGGGGCGAAGTCCAAGGGTATTACTAATGATGGAAATCAAGACCCAATCTGTTTGTGGTTTGATCAGATCTAAGGAACTCAATCACGAGCTAAAAGAACCATCGGCGACCTTTGGAGAGTAATATACGGAGTACAGAATAAACCACGAACGACCTTTTCCTTATAGATGAAGAATTTGATGTCAAGGTTTGTAGATGTGATATGGTCAATAAGACTCGAAAACAAAATTATAAAAAGTGTGTCTAGCTATAAAGTACATTCTTGTTCCAAAAGTATAACTTAGATGTACATTAAATAGGAATGTCTTTGTTTGAATGGTTCGCCAATTTAATGGTTATGGTAAAAAAAAAATGTCTTCAATTGTAGGTTGGTAAATTGTGCAAAAATTTCCTGGCAATGTTTTAGTCTCTTGACATAATTTCATTCCGCCTTCTAAATGACTTAATCAAATATTCTGGTACATAAAAATGTTAAAAATTTCAGAATACTGGAATTTCGTTTAATGATTATCAGAAGAAATAATGTTTTATCTTTGACAAATGCCCATAAACTGCTAAAATAGGTCGGCCGAACGCTTAAACTCTAGATAGTGTCTTTTGAATATTTCACAAGCACAGGAAGACAATTATGATTAAAACATCAATTTTGACTTGTGGTTCATTTATTATCGATGTTGATTACTGCTCCTATTTAAATGTTTCATACTAGGTTTTTTTTATTGCATTGCGTTCTGTTATTTGTTCAAGATAAATTAATGTAAGAATCGCCATATTGGCCAATATGTGAGAAGGATCTTGTTGCCTGTCATATGACGATTATTAATCTACGCAATTAGAGAAACAAATTTAAGCTTCATTTATATTTTGAATTTCAAATCATAAACTACCATCTGAAATCAATATATATAGACGGGATGGTACACAAAGAATTGATGAATTTGGGGACCAATTCCATGTCTATGATTATTTTATTTTGCAGCACGTTGAATAACGTAAGAGAAATATGTAATCCCAAGTATTATGTTTTATGATCTAATATTGGAAAGATTAACAACTAATAATTCTATTTAGTTGCTTAAGCAAGTTATGTAAAATTGATGACCAAAAATGTTGGTTATTAACGCATATACATGTATTGTATGTATTGTATAATTTATGTTACGTATTATTTGAAAAACTTTATTTTTTAATGCTCTTCAATGTATACAACGCACATATTGTCATAAAACTGTTTTTGTTTTTAATTTTGTTGTTAATTACAATCCGATTTTAATAAAATAATGGTAACACTTAGTTAGAAGGATGGCCAACAAAATACATGTACATCATTTCAACCTTAAACAGATATGATTCTCCATTCATAAACTATCATCCGGTGAAGTTAATACCCGCAAGTTCTAATTTGACATCCAGTGTTATGAAATATTTGAATATTATTCTAAAAATTCCTTTGCAGTGTTCTTCGTTTCCAATGTGATGGTTAGGAAGAGATATTTAACGTTTCAGTTACAATGGTCTTTGAGTAGTGATTATATTCTGAAGTTTCTATCCGTAATGCTATCAACATTGCCGTTGGATTATTACATTTCATGCAGGAATGAGGCTTTGTGGGTTCGTTTCTCAATAATCCGGGTCCCTAAAGATATCGTCATTTTCTTTTGAATTTCCCGAGATTAAAACAACTTTAAAAAGAACACGTATTATAATTTTTTATACAGTAATTTTTTATAGTTGGCGCAAGTGAAAAATCTCGGTTGTAAACTGAAAATAGTTTCATTTCACATATTACTTGACAATTTGCTAGTAATACTTGTTCTTAATATAGTGAAGCATCCCCGATTAGCGTTCCTCTGATGTGAACAAACAATTCTTTGGCAAGGTTGAACGTATTTCTGATTCTTTGATTGACAAATTAACCTTGCTTTCTTTGTCAAATTTTCATTCCTTTTATGTCGTGTTCGAATTTATTCCTTATAGGATTTTTTATCAGAAGTGATGTATAAAGTGCGTGCTCTTATCTCTGGATGAATTCTGCATTGTATTATTCTCCCACCTGGAAAAACCAAATTATTCCCACATTAATATGTGATAATTTTGACGTTACGGGCAGAAGGAGGAAAATTTATCATCCTTTTTTCTATATCTTAACATTGTTCTCTAGTTTATTTTAAAAACAAACATATCTTCAAGGAATTTTGCATTTAAAATCTTGTTAAACGCATAGTATTGTGAACATTAATACATGTTGCGTATAATCAAATTTAAGTTGAAGTAAATTGGTTATTTTTTTTTAAGCAAAAAAGCAATCTTTGTATTGTTTATGAAGGAAAACACAAGAATATATATTAAATATTTTTTAAATTTTATTTTTATTTTATTTTATTTTTATTTTTTTGGGAAGCAAGAAGGCAATCCTTGTATTTTCTATGTAGGAGAACACAAGGATAAATAGTAATTGTTTTTAATAGAACGATTGTGAATATTACATATTAATTAACCTGATTCATCCCCACCCCCTCCCCTCTTCCATCCCGAATTTTTTTCTCCAAAATATCTGAAACATGTGCTGAATATACACAATAGAATTTATCAGTATAACGCCTTCACCACCCGAAGGACTAATCAATAGTACACTAAGGTCAGCGAGAGGTCAGCAAGAGGGCACCACTGACCAGGCTTAATTATCACAGGTGTAACTTGATAAGTGACCAAATACACAACGTGATATTACAGGTGTAAAAAAGTGTGCTGAGTGACCAAAGAGTGGGCGCCAGGAGAGAATCTGGCCTTGATGTGACCAAGGAGTCTATCGAATGTGTATATGACAAGACGTTGAAACTAATGGTTATACGTCTCCACTTGGAAGCCTGAAATGAACAATAACAAATATTTTAACTCCAAAAAATCATAAGTTCACATTTTGTTATAATTAGTGGTATATGTTTTGTTGAATCATCTACAAAGGTGAACCGTATTAAAAGTTAGATCTTTTAACCTTGCTCGAAATACTATTCATCAATCATCCTTTCCTTGACCGCTTTCTTCGGAGTCGGCTTCTAACACGAATCTTTGTACGTTCATTTATACATAAAGTACGTGTTTAAAAATAAGACCAGAGTTATCAAGGCTAGCCATGATTATGGGTTTTTTATCATTTTTTAATGTGTAAGAATTTTGATTATCTATGTATCTAATAAGATTCACTGTTCTCAATTTATATATGATGATAATAAACTATTATTACGTGTCATGTAATTTTTTTTTCATAAAAAGGCCTTAAAAATCGACTTCTTTGAATCAACTCTAACGCTACCATGAAAGTATTTTGCATATTCTTTGACTCATCTAAAATCAAAACTGAAAATCTGGTTACATATATCATGCAATCAAGATAGATCCACTAAATTTACAAATAGGAGTGCTTCTTTTATTTATGAAACAATTAGTGAAAAACTGAAGGATTTTCATCAAAAACATGCAATTTCATAAACAGTTAATCGTCATGAGTAAATTATGTCAATTCTATACAATGTCATCAGGAAATATTTTGTCGATTTTGAAACCCATTTTTGTGTATCTTTCGATGATATTTTTAGGACATCTCGATCAAACTAACTGCGGATCAATATGGTCTCACGTGAGGTACACGTGACAATATAAACTTACCTTAGACTGTTTACTTTTTCATTGTATTGGTGCAGTTTTCGTGTAAACCCTGCAAATAAGAAAGATGAATCTTACGAAAAAAAATATGCACGTATATTTTAAAAAAAGAAACAATTTTTAATTGTTATTAACACATATTACTGAGCAAAGAATGAGTTCAAATGCTGTTAGATTCCGTACACCAGGTATTCACTCCGCTGTATGTGGCATACTTACTGAATAAACAAACCATCACGAAAACAGCCTCCTAAACTGAATTATTATACAAAAAAGACTTTGCACTTGTTGCTCCTTAATTTTAGAATTCGGTCACCCTTCTTTCTTTTCATGGTTCGACATGAATCAAGCCAAGATTTACAAAGTGGTTGGTGTTGTACCTTAATTATAGGCATATCATTACCATGGTGAATTATATCATACTTCAACGGTCACTTTACCGGAGATATGTATCATTTTTAAGGGTGACAATACAGAAAGAATGCTGACTGATAAGTGGACTAAATACATTGATGTTACTCACCGAATGAGGGAAATAGCACTAAACTTCATATGGATATCTTAATTATCTTAATTAATCTTAATACAAATGGTAATGGACATGTAAAAAACTTTAGAAGAAATGAAAGTAACGCTCATGAATTATAACTAGAGTGAAACAATGTAGATATTCAATAAGTACACCTCATTTCCAACCAGATATATATAGTATTTATTCAACTCATGTCCAGTAATTAAGATAGACATTGCCAATCCCAAACATTTCATTTTATAAAAATGGAATAAGTGCGGCAATATACTGTATTTTGAATTGCCATTTATACCAAATATATACTAAGAATTCGACATTAAAATACCTAGAGTTTGAAATACAATATTGTCAAAATATACTATTAATTGTAAAAGACGTAGAAGTTGATTGTTAATATTAGTATGATATACATGTATATAATATATACACAAATCCAAAATAAACACCAAATACTATTTAAATAACATTTAATGAATAAATAACTATTAATTGAATATAATTATTAAAAAAGTTATTAGGTACCGTAACATACTTTGAAAATACTGTTTACATTTAAATTAAGTAACTCAAGTACCAGTAAGTACTCTTATTACAGAGTTTTTATTTGACAGTGTATAAAAGAGACGATTGGTGTGACCATTACGCTCAGAATTGAAGCACTCAGACTATAACTTGAATTCCTCACAGACATTATTTGACTGTGTGGGGTAATCAATGAAACTCATGAATTACATTTGAGGGAGACAAAAGATCGGGTCCATATTTCCCTAGTGCCGTAACGAGATGTGATAAGAGATAATTTTTTATGCGTTTTTTGGAAACAACCAAAACAGCAATTGATATTTACAATTCGTAGATCGTATGTTTCTATAAGTATCTTTTTTGCAATTAAACTTTTTAAAGCTTAAAAAAAGATTCGTTAGCATGTTAGATATGTATAATTTTGGAGGTTTTTTTCTATGACAGATAGACGTTAAAATGTCATTGAAACCTATAAACCAGGACATTCCGTTACGCAAGCTGTTCACCCAATGTCTTTTGCAGAGGCTGAAGTGTATCGAGAACATCGATTTGAATACCAATTGAGCAACCGCCTTTGTTTGTTAATGGAGATATTAAACCAACTAATGTTCTTTGGTTATATGACGAGAAAGAATATAAAATTCATTGTCCTTGAATTAGAGGGAGAGAAAGGAATGCTTTGAGTGGGGGCTGCAGAGAGATTGTGGGCGAAATAAGACAGTCCGGGTTGTCCTCACGTTAAGTGGCCATTTTTATATTTTACTGATCTCTTAGAAGAATTTTGTATAAAGATAACAAATATTCAAATTTTAAAAATACAAATATTTGAAAAATTCCTTAATAAGTTAATGTCTTTAACCGTTAAAAATAATTGTATCTTAGATTTTAAGGTGTGATGGTTAGTTTGTGGACTATTCTGCCTCTTTTACACAAAAGATTTGTACTTCAGCGAAGTATGGACGCAATAAAATAACGCATTCAATTGTTTAAGTCTTTGATTGGTGTATTAAATATTAAACCTTCAGCTTAGGCAATACGTTACATATATCCCAAAGTTATGATGAACATTTTTTAAAGAGTTTGTAAGAGACCATTGCAAATTCTTCTATAAACGTCACGTGCTCGTGAACTTTATTGTTCTGTTGTTGCGACAAAAACAGGAAGTTACGTGTCCTTCCGGGTTTATGTTAAAAGATCTAACAGCAATAAAAGCGATCCTAATCTTTGAAACCCAAATGGTGTAGTTTTTTGCAGTCAAAACAGAAACATGAAAAAAAAAATCGAGTCTTGGTACGTCTTTAGTTAATTAACATCTAAAGAAAACGATCAATGTGTCTGCACGTAACCAAGTAAAGCGTGGCTAAAGGCCACACACACACAAACACACACACACACACACACACACACACAAGAGAGAGAGAGAGAGAGAGAGAGAGAGAGAGAGAGAGAGAGAGAGAATGTTTGACAAATCAGCGAATCTGTATCATACCATTATTACGTGAATAGTTCGACTTCCAAAAATGTCACAGGAAAGCCCAATGCTGACCGAGGGGACAATTGAATAAATATATTCAAAAATAGATATTTCTAAAATAGGCATGCTCGACTTCAGAGTCGGGCATTCTAGGAAACATACTGTAGATAGACTGGTCACAATTTTGTTTTATCATTAAAAAAGTTTCTTCATTTACTGTCTAATCTATAATATAAATGTACAAGAAATACTTAGGTCATATAAGTCCAAGATTGTAGAAAACTGTTATACCACCTTCCTAGATAAGTCCGGCAATTAAAAAAACACCAAAAACAATCAAAGTACTGAAGTACTGACGGGAGTTGATTTTATTGATTATTATTTATTCTAAAATCAAAAATATGTAAGGTCCTTTCGCATGACAAGTATAGTTTCATACCTATATTTAAATAATTACGCTCATTTTTTTCTATTATGAATTACAGGGCTTTTCTGACAAAAATGACAAAAAATTATAGACGGCAAACCCCATATAAATCATGATGTGTAATATTTAAAGATATAAGTAACGTCACCAAACTCAAAAGCAATACTGAACTCTGGCGTAGGAATACATAAGACTACAAAATATCTAAATTTTGTGTACCATTTAAAATCTGTCCATTTTCAGGGTATTTATAAATAGGTTTCCTTGAAAACAATGATTTTGAATACATAACATTTAATTTATCGATTATTTTAAAAGTACTAAGTCTTGTCTTGTCTTGTTCGTGTTTAGATCCAAACACTGTTTCACTTCCGGTTTGCAGTAACTGCGTTGGAGAGTTGATTAAAACCAGCTCCCATCCAAAAAGGATATATTTTCAGAGTGTGTTGGAAAGACAAGAAGTGATTAATACAATGTAGTACCACACTAATATAATTCTGTAATTTTGATGATTCTGATGATTCTCCTTTTTTGAAGGAAAAGCCTGATTGAAACGACATTCAAGCGTGAAAAAAATTACGTCGAAGCACAAAGATTATTCCTCATTCGTCAATTTGGCTTGAGTTTATCATACGGAAAATTCATAGTGAAGAAACGACATTCACTCGGGAAAATTTTAGTAAAACAACCAGATGTTCACGGACCTTTCTTTGTGTGTATAAAAATGGCTAGATCACCTATCTTTAAAAAAAAAATAAACTGGTATTTTCGGTATGATACGGTATGGTTATATTGCTTTCTTAATTTTTAAAAACGGGTGTTTATGTTAGGAATGCATCGATCGGTTGCTGGAATGAAGTGGTTGTTGTGTGAAATCACCCGCCTATCTCAATCAACATGGCAAATATTGGTCTATCAAGATATGAACATGAATTTATATGTATTAAAGTCCAATGATTTTTAAGTCATTTCCTTCGTTTACCAAAGGATGAAAGTAATTATTAAATTAAAATGATAATAACAAACTGCCTCAAAAAGTCGTAAAGCGAAATGCAAATTCAAAGCAGAGCAATATGGACTCCTAAAAAGATAAGAGTTTGGATCAGGTGCCTAGGAGGAGAAAGCATTCCTTGTTGAATAGCAATTCGAACGTTTTGCTGGGAAACTTAGAGAAAACTAAAGTCAAATACGGTCAAACGTATAGTTCTCTGACAATAAGATACAAATAACCGAGGTTTCGATGTAAAAGGTTTCTTTGTATATGTAGGTTGTTGAATTCGAAGACTTCGTCTTGGAGAGGACCCTTTATTAGGAATGTAAATTGATTCAAGGCACGTATATTGAAAAGACACAAGATACATTTACTTTGTTTAATTACGATCTGGCTTTTGACATAAGCATGCATTCTATTTCTGGAAATTTGTAATAACAATAATAATTTTTGTGCATCTTAAGTTTCTATGAGAAACAATGGATAATCAAAAAGATATACTTGCTTGTAGCTGAGTGTTTTTGAAAGCACAAGGACATCTTGTTTTTGTTTTGCTTAAAAGAAAAAAAACCCAGTGAATGGTCGTTGACCGTTGTCATTTGCTGGAGACGAAAAGCACAAAAACATTTTGGACGTCGTTTATTTGGTCGCCATTTTGACACAGAAGACTCAGGAAAGAGAGTCTCATTAATCAAAAAAGTAAAATAAAAATGTTGACAATGGGATGAGAAGTTCCGGGATTTCGTGACATCATGAGGTTTATTATGTAAAAGAACCCGAACCGTGATGACATCATAGTTTCCGGATTAATCCATTTTTTTCCCATCCAGGAAGCACATGAATCAAGAAATGTGTATTTAATTTCAAGATTAGAATATTGTTTATACAGGAGATTGTGAAAAGTTTGTAAGATTTCTTGTTCTCAATCAAGAGACGTTTTCATGTTTTTCTGCAAGTTGTGTTTTGAAACATAAAGACATATAAATGCTTCTAACCGTACAGTCCACAGACAGAAGGATAGGCACGCTTTGGGTGTGAGGATTATTAATTCAAAGGTAGGTGCGTGATTTTATGGCATTGATATTTTTATTTGATTATATTTAAGCCTCTGCAAATCTATTGCTCTAAGAAGTTGTTACATTTCTGGTGAAAATCTACAAAATTAGTAAAAATCTTCATTACACTTTTGAACACAGTAGTAGTAATTATGACCATTAAACCGAGAGCGAATTTTCATGCCGCCCCCCCCCCCCCCCACTTTTCCTCTGAAAAAGTCCGTTCGAACTTTAATATTTGGTTTTAACCATAGCAACGTATAGAAATAATACTCGTTTTGGAGTATGATGTTAATAAATCAATTTATCAAAACTGAAATTTTAATTAAATCAACATTTTAGGTTGATCTTGCTGGTAGGTCATAAGTTAGTTTCCTCAACTAATTTAAGCTGTCAAGCACTGGTTACTGAAACATGTGTATTCGTGAAGAATTTATACGTTTACGTTACGTTATCATTCTTTTATTTGCAAAATGTACCATAATTTTCTATAATTATAACATAGTTATAATTATAAGGTTAACATCGTTTATACATGTAATATAAAAATGAGAAATCTTGACTGCAGCACTGTAGATCGGGTATACTGGCTGTTGAGTCATACAATTCCATTAAAGCAAAAATAAAAGCTAAACAAACAAAAAAACAAAAAAAAACAGGCTTATTGCAAATCGATCTAGAACCATTTTAACAAGACCTTGGACTTTCAGTAGGGCCTAGCTCTCTATTTCTTGCGTCAAAACAAGTTTAAAATGACGCGATTTCAGCTAAATATGCACCGATTGGGTAGTCTTATCTCATAAAAGCCAGATAAATCTTGTTAATTCCAAAAAGTCTTGGCTGAGTAGCACTACCAATATTAATGAAAATGACAGACCTACGTCACAATGCTGTTTGATACATCACACTACCCAAATTCCAAGCTCTTATCAAAATGGTTCTAATTCATGCTTCGTGCTAGGTAAACCTGATATGTATTGTAAATGGAACAAAAATCATGAAGACATTGATTATGTTTCGCTGAATTCATCCCCTATTGACATCAGCAAGTCTATAAAACCGCTGCCCAACTTTCGACAAAATTAGTTGTTAAATCTGCCACATTAATCTGCAAACAAACTACATCCTTGGGATGAGGATGGAAAAGAGTTGTTGAGACAAACGAGGTAATCTTTTAAGAATGAGTGGTTACCAAACATATACAAAAAAAATTTAAAGACAATTTGCAGACTGATAGGAAGGGCATCCATATAGAATCACTTAAATGATGTTTTTCTTTTCAATTTACATGTCTGATAAGGTGCTATGTAGCAACATTAAAGAGGTTCCTTCCTCTGTTTTGGGGTAACCACTATGGGTCACCTCTAGTCTGAAAATTCTGCTTCATGAAAAAATGACAATTACAAACAGTCAACCATCTTAAAAACCCATAAAACGAGATACAAATTCAAAGCAGAGCAACACGGACCTCCAAAAAGATAGAGGTAGGATTAGGTGCCAAGGAGGAGTGAGCATCCTCCGCTGACCGGTCACACCCGCTGTGTGCTCCTTGTCACAATTGGGCATGTCATGATCAAGGTAAATGTCATGATAGGAAAAAAACTATATAAATTTCGTATAATAATTCTGCTCGCACATTTAAAATTTGACAATGCCAAATATATTATTTTGAATAAAATTGTTAAAAAAATTACAAATTTACAGAGTTTAATAAGTTACTGTCTTTTGTGGCGGTATGTATTCAAAAAGAAAATATACATTTTAATTTCATAACTCAATAGATTTGAAGTAGTGGTACTTTAGGTTCCTAAATTTCAGTGCATACCAAACATCCAGATAATTAAGTCTTAAGTCTAGTTATTAATAAGCAGACAGGTACATCATTATATTATATGACGTATGTGACACCTTTACACGATACATCTTCTCATCATGAATTTGTAACATGTCTAAGACTTCATAATACGCTAAAATTCATCGATTTCAAAAGTTTGATTGCAGTTTCATCCATATCTAGTTACACCGAGAAATAAACATTAAGGTACAGGCACTATTTGTACAGTAAACTGGTATTTGAAAGTTTATCGTTTAGTCAATGAATTAGTAACACATGGGCGGTAGTGTGGTTTTTTTTTTTTTTGTTTTTTTTTTTTTTAACATTTTTATTCTAAAAACGCTAGATCTGCCCTTTTCTCTTCTTTTATATATAAAAATTTACATATCATATTACGTAGCTCAGTGAGTGTGTATTTTTTTAATTAAAATGTAGGTACGCATGGTGCCTTTCACGTCAATACCAGGAATAGAATGCATTGGAACCCCAAATATCTGAAACTATTACAAATTGCCGAATTAATTGTTATATGACCGATCAATGGCCACGGAAATAGCTCTTTGGTCTTCTTTAAGACACTCGAGCCAAGAACAGCTCTATAAAGGTCGTATAACTCGATCGTTTATGCATAAGCAGCATGTCGGCATTCCCCATTGTATTTTTTACTTTCCTACTGTCAAACATGGCACAATTTCTCTTAAATTCACAAATACTTGCTGAGAGGGCAGTCCCGTAGCATTGTTTTTGAAAGTGATTGGGGGGAAGGGGAGACTCGTCCAAAAAATCTGCACCAGCAAAAAAAAAAAAAAAAAAAAAACACTTCTCAAAATCACAAAAATCCTATTCCATGGGGGAGGGGGTGTTAATGGGTAATATAGCATACCTATAACTTCAATTTCAGTGCTAGTGTTCCTTTTCTTTTTTTCATTTCAATTTCTTTACATGTCCCAAAAAGCTGGAGGGGGGGGGGGGGCAATATTAAAATCAAGTTCAATTAATAAGCAGCTGATCTTTGAAGGTGGAATAATACACGTTATTTTTAACTGTTTTGACCCTACTTTATAATACTTACTGTAAACCAAATTTCATTTGTGTGCAAACAATTTCGCGAGGTTCGCAAGAGCCTCAATGTCGCGAATATTTGTCGCCGCGAACCAGTCCTCAAGTGTGTCTGATAATTTTAAACAAATATCACTCATCTTGATGGCAAGCTTATATTTAGTCACTGCTAACCACATCGTTAAAAGATGGTGTCGCGAATGAAAAATTGTATACACAGGAAATCAGTCTGTTATATATGTAACTATAGCAACTTCTTTCAAAAATCAAAATATATGTTATACTGTGGAATCATTAGATTTCGTGGTGGCTCAATTTTCGTGGAATTCGTGGGTACCTCTCATCCACGAATTAACATCCTCCACAAATTAAAAAATTAGGGTAACAAGGTCATATTTCCTTTGTAGGTTTAAGAGAATACACGAAATCGCGTCCCCACGAACCTGTAAAATTTAAGCAATCCACGAAAATTGGCCCCCACGAAATTTAATGATTCCACAGTAATTTATTTCACTAAAATTATGACTCCATATTTTATTACATCGGCATATTGATGTGTTGCAGATCACTCAACAGATTTTGCTATGCTTACAACAACGTGGGATACAAGAAAGCGTTAATTAGGGTAAGTCTTATTGGATGGAAAGTTGTTAACGACTTGACGATGAGTTTAGTACACTACAATCTCAGGAGTATCCATAGAATGACATTTATCTTCTTCAAAACTACTAACTAGTACCCAGTGCATCACCTCATTGTAAATGTTATAAGGTTGCCAAATCTTATTGTTATACTTTCATGTTAAATACTGAAATCTGATTGGTTAAGACGCAGTTCATAATCCATTCTATTACCCTCAGCGTTAGCAACGCACTTAGCAACGGGTAACATTACAAACATTACATGCGCAAAAATTATGCGCGTACGGTTCGCTGTAGCATTCACGTTATTCCTATATAAAAACAGTAAAATTTTCTTAAAAATTAAGACTTTCAGTATAACAAAATAAATAGTGCCTGTTTGGGAGCATAACAGTTGAAATTGACACCCCTCGAAAACCATTGTCAACCGACGCTTCGCGTCGGTTGACAATGGTTTTCTCGGGGTGTCAATTTCAACTGTTACCCTCCCAAACAGGCACTATTTATATAATGATATTCACAGTATTGATTTGAAAAAAAAACCAAAAAATAAGTTTTGTAAATACAGGATACCTTTTCTAACCATCTTAGTTGTCACTGTACCAGTCACTGCACACCAGTGGTTTTTTGTTTAACTTTATCCTTTTGTTGTCTGCTAGATGTAAAGAACATTTCTTACAGATTAAATGTGTTTTCGCCAGTTGACGAATATAGCCCCAGCCTTACACGGTATCTGAACCCACCCACTAATTAGTCAATTTGATAGATTTAGTTAAGGAGGTTAGATTAATAACAACCTACTTATCGGATCTACCTCAGAATGTTAAATATGACCATAAACTACTATTTACGTAAGAAAAATCCAAATATATTAGCTTTAATTTTAAATATATTCCTAAATCTGAAAACAGAACCTTTCTTCTACTTTAATATATTTTTAAGTATGAGATTTATACCATGTACAGTTTACGACCATTTTGCTCACGTAAAACTCCATTGCTAATCACAGCCATATATTTATCCCAATTTGCTGCTAGAAAATGCTTTAAAAATATCATTATAAGTAACGATGCTTCATCTTAACATCAGAACCACTTATGAAAGGTTGAGTCAATACACATGTGCTGTCTTGTTCTATAACCGAATTTGTGACTTTTAAAAATTCAATGCAGTTTAACAAAATTGCTAAAAAAAAGTCCTATTCTATCACCGGAATATTTTAGGATACTGTTGGGGTACAGTAGAAGCGTTCTACTTTGTAAGCTATAGAGCCCCAATTATCATTCAAATCATCAACACAAACCCTGTTAATCATAAGTTTGGTACATGTACATATCTTCTTGTACATTTTAGCAATAAAAACAGCTGCCTGCGGGTGGAGGGTCAACTATATATAAAATACCATCACTTGGTCAACTAATTACCATCAGATCTATATATAAAATGGTATAAATAAAAAAATATATAAAGTCATTAATTTTATATTTTTTGAGGCCATACACTATTTTGAAAAAAAGCCAAAATACCTTTATACATTGAGTACAATAGAAATCTTTTCACAACATACCGATAACTAAGTATAGTACAGGCTCACTCTTTCACCAAAACCCATATTTCTTAAACTCAACTGTAACAGATTTTACCCAAAGATTATTGGTCTTCGGTTGTACAAGTAAGGATAATAAATTTCAAAATCAATGGCCTCCTTCTTCTTCAGGCGTCAAATGCAATTATATTATCTTGGTGTTCAATGACGAGACACTGAAAGTATTCAATGACATTATAAATTACGAACGACATTTTTTTCATGCGATTGCAGACATTTATTAATTAATTCAAAATTTCTATAGTTCTATGTTAACTAATATGCTTTTCGACTATAGGACTTTGCTCCCGGGAACTGAAAACTCCCATTCCATTCTAAAGGATGACGTCAGAAACCACGTGGTTCATTATCTCCCTTTGTTTGCTCCAGATGGTTTGCCCTGTCTTAAGCGGGTTTGAAAAGGTGTGCACGTTTGAGACGTACAGGCGCGGCGTGCACCAGCAAGGCGCGTGCGGGGACAACCTGGCGGACATGCTTAGACTTGTTTGCCGTAAATACAAGCGGTCGGGTGGAACGCGACCAGACAAAACATATGGTAAGTGAAACCTTTGTTCCAACGTGACGAAAGTTAACGTATAACTTTCGTCACAGAAAATGCGGATAAAATGAAGTAACGGTCATTGTTTAATCAGCGTCATTTAATAATACACCACCTAGATCAGTTTTGCCCTGCATGTAGTATGACATACACTGGCGTCGGAAGCAAATTGAAAGTGGGGGGGGGGGGGGCTAGACTAATACTCAGAAATATTGAGAAATAAGTAATCCCCAAAATCATGGAAATTCGTAATCCGGGGGGGGGGGGGGGGGGGGGGGGGGGGGCTAGTATGCTTCTGAATCCAACTTCTCAATCTTTCAAGGTAAGTTAAGGAACAATAATCTTTCCTGCGAGAAAAAGTGTGTGGGGGGGGGGGCTGAACCCTCTATCATGCTATGTTTCTATAGGTTAGGTATAACTTTGCAAGAAAAGTGAGGGGAGAAAAGCCCCCCCCCCCCCCCCCCCCCCCCCCCCCCCCCCCGGTTCCGACGTCTATGACATATTAAGCTTTTTTATCAATCAGCAAAATATAGCGGAATCGTGAAATCAAATTTTAAGAATCCAAAATCAAACGGAGTACAAGTCCTGAAATTGCGTTGCCTCGGGTTGACAACGTCATTGGTTATAACGCATCACGTGATTGTCGTCCATGCGCGGATCTAGGAGAGGGGTTGGGGGGGGGGGGGGTTCCGGAACCCACCCCTCCTCTTGCAAAATTAAGATTTCTTTAAATTACATTATAGAATTACCAAAAATATGCCTCGGAACCCCTGGCAAATTCAACTAACCGTCGGACCCCCCCCCCCCCCCTAAATTTTTTTTTGATCAGCTTAAGCATATGCACTAATTCAAAAAATGTTTTAATTATCGACATGCAAAACAAAAAGCTTATCAAGCCTAATTGCCTCGCCCTCTTTGGAAATAACTTAATACGTTATACTGTCATAGATGAGAGAGAGAGAGAGAGAAAGAGAGAAAGAGAGAGAGAGCAACCTTGAGAATGACAAAAATTTTCAAATAGACACACATTTCAAAATTGACAAATATAAACTTAAATGTGTAATAGATGTACTTATTTTCTTGCAGATGTGCTGAAACGTGCGAATTTCACAGGTGGCGGGTTAAGCCCGCCACAAATACAGGCAAGATCCGCTCCCTGGAAGTCGGTCTTGAAGAGAATGATGGTGTCCAAAGAGAAAGCACTCGCCTTCATCGCCAACAATCTGGATTTCCATCGCCGCAAGAAGAAAGGATCTCCGTATAATTTAGATAAACGCTATGGCGACATCAATATCGTCTGCGAGTGCTGTTACCATAGCTGCAGTGTGGCGGAGTTTGAGGATTACTGCGCAGAGTGAAAACTATTCTGCTGGACATGCGGATGCGCATTTTTTTTTTAATTTTCCCGTTTGAAAGATTCTGTATAAATTGGACTATATTTCTTTCTCTTTTTTATTTTTTTCCCGAATACAATGATGCAGATTGATTTATTTGAATCAAAAAAACTGTTTCTACTTAAATTATACGTACTCGAAACAAATTTAATTTAAAATGTAAAGCAAATGTAGATTAGTAGGGAATAATGCATTTATTAATTCTTTCGCTGTTTAGCCTGATTCAGATACATAGATTTAATATATACTGCATATATAGTATATTGTTTTGTCTTGAATGTCATTTCTCTTGTATGAAAATTTTAGGTCTCACAACATAAGTGCGGTCTTCTGGATTTTTTTAATAATCGTGTATAGGTCTAGCTATTGAAAAAGTTCAAAGGTTGGCTCTATAATGATACGTAAACAGTCAATCAAAAACTTTGATAAAGTTAAAGAAACAACTCAGTTGTCAGTCAAAGAACATATACTGCACAATTGGGAATATTGGGAAAGGGCGGGGGTGGGGGGGGGGGGGGTGAGGGTAAGACAATTCACCAAACATCGCAAATTTTTCTTTGATTTAACAAACGATATACACTGTACATTTCGTTTACTCATTTCTTGGCGGAATTTTGCTCGCGATTTCAACTTGTCTTAACCAAGCTACCTACGTTCATTTATAGAATGTACTTATGTATATATTTGTTTTTAACATAAACATCAATACATGTTCTAAACATGCAGCAGCAAATACTGGAGTCGGGTAGGGCAGTGAAAATATCACTGATCCTAGTAGTCGTGCAATTTATTGTACACCTTCAAAGCGCTATTTTTACTTACTAATTTAATGTGTTTAATTAGAATCTTAATCTAAAAATATTACGTTAAAATGGAAACGAGTATATATACATGTAATTACGTATCGCCCCGCTACGTAAAAAAATATTCTATTCACCATTTAGCATGAAAATTTTTATTTCTACATTAGTTTATAAATAATAATTCTATTTATATATATACATGTGTAACTCACTGAAAAATAATGAGGCCTACCTTGATCAATGTCGTATACAAGCATAAATGAATGAATATGAATAGTTGAATGGCCAATAAAGATATTGCAACTTTATACATCTTCTTACTTTATCATTTTTTTTAGAATTCGAGACATTTTCCATATAAAATAGCGGCCTTTTATTTGGATGAAACATGCAACTATCATGCTTAATATGTCCAAACCTGATCCCGCTAAATTCCAGTGTTGCTATTTTTAAAAATCTTAATATTCATGCATACTCCATAACCTATATCCAAAAAAGTTTTTAGTAATGGTATTTTACATGTACATTGCCCAGATATGCTATGCGATCGAAAATTGAGATGAAAACGGCTGCGTATTTAAATGTTAAATGAATTGAAACCGTTCTCATCTAGATTGAAGAATTTGGCGTACACCAATACACCACTCAACCATTATCATGAAGAGAAACGCTATGGCACGGTGGCACCATACCACTGCCTACTCTCTAATTCACAAGACGAAGAATCTACAATAAAACATAATTACTTTCCATTTTTAAAGAGTTACCGAACCTTGCTGAGGAGCAGACGCCATTAAAATAAAAAAAAAATAAACCTATGAAAATTGTAATGTAAATAACACGTATTTTGACCATACTGCACAAACACTTTCCTTGGATGCAGTTGTTGGTTGCTTATACCAATTGGAATTATAGGAGGAAAAGCTTTATTATGTTTCACAACATAATTATAAACATCCCCTTGATGAACACTTCATATAATTTCAGATCACATGGTTCAAGACAAGAAATCATAATTTGACCCCCCCCCCTCCCCCCAATTTCCCCTCTTTAAAATATCCGGAATAAGGGAGTATTCTACTTTTTTTTATAATTCTATATGTGCAATGTAAAGTGCCTACAAACAAAACATAAATATAAAATATGTAAACATGTACTCATATAAAGAAATAAGACCAATATGAAGTACAGTGTACAAAAACACAACATCGTATCAACAAAATTTCACATTTATGAGTCGTTTATTTCACAATTTTTTTACATGTACACATTAAAGACATAAAACTAGTTATGTTTTATTCCCTTCAAAATAAGAACTACTTCTTATAAGGCAAAATAAGTGAACTTAGAATAAATAAAATCATGCAGGTCTTTCAAATTTCAAAATTAAAAAATAATCCTTTCTTTAATTTTGGGTTTTTATCATTTTGTACGATCTTGATAGCAACATCCTATAGCTACATCTCTCTCTCTCTCTCTCCCCTCTCTCTCTCTCCTCTCTCTCTCTCTAAAATAAAAGAGAGAGAATTTAATAGTTGTATAGCTAAGAGTTGAAGTTATAAGAAACAACAAACGCATGTAAAAAAAGAAATCCCTAAATGATTTATGTCTTTAATCAATCAATTTCTATCCTTCACAAACTTATTCCACTTTCTCCATGGCCTTCAGTCTCTCCAGTAGAGGGGGATGGGAGTAATTGAAGGTCGAGTACAGCCAGTCGGTGACCGGGAACCCGAGATTGTCTTTGTTGAGCTTAATCAGAGCCGATTTGAGCTCAGTGGCTCGCTTCAGCTGCTTGGCGAAGAAATCGGCCTGGAACTCACAGTGTCTGCTCCATATGATCATGATAAACCCTAGGACCTGCAAATGTAAGAACATGGACACATATCAAGCTAATTCATCTCATGTGGAAGTGAAAAACTAGTCACTAGGATTAGACTAAATGGGATAACACAATGAATGGATTTCATGAATACAGTAAAACATGGCTATAACAAACACGTTTTTAATGAATTAATGTTTACAGCGAGGTGATTTTGATTTTGATTTTCATTCCCGTTACTTTTTTACATGTTTTGAACTTGACGGATATAAGAAAATACAATTATAGCGAAGCAAAATCGCCCATCCCTGGCACCTCGTTATAAGTGAGTTTTACTGTACTGATATACTTTTAACGAACTATAATTAGTGTGCAAGAAAAATTCTTGAGGTTCATCACAACTTTGTCTTTGCTTATATTTCTAGCAAATTAGTCCTTAAAATGACTTTTGTACTTGTCTTATGATTTTTTTTTCATTACATTGGCTCAATGGCCTGAATCAGTTTATCGCTTGTGAATATGAAATAGAGCTGTTGCATAAAAGCTGATCATCAATACCCTGTAGCTAATCTGCCTTACATGGAAAAGTTATACAGATTTTATGGTAGACTTAAATAGGCAAGAAAATTTAATTGATTTCATGGTTAAACCCTACCCATTACTTACAACCTTTACAAATATTGATAAAAACTTAATACTTTCAAAATAAATCATTCAGAGAGGAAATACTTCCACCTATTGGATGTACTAAAGAATATGACAATTTAAAGGGGATACTAGTAGCTCATAATGACAATTGATATGATTATGTTAATTGTGTGAGAATATATATAAGAATAGGGACATTCAAGAACAACCTAATTTAAATCAATTCCAACTTCTTAGACATCAATTATTCATTAATTAAGATGGCTTACTTTTATTACAGTGAAACAAAAACATTCTATACATAACAGAATCTACACAACACATACCTCATTGTACGGCATAAAGATGTACTGGAACGTTATCATCATTCCGATCAGAGCGGGCTCCGTGTCGAAGCCGAATGCGCGGAAAATCACCACTTCCTTGGACAGGAAGGCGAAGACCATGAAACACAGGAAAGTGTTTAGCTGGAAGACAGATCAGGCAACAACATAAATAGGGGATGCTTCCCATGTCTGTTGTACAGTGTAATTGTATTTTCAATTTTCTGTTCTTATCATAATAAGCTGCTAGTGACCAAAGGAAAACAAGTATATTATTTCTAGATATATATTCTGTAAGTTTACTTTAAAAACTTTAAAATGTGTTCTTTGATGTAAACTTGATGTGAGTTTGAGCATAGCAAGCATTGCAGAAAATTCATAATTATTGACATGTTAGCAAGACCTGAAAAACAAAAAGGGTAATATCCTTCTGAAGGACAATCAACACCTTTAGCATTCATTTATTTTCAACTGCACAAACACAGAAAATTCAAACTGTTGTACTATACCTGAGATATAAAGAAGTTTTTAAGAACATGGTTTAGACTCCAATGACCTAGTTCATGGGCTAACACAGCCAGAATTTCCTCTGTGTTGCACCCTGTCTTTTTCTTTGGTTTTTCTTCAGATTTTGCTTCTTCTTTCTCTTCTTCCTTGGCTTCAGTCTGCAGAAAAAAAATTGAAAAAATAGAGATGAAAATATATCTGGGACTTCTTACTAATTTTGACATATCCTGGGTATCTAAGATATCAATGTCTGAGATACCAAAGTTCAACTTAAGTTAACACCATTCATTTGATAGGTATACATACATGAACCAGTTTTTGGTGAAAGTTAACATGCAGTATAATGGGCAGATAATGTGCAGAGTCAAAAGAAACCCTAAATTAAATTTTGGAGAATATCAAGGAATATACTTTTCTTCAAACATGAATGTACAATTAAACTTCGATATCTCGAACACTGATATCTCGAATACAATGGATATCTCAAAGTGATTTGTAAGTCCCAACCACTTATTTTTTAAGTATTTCACCCTTGATATCTCAAATACTCGGATATCTTGAACTATTTAAACAGTCCCATCTAGTTCGAGATAACGAAGTTTGAATGTATTATCAATATTTCTTACTTTGTCTCCCTCGTCTGGAGGTGTGTAGTCCTCTATCAGTGTGTCAAATAAAACTATCCTCTTGTTCTTAAAGAATCCATAAAAGTAGGCATTGCTGTGTGCTGAACGCTTTGATCCTAGGACAAAGAAAATTATGATACTTGGAAAAATATCTCTTTGTTTAAACATACTGTGATACTGCTTGTGTGGGATGAAATAAATGTTTACCATTTACAACAGTCATACAGCTGGGTTAGAGAGAGATCTTAATGCTTCAAAACATACAGTTTTTAATGACCTACTCAATACTTAACAGACAGCATGGTAAAGGGGACTCTACATCTTACATCTTGATGAGGCAGAACATAGTTCTCAAAGGCTAAAGATGAAGCTTGTTAAGACCAAATTTAATTCTTACCATCCACAACATACAGCTTGGTAAGGGGAAACTCAATGCTTGCTGCCAACTCCTCTATCTTGGTCCTCAAATCGCCTTCTGGTAGAGGTGTGTATTTGTCAAAGAGTGGAGCAATGAAATCAGCATAGATGGTGATGAGAAACTGCAAAATTAAAGAACCTGGTTATGAAATTTACATTGTAAAATGTATTAGAGAGAGAGAGAGAGAGAGATCCTATCTACTTGAGGCAACAGTATTAAACTCTATATAGTTTAAAGCTAATGCTTAAATCCATTCTAACTTAAAATTACACGCATATGGTAATATAATCTTCACCATTCATAATTTAAGTTATGAGTACGATACCATCTTCAAGTTGAAAGTTGTATATGCATAGAATATCATAAAACCTTAAAAGGACTAATGGAAAACACATAAAGCTTGTTTGTAAATAATTACCAGTGAAACAACCAGCATGAATGCCCAGGCATAAATAAAGAAATAATCCCCTCCTATCTTGATGATGTAAATGAGCAGGGAGACAATTGGAAGAGCCAGGGCCATTCCAACAAATAGCTTCTTTACCGTGTCCTTCAGAAAGAATGGTAGAGTCTGCAACGACAGGTCAATGTGTTTATTAAAAACAATATCAAAGCACAGAGATCAAAGATATTTCATCATATTTCAATGCTTATACAAATATATTTTTCTACAGCTAAGCAAATATGAATATCAATTCATTTTACATGCAAACTATGTGATAAGGAATATGCCTGTATTTTGTAAATTCAGCATTTGAGCAGAAAAATAAGGCAGCAAATTAACTGTGAAACACAAGCACTACAACCATAAAAAACCTCCAAGTATTAAAGTAAAAATGATGATTCTAACTGCGCAATTAATTTCTAAACTATCAAACAATAATCTAATTTTAAAAATAAGTTACCACAGTTACAGAAAAAAATTCATTGATTCTCCAGGTTCGCTTGTCTTTATATATAATATGAAGAGTAAAATATCTTTATAATGATATTTACTGTAGATTCCTAATTAAACACGAGGAATTAATATCTGCTGAAATTGCGAGAAGAATATCTCACAAATTTTTAAATCTCACTTTTATTTTTGGACATAGTATTACTTAAACTATATGAAACAATGTTAAAAATTTGGCGTTTGGTGTTTTTGTTCTCGCAATTTGATGGAAAACAGCAACAGTATTACTTACCTAACCAGTAAATGAAGCACTGAGAGTTTTAAATAGCATGTGTTAAACAAACCTGCTTGTTGAATCCATGTTTTTCCTCCAGTACAAATGTTTCATAGAGACTCCATGGAAGGGAGGTAATTGTGGAATACAGCATGAATATCAGGATAAATGTGATCGACTGTAGGATCTGGAAAAGAAGGAAAAAGGCATTGAGTAGGCAGAATACAACAAAAGCAATTGAGTAAATTAATACACAATAGTCAGTTATGTTTTTTTTGTTCTTCACTTATTATTTCATTAGTCCTTGTCACCAAGTAATTAGTACGTTCCATAAGTTTCCCATTTCTCCTCTGTAGTTAAACATGGACTCCGAGGTACTAATTGCTTTTTTTTAGACAGCATATCCGCATGCATAGTGTTTATATTATACATGCTAAGATATCTGAGATTAGAAAGTTAAACTGTATTGACCCTTTTGCGATAACTGCGGTACTGCTCTCTTGCAGGGCAAATTGATATACTTTGCCAAAGTTTAAGCACCTACTAGGTAGATAATTAAATAACGTAATTGAAACAATTGATGTTACATCATATTTTACCAAACTATATCATTTTGCCCTGCAAAAGAGCAGTTAAAGTTAGCGCGAAAGGGTCTATTTAAAGCCAGTTATCATTACCTTATGTGCAGAAGTATAATAATGTAGAGAATTAAAGTAAGCAAGAAATATTTCCATAATTTGTAATTATTAACAAAGATGTATTAATTAATGCTGGTATTTAATTTTATAGTCATTCTAAGATTAGAAATTAAATGCTGTCATATTTACCTCATAATCGCCACTAAACCCAAAGTGAGCGATAATTCGACCAGAGAGTTTCCACACAAAGGGCAGGGCACCTACACACAAGATTACCTGTAAAAGGAAACAAGCTACATGTGTAAGGAAAACCAAAAAATTCAACTCTTATACTGATTAAATTGCATTTACAGTACAGCTCTGTAAACATTTAACAGATCAATGGACAGTAATAGGATTTTTGTCACACTGTAACTTCTCCTCACCGTCGTCTCGACCTGATGATAGAGGCCGGACCAGAAACCATACGTGCTTTTGTCCAAGGAATAAAGCCTGGCTTTGGTGAACGTCTCCTGGTCCAGGACTTTCTCCAGCTCTTTAGGAACTTTTTCTACAGTCCTAGCAAGATATCTCTGTAAATGAAAAAAAAAACCCACCAAAATGTATTGATTTTGCAATAACCCAGCTGTTTCTCAGTTTAAAGTACTTATCTGCATATGCTTGAAATAATCGTACTGATACCATTTTATTACAAAACAGTCTTCAAACATGATATCAATCATATTACTCCACCAACCCTTCCTCCCCCCCCCCTCCCCCCCCCCCCCCCCCCCCCCCCCCTTCTGATAGACATTGCAGTTCTGTAGAGCACTTTACTTAATTGTTTAAAATATATAAGTATACATCGATCTACGACTAAACAATTGTCACCTGTCTCGATGAGAGATATGACTCCCAAAAGTAAACGATCCATAGGAAAACTAGGACCGAGTAAAATATTTCCTCCTCGCTAAACATATTCTGTGTTTTCTTTGCCGATGCCGTATGTTGCATGTGTATACAAGATTGTCGATCCCGATATCAATATGGATTTCATTTTAGCATTGTTTTTTGAAAAATTTCTATATTTCTCGTAATCAACAAATTCAAGAAATACCGTTCAAAATGAAATAATAGTCAGAGAGAATTTCGTTTGTCTGAGTCTTGAGTAATGTATTCCAAAGGCATCGGGCTCGAGGTCAAGAATTTGCAACTATGACAAAAATTCAATTTCCTGTGAAAACAAAAATTGAATGTGAAAAACAAGGGGATTGGATAAGTATTACTCCAGGTAATTTCTTGACGAATTCATAAAATGGACCTTTAGAAAATTGGCTTATAATGACGAGTAAGGCATGGATATCACGCCAATTGTGAAGAAATTATTACGAGCAGACGAAAAAGTTTTATACATATCCTTTTCCATGAAATGTTTAGTTCATTCTTTAGATTAGTTGCGTACCCTATTGATAAGATAACGGTTATTGAGACAGATAAAGTAAAAACGTATATTAATGCATTTGTTGTGACATAGCAAGTGTCATATTGTATGATAAGCCGGATTCAATCAGTGATTGGTTTTTACGCAATGCATGTGTTTGTAAGTGGAGAGCACTTGCAACACTAATAAAACACGATTGATAGAGGTCAATTACGTTGATGGATATTATGTTGTCCCATAGTGTTTTTTTTTTAAGAACAAATTAGTTTTATTCATTCAAACAGTTGAACTGATGCAATAAATATTTAATCTTAGACTTTATGTATATGTATCTGTTATTTAATTAATTTGCATTTTTACACTTTTGAATATTTGATTTAAAAAACACAGATTTATGCAACTATTAAGGAATTTTTCACACCCTAGTACACTGTTTGAATGCCGGTGACATTAGCTAAAGGCACACATCTGATGTTATACCGCTACGTGTAGTAACGGATAGATGAAAGTAGGGAGATATATATTAAGTGCTTACTTCCTGCTGACATATATACTTGTACTTTTCTTCTCATATTTCCAGGAAGCTTTATGATCAATCAGATTTTATTTTATGCAATTTTAGTAACTACTGTATATGGTATAGCTGTAATACCCTGAAGTAGACTTAAACTGACCTGGTAAGAAAAATCCCCCTCCCCCAAAATCCCATACGCTATTTTGTTCGATTATTGTTATACAATGTAATTTATAAACATTGATTAGTGTTTTAGATTTGAAATACTGACAACACGGTAGTTATGATTGCTAGTTTCTATGCAAGAAAGATTGCAGTCATTAACATTTTTTTTTTAAAGGATGGGGGGCAAATTATATAATATTTTGTTATTGAGGAAAATGTTCAGGAAAAAAAAAGACAGGAAAAATCATGTTGACTTTAAGTAGATTAAATGCACCAAATAACATCCTTGGTCAGTAGTCAGTAGAACTTTAAGTAGGCCGTGCAAGTCGACAGCTAAAAAGCAGCAAATCCACTAAGGTCCCATAAATTGACAGAGCTATCACATAAATGTACTTGAATAGATAAGACTCATTTTTCACTGTAACCAGAAGTTTCCCATTTTCCCTTTAATATCCTTGTCTAACTGGTAATTTTTTTTCTCACTATTTCACACACATATAACATGTATAATTATGTTAAATTGAAAGTATGTGTACTACATGTATATATATGCATCTATATGAAGCTGTAAAAAGTTCAGTTTCCTGAACAGTAGTACTGCGTGCTTGGTCGAGTGATAGAGGACAACATACAGGCAGACCGATACATTGCCATTGTCCAGAAGCAAGCAGACACTGCGTGAGTATATACCTTCTGTGGTTGTCACATACTTTAATGTACAATGTAATACTGCAGATATTAAACCCTCTGTCTTTAAATTATTAATTCTATTATTGTCAACACAAAATGTAAAGGATTTATGCAGTTTAGGTAAATATATTAAGAATGCTTTTGTAACCAGAAAACTTCATGTATAAACTTGCCTTTTTCAAGTGACCAGTGTATGTATTGTAACATGTGTATATTAATTGTATATGTCTATGAGCTGTACAGCTGTTGACCAATAAACAATATTGTCACATAATTATTTAGAATTTCCACAGTACCACAATCGTTCTGTAAATTGTTTGAATTTCACACTGTCAAAGTTTAATTTAAGGTTTTCTGTTAGACAATTTAAGGGTCTCACTGATGAGATATAGCTTCAGTGTATAAATGTTATTTAAATAAGCATTCATATGCTTCAGTAATTAAAATTTCTTTTAGTTGTATATTTAGTGATATCAAATTATCAATGTGTATGCAAATTAGAAATAATATATTAAGTGAAATTAAAACCACTTGTTGATGAAAGTTTTATGATCTATAAACATGATAAGAGCGTGTTTTTGATATAGTTAATTATATATTTTATTCAGTGAGTAGACAATGTGTGTTTTCTATCAATCAGCTTTCAACATGTTGAAACAAGAGATAAGAACAATAAAATGCTTAAATATGTCTTGAGTAAGAACTGTATATCAAATCTTTGTGTGCTTGCAAGGTGTGTTTGAAATTTGTCAGGAAGTGTCCTCTGAATGGCCAAATCTATAAAAGCAAGAAAATGTTAAAACTTTACTTAAAATTGTGTTACATAGTTTATACTATTACATACATGTATACAGACACCTCCATTATTTTCAGGCCAAAATGAATAGGAAACACACCCTTTATTTAGATCTTATTTAGAATATTTCTTGAGAGCAGGAAAAGAAAAAAATAAACTTTAAGTTTGATTGTTATTAAATTCTTGTAAATCTATTTTCAGATTATTTTTGTTTTCTTCGCGGGGAATCCCCTGCAGCAGTGAGGGAGACTTGTCAGTGGAGGATGTGATAAAAATCAACGAGGATTTCCACCTAAGGCAAAGTAAGAGTATGCTTAAGAGGCCTAGCAATAGAACAGAACAGAGTGACACACAGACAGACACACTCACTGAAAGTGATCCCATTCCCCCCAGTACACAGAGTATGAAGAGTTCATTGTTAAGGTCTTTAGTTTGGTTAACCTTGGAGTAATGCATGCACATTCATTTGGTGATCCATTATTTGGATGATTTGGTTGGGAATGAATTTGTCTTTAATGGCTCTTCAATGTACTTGCCTTGTTTGAAGTTCAAAGTTTGGAATTTTTTTTCATTTCATTTTGATACACTTATTACATTAATTATCCATTTAAGCAATCAATTTTGATAATTATGGGACAAGAGTTATCCCTCTTTTGAGAATTTTAGTTATACTTTTTTCAAAAAAGTTGATATTTTGTCACTCAAATGGAGAAAATTGAATTATAAATTGTTGTGTATTTGAATTTATTTTGGTTTTCCTGGTTGTCAAACAAATATTTGATCATATCTTGATTTTACATATTAATGTACTCATTACTTGCTGATAGGACATACATGGCTTAAAGTTAACATGGCATGAATAAGGATTTTTGTATGATATTAATATGTAGATTTGCATGATAACAATGTGGTACAACTTGATTAAAATATATCATTGATTAAATTTTTCCATTGTCATCAGGATCATTAATAGCTTATAACTACATGAGAACAGGAAAATGTTCCTTGAGTGATGATATGAATTCTGTCGTTATGTTTGATGAAATGTTTCCTGTCATTTTATAAAATAATACAATTACAAAATGTTAGCTAACGAAATATATTCAGCTCTGTTTCTCATTCTGTTACCTGACACTCTCTCTCTCTCTCTCTCTCTCTCTCTCTCTCTCTCTCTCTCTCTCTCTGACTACATATTATAATCTCCTATTTACAGATAATGTCAACAGACAGTCTTCTATAGATGACTTTGATCCTTTGAAAAACAGTATGTATGATGTAACTACTTTTTGATGTAGATACATATTTTTTACCCACAGCTAATTGATAAGGAATAATTGGCTAACTGAAGTCATACACAGTCCGCACAAGAGTTAGCTCCCATTGCGGACTGGTATTATGATGTCAGCTCCTATACACTGATCTGGTTTAATTGATACATTTTAATGGATAGAACACTAAATTTTGTTTTTGATTGACTATATTCTGCTACATGCTATCTAATTAAAGGCTGTGGGTAATAAATATTTGTTACATGGTTTTTGGTTGACCTGGTGATTATGTTGTTTATATGTGGTCAGTGTATATTCAGTAGGTACTGTGGAATCATTAGATTTCATGGTGGCTCGATTTTCGTGGAATTCGTGGCTACGAATCTACCCATGAATTAACATCCTCCACGGATAAATAAATTAGGACTGTAAAGTCATATTTCCTTTTGTAAGTATCCGAGAATACACGAAATTACGTCCCAACGAACCTGTGAAATTGTAGCAATCCACGAAAATTGGCCCCCATGAATTTTAATGATTCCACAGTATATGAATGAGCTATGCTTTAGATCGCTCCATACGGAATTAACTGACCATGTGTAAATCATATCATTGCAACTACAGACCATGAACTGTAACGACATGTAATTATAATGCCTGTACATGTATGCAGTATTCCTGTCTTGATTTATAGTCAGCTTCATGTTTAAAATGAAAACACTTATTGATTAATTTTATTTTTGTTCTACATTGATGAAATTTTAGAATTTATTCATAAATTATATTACATGTATTTCATACTATATTACAATACTACATGTAAATCTGACTTTGTATGCTTTGGTTTAGCATATGCTTTGAAATGGAGCTGAATTATGTCACTTTGATCAAATGAAATGATATCTTTAATAAAAATACGAACAATTGATGAATATTAGATAAAATTTGTTGATGATGATATGTTACAGCTGAGCAGGTGGTGGACCTTTATATCGGGAAAAAGAACCTCCGTGTATTGTTACAGGATGCCCTGTCCGCTAAGTCTCTGATTGGATGGATACAGAAAGCACAGAATCGTAAGTGTCCGTAGATATCTACATACTAGGGCATTAAAATATTGCATCATGATAGATATCCTTTAGATATTTTAAAAAAGATTCTAGTAGTGCCAGAAATGAACGTACAACGTGGGTGAAATCCATGAACGTTAAATTTTAAATTTTTAGATTTTGTAACTTAAGCAAAATCATCTGTGACACAAAGTCAGAAAAAATATTGAGCCGACACATTTCGTTAAAAAAAAATTTCACAAACATTATCTCCCCTTGACCTGCAGTGTGTTAGAAATCACAATATTTTACCTTATTAAAATTTTTAAGTTAAGTCATGACCTTGATGTCTGCTGTAGAAAATAGGTACCAGTATTTAGATATTTACTGAGGACAAAGAAATAAAACTTTCTATTGATATTTTATCATAATGCTGTTTACTAAGAGTTTAGACTCAGTGTCTCCAAAAGGTTGTATCTTTAGAGAAATTTAATGTTCACAAAAGTTTTGAGTTTAAAAGGGAATATTCCAAAATAAATTCTACGTACAATATTATTCATTGTTTTCAGAATGCTTCAATAAACATTTATTATACCCTTTGCATCACAAATATATATTCAATATATTCATATTTTATAATCCTCTGCACCATCAACCATGTTGCTAGGAAATATATCTTTTGCCAAATTCATAAATGCACGCATATATTATATGCAAGTCTTACCAGGTAGTTATAATGGCTAACTGTTGATGTATGTCCTGTGGTTTAACATATTTTACAGAACAAACTTACATGTAAAAGGCTTTTTTTGAATGACATACTGTAGATTCCTAATTTAACGAGAGGAATTAATATCCGCGTTAAATCGCAAGAAGCTTCTCTCTCCGATTTTAAAATCCCGCTTTTATTTTTATAGGAAAAGAGTACTATAAGAATTAAGATAAAAAATTCAGTGTTTGCGATTTTATATTCCTGCGATTTGATCCAAAATGACGAGATCGCGGAATTATGTGCTCACGGAAAATAAGGAATTTACAGTAATAGAACATTATTGTAAACATTATTACCTGAGTTGATAAAATGTAAATTTCTATTTTTCTTCAATGTGCTAGACTAAGTCTACAGAAAAAATCAGTTACCCCATACAATTTGAATTTCGATATCTCGAACATCAATGTCTTTGATACCATGGATCTGTGAATTTCAAAAAGATTGGGAAAAAGTCCCAACAATGGTTTCCATAAACATGTATTTTAACCTTATAAATTTTGAATTCTTTTTAAGTTTGCTGTCCACTTGAGTTCGAGACATTGAAATTTATTATATATTTCTATAGCAAATGCACCCTCTTGGAGCCTCCCATGTAATCTCCTTACAGAACTCCCTCAAGGTGCCCCTCAGGGCTTGCCCTCCTCCTTTGCATGGACAGACAAGTATCGACACTCCCAGTCCGGCTGTCTGTTTGCTGCTAATCCGCACCATCAGGATAATCCATTCCTCCACGACACCTTTAATCCTGGCTCCACAGATAATCCTTTCCAGGAAGATGTGTTTGATCCACTGAAATACATGAATATTTCAGATGGACAGAAGAGAGTCGTAGCCACTGATAATGTTCCAAGTTTGTATTTATATTCTGTTTCATCAGTACTTGTAGTGGCTTCTAAAATGCCAGCTAGAGTCTGTAAAGTTAAAAAATTTATTAAATGCCTCTAGTTCATGCAAGACTAGTCTTCTAACATAGTTTCCTGAAGATCTTGAATGTTTTTTGTGTTACCTGGTAGATAAATAATACATACTAGGTTAAAGTTTGTTAGAATTTATTTTTAAGATTAAATCCAATATTTATCAATTATCAGTTTTTTGAATTTTAGAAAATATATTATGAAATTTTTAATAATATTTCCCTATAATAATTGTAGTAAAATGATAGTAAATTTGACAAAACTAGTTTTGCAAGATATGAGAGATCAAAGCAGATGTCAGTAAGATAATGTGTCCATCACTGTAACATGGCAACAGCTGTGTCCATAGCAACAGCTGCATGCATAGCAACAGATATACATATATTCATTGTCACCACACTTCACTGACCCTAATTACAAAATCAATCATGTAGGTTGCGAGGGATGAACAGATTACCATAAATGTGAATTTCTATGAGAAACATCTCTGTTTGAAGGAGTTACTAAAATGTATTCACTGGTGACACATGGTGCTGAAAATGGGTTGATTGATCTTATTTTGATGATAAATAAACTCAAAAGAAATTGACATGTAGTTATGGGGTCATATACATGTTCATTCTTTGTAAATGAGTTCAAGACTTTGGTAAGTTGTAGAATATAGTAATTAATTGATTGGTTTAGAAAAATGATAAAAATTTGGATGTTCTCAAAGGTCAGAGTTTCCTGTGTGGAAGGTTCTATGTGGTAGTGGGGGGGGGTTAGAATTTTATTATTGAAATCAGTTACAGTAGATTTCTATTTGATAATCTGCTGAATGATTCCGTCTATGGTAAAATCCTAATGGAAGGATATTATTAGTTTTTCATTCATTTGTATTATACATGTCATTTTTATTTGAAAATGTCAAGTGGAGAAGTAATCTGTGGCAATTATTACATAGTTTACAAAGGCAGTTTGCTTTTGTTCAAATTTTGTTCAAATTAATTTTTTTCCAAAAGTCCATTTATATATAGATATTATATAAAATGAATGTTGTGAAAAAAGGATTAAGTAATAAAATGTTTGTCATAAGTCTTGTTGATATTTATTGTTTGCATAAATACTTGGTTTCAGTATTGAATGTGATGATTGAAACTTGTAAGTTTTTTGTTGTTGTATTTTAACAGGGAGACAGAAAGCTATGTCAGCAGATATGAATACAGGGGAAACAATGTCAGCCTTACGTAAAACAGAAAGTAGAGATTCTATCGACCTGATTGGAGAGTAAGTTAAATATACATTACAGCTATAACAGATTTATACCTTACCATTAGTAAAGATTTGTAAAGATTTGAAAACATAGATGATAATGAACATAATTATCCTAGCATGCAGCAGAATATTCATCAAAATATACATATATTCATACATGTGTATAACAATGGTATCACCATGGGACATTGAAAACACAGAAAGGGAAGTAACTGAGAAATTAACAATATTTGAATAAACGGTGGAGATTTTTCCCAAAATTACACGTCAGTTAATTCTGAACATTTAAGTATGATATAATTGCATAAATTTGTGCTGACATAACACCATTAAACTTTGAACAACTCATAATCATGGCAGCATCAGACACTGAAAATTGACCAATACATGTACTACATTGAATTCATTGGACAATTATTGTCCTGCATTGATGACATCCATAATTGCTTGTTTCCATAGTTACTATGGTGATGAGGACAACACAAATGGGGGCGTTCCCGATTCCTTGAAGTTGATCACCAACCAGCTGGGGATCCCTGGGTCAGGGGTGGAGCTGGTCAACAACTTGAAGCCGACCACGATGCGGGAGCACGTGGTCAAGCATTACATGCGACAGAGGGAGGAGGAGTTTACTTACAAGAAACATTACACGTAAGGACTAATCAATTATCTGTAAGAGGGGAACAAAAAAAGAGAAACATCACAAATGAGACCTAATCCATTATTTATCACAGTGAAGCATATAATGAATACAGTGAAGAAAATAATTATATCCACTGGTCATGTGAATTTGTCAAGTTTGAACTGCATGTTACACCTACAATATACTCTGCATAAATTCATCATTTATTTTAAATTGGAAAAAAACCCAGTTTTAGATGGGTATAGAGTATGGGATGCAGTCCAATATTGTAGAATTAAAAAATATTGACATTAAAGAGACTAATGAAGACTTTAGGGAAAATATTTTGATGCTTTAATAAGAATGTGAAAGATTCAATGATGATATAGTTTAATAAAATGACTATTTGTAATGAAACACACGCTCTCTATTTAAAGTATATTTTGTGGAACCTGGAACGTAAATGGACAAAACCCGCCTGTAACCCTCAAACAGTGGCTAGACAGAGTGCCCGATCCACCGGATATCTACGTCATAGGGTAAGTGTTGGCAACTCCACCAGATATCTATGTCATAGGGTAAGTGTGTGGGTATACATAGTACCCAATCGACTGGATATTTATGTCATAGGGTAAGTGTTGCCAACTCCACCAGATATCTACATGTATGTCATAGGGTAAGTGTTGCCAACTCCACAAGAGATTACGAGATCCACCCGATATCTATATATATATGGGATAAGTGTAAGAATATAAGATAAGTAATTGTTGGTAAGAATTCCTGATAATTATCTATGTATTACTAAGCAATTTTGCAGATTTTACAATGACTAAAGATTTGAAAAAAGAAAACTTCAAAAAACCACAGACAGTTTATTAGAACATGTTTCTTTATTTCTGTAAAGTTCTACCCCCTCCCCCCCCCCCCCCCCCCACATTTTGAAAAACTGTCTATATGCTATCACTATATGCTACACAGATATTGTGTTACGTTGCCCGCTAGAACGTCTGCTCTGTAGTGTGTGGTTGTTTACAGATTTCAAGAGCTGGACCTCAGTAATCAGGCCTATGTGTTCAGCGACTCGCGGAAAGAGGAACAGTGGAAGAATGCCGTCAGGAAAAGTCTACCTGTCAAGGGCAAGTACAGAAAGGTCAGTATCACCCAGCAACTGATTAATTATATGTATATATACCACGGGCCTGTTTTGACCTTAATTGCAATGTAACCATAAATAAAGATATCTATTTATGGTTACATTAGAATTAAGGTCAAAACGGGCTAAGTCCATGTTGTATATTCTGGTTTTTTTATTATGAAAAAAAGCATTGATTATTAGGGCCCCGCAAGGATTTGTGGGTGCCCTATAGTAATCACTCTGTCCGACTGTCCTTCTGTCTGTCCGTCTGTCACTCTTCCATCCACAGATTTTCTGTTTTTTTCTAATAACTTTTTTTATGGTTGCCCAATCAAATTCAAATTTGGTATGGTAGTTCAGTAGGCAGAAATACATATTTTGATGCTAAGTTTGGTTCTCTATGTCTTCTGGTTTGGAGCTGGGGTGGTGGGGTAGATTCCTTAACTATGCATAAGAATGAATGGGCAAAGAGAGATAACTGCTGAGAATGTTACCATTGTATACTTGGAAGGCTGTGCAATATTTGTCCTTTGGGATTAATTAACCTTCCACAGGAAGAAAATCCTAAGCTTTATCTTTATCTGTCACATTGAGATTAATTACTGCACTGCCTGTGTCTGCAAATGAACTTTGTTTTGAAGTTAAGGTCAATTTTGAATGATGTGTAGTATTGTGTACATTCTTTGAAATATGGATTTAAAATATAATATTCATACTTTATTTTGGTTAAAATACCGTACACAATGATTTGTAATAATTTTATTGAATTCTAAAATCAAGATATATACTAAGATATCCTTTTTCACTATTTTATTTTTTAATTATTTATTTTATTTTTTAATAAATTATTTTATTTTTTTTCTGCCTTTATGCTGTTAATTTTAACAGGTAATCAGATAATAACCCCATTCTGTCATTTCTGAAAAAAAAAAATCTTATTGTAAATCTAGAAGAAAAGGATGAGAGAGCAGAACAATTAATCCCCTGGGATTAATGATCTTGCCTGCTGCTTAGAGGCTTATCTCTATCTGTCATATGAAGATTAATGAACTCCTTTGTCTGCAACTGATGTTTGTTTTGAAGTTGAGGTCAACCCTGGGTGATACAATGTACATGTATTTGCATTCACAGAAGGCTTGCATTTTATAAAACACCTGTTTAAATCTTTTTTAAATACACATTTAATTTAGTTTTTTTATAAGACATGAGGTTATCCCTGTTTTATGCAGATACAAGGTTACTATTTAGATTTTTTGGACATTCAGGAATTGTCTTAAAATTTTAAAAATACAGTTGTTACTTATATAAATTATCATATTTTTTTTTTACCACCTTATATATATTGCAGTTCTTTACATCTTATGCCAGGCATTTATTTTTCATCATTGTTAATATAAAGAGGATGGAATTAAAAGTTTTTTTTTCACTTTTCTATATTAAATCTCATAGTGGGGCCCTTCCTGACTGGTCAGTTTTCTAGTTTATCTACTACTACCATAATTATGATACTGGTTATTAAAAATGATGCTTGGACCAACTGAATTAAAGTACGTGCATACTTAGAATTCCAGCTTTTTGGGAGGGGTAGTATTTCTTCATAAGGAAATGGTTTTGTTTTCTGAACTAAAAAAACTAATTAGAATCTTGAGTTTTTGATGCTGCACACATATTATCACTTTACATAAAAGTGTTTACATGAAGAAATTTTGATTGTAAATACACGTCAATTATATGCTTTTGTGATTGCAGGTCAAGTTGATTCGCATGGTGGGGATCATGATGCTTGTGTACGTCAAGGAATCCCTCGTCCCCGACGTCCCGCCAAGTCTTGTCGACGCTGACACAGTCGCCACAGGAATCATGGGAATTATGGTGAGGTCAAGGTTCAATGCTGAAAACAAACCACAAGACTTGGTTTAAATTTTTTTAACATTTGTTGTTTGTTCTCTCTCTCTCTCTCTCTCTCTCTCTCTCTCTCTCTCTCCAGTGCTCAAGGGAAACAACTCTCTTTTGTCACATTTATGAGTTCCATTTTTTTTTATATCAAGTATCCTTTAAACTGGTCCATGTGTTTTACAGGGTAACAAGGGTGGGGTGGGAGTGAGGATGACCCTACACAACACCTCCCTGTGTTTTATCAACACCCATCTAGCGGCCCACCAGGAGGAGTACGAAAGGAGGAACCAGGTCTGTATAGTATATATATGGTCAAATATTGAATGAACCAGGTCTGTATAACAAAAAAATTATAGTCTTTGTAAGCAAACACCCAATTGAATATTTGATGATAAAAATGTTTAAGAAGTGAATTGAGATAATTTGAAATAAGATATTATTTTTTCAATTTTGGGCCCAGAGGCAGAGGGCATAATTATTAGAGAAAAGACCTAGTAAATGAAAGTTTACAAACACAAAACAGTCCATACAAATACTATTCCGGTAGATTCCAAATTAAACGCGAGGAATTGATATCACGAGAAGCAACCCTCGCGGATTTTGAAATCTCAATTTTATTTTTTAGACAGTTTTGAACTATAGGAAATCATAACAAAAAGTTTGTGCTCTCGATTTTATATTCTCGCAATTTGATGCAAAAGAGTGGAATAGCAGAATAAAGTACTAGGTGAAATAAGGAATTTACAATATACTGTGGAACCATTAAATTTTGTGGGGGCCAATTTTCGTGGATGGATAAAATTTTACAGGTTCGTGGGGACATAATTTCATGTATTCTGATATATCTACCAAAGGAAATATGACTTTAATTATTACCCTAATTTATCAATTTGTTGAGGATGTTATTTCGTGGATAACAGGTACCCACGAATTCCACGAAAATTGAGCCACCATGAAATCTAATGATTCCACAGTATGAATGTGCAGCAGTTGGGTCAATCCTTTGTATACACATGTTTTCTGTTAAAGCATGGGTACAAATAACCAACCTGTCTTCTTAATAAATACATTTGTAGATGGTAGCCATGTTTTTCTGACTGTCTTGTAATTGTTTGTAGGATTACCGTGATGTGGAGAGTAAGATGAGGTTCAAGAACTTTGCTCCTCCATTAACGATTTCTGAGCATGAGTAAGTCCTCAGTATAAAAAATTCCACATCTAGTACTAAAGACCAAAAGTTTGATTGTCATAATATTTTGGGTAATCTTCCCTGTGAAACAAAATTATCATTGGTAATCATCCCTATGTATGGGTTTTGTGATTTTGTCAGAGCATTTAATTACTTGTAAAAAAGAACTGACATTGAGCCATTTTAAGTGACATCATTTGATTTATCTGTTTTTTTGTTTTCAGCCAGGTCTTTTGGATTGGTGATCTGAACTACAGGATAAACGGTCTGGACATTGACAAAGTGAAGACCATGATTGACAAGATGAAGTACCGGGATCTTCTTAGTTATGATCAGGTCAGAGTTCAGTCTGTGTCAGGTTAGAGTTCAATAAGGGTCAAACCAGAGGTCAAATAGGATCAAATAGAAAAAAGTTAGCTTGTGGTCATGTAAGATTTGGAGCAGGTTAAAGTTCATCTAGAATTAAAGGTCAAAAGCTATTTGATTGGTTAGTTGATACGTTGTAGTTTTCTTTATCAGAATCCTTCTACTAGTAGATGGTTGATAGGAGGTTTTGTTTTATCAGAGTCTTTTTATTTTTAGCTTCACCAGCAGCTGGGCAGATCTGATGTGTTCAAGGGCTACAAGGAGGGGATCATAGGATTCCGGCCGACCTATAAATACGACACGGGCACCAACGAGTGGGACTCGAGGTCAGTAAACTCAGTGAACTCAGAGTGGAGAAAAAGTGGGTCTGTTTGATCTCCCACTGAAATGTCTCTCCACCAAATACTAATACATGCAATAAATATCCAATAGATTCACAAGTAGCGACTTTGAGATTATAGAGTTGATTCCAAGCTGATATCTAATATCATGCAACACAAAACACACATTTGGATAAATATTAAGTAAATTAATTCATTTGGACACCTTACTTTAATGGTTAAGTCCTGAAACCACTATTTTCAAATGAAAAAATTCAGTCGTGTAAGACTTGGTTTACTGAACCTTGGTGGGTTGGACAACTGTCGATATTAATGTGGATTAAAGTACATTATAAATGAAACAGTTTCACCGCTGTAGAATTTTCTAATATTACAATTTTTAACCAAGAAATAGCTTTTAAAAATATTTGGAAATATAAAAATTGTAAAACCCTCAGTGGGATTCAAACTCATGGATAACAGAGTCGTAGTAAACCTTTAACCCACTGCACTACACTGTTAGGTGACAATATTGGGAAAGAAACTACTTATATAATTACACTTTATTTTATAATTGTTTATTTCAATAAACAGTATGTCACAACATGGAAGTGTCCAATACCACCTTATTTTGTTGGGCTAAATGAGACAGTTTTTCATCGATGTAAGATGATACTAAACATGTATCATAGAATTAATACACTAAATAGCCTTTATTAAGCTTTTGAATTAACAAAGAAAAATTTATGTGTGAAGAGATTTTAATTTTCCATGTTTCTGTGTTACAGTGAGAAGAGCCGAATCCCTGCCTGGTGTGACAGGATCCTGTATAAGGGGGCGGGGATAGAACAGGTCCACTACATCTCCCACCCAGACCTTACGATCAGTGACCACAAACCAGTCTCCTCACTGTTCAATGTAGAGGTGAGTGCTGATCTCTGTATGTGGGGTTAGGGGATGAGGGTAGGGGGTGGGTGGTAGGGGGTGGGGGGATAGAGCAGGTCCACTACATCTCTCACCCAGATCTAACGATCAGTGATCACAAACCAGTCTCCTCACTGTTCATTGTACAGGTGAGTGTGATCTCTGTATATGGGGTTAGGGGATGAGGGTAGGGGGTGGGTGGTAGGGGGTGGGGGGATAGAGCAGGTCCACTACATCTCTCACCCAGATCTAACGATCAGTGACCACAAACCAGTCTCCTCATTGTAGAGGTGAGTGTGGATCTCTGTATGTGGGGATGGGGTAGGGGGTGGGTGGTAGGGGGTGGGGGATAGAACAGGTCCATGATCTGCTATTTAATGACCACAAACCTGTTTCTCTACTGTTCATTGTAGAGGTGAGTGAAAGTCTTGAGTATTTCTATCATTACAAGCCTTTAAGTTAGTATACTGGGAACCAATTTTTATTTTTGAACAATAATTTTCAAAGAGGCCTACAGGAGCCATGTCTTTTTGAATATTCATCACCGTCAAATAATGTCTACCTGTATTGTATTAAATTTTGTTGAAGATTTCTTTTGCTTAGGCTCGGCCGCAAAGACGAGTTATGACATTGATATAATATCTCTATTTAAACACTGAGTCAGATTTATTATTACATTGACTTGCAATATAATTAATGTCTTCAGAATGAAATGAAATTGTTAACCAAAAGGCAAACTATAAAACTTGCTTTTAAAGACAAAATACTGTCAACCAATTTTTATTCGCGGCGACTTTATTTCACGATTAACTGCCAATACACTGGTTCGCGACGACTAATGTTTGCTACCAAGTCTCATCCATACCTGTATTGTTATAAAAACTATAGACAAAGGATTGGTTCGCGGCGAGAAATATTCGCGACGTCAAGACTCTCGCAAACCTCGCGAATATTCTCACATGCGAATAAAAGTTGGTTTACAGTAATACTTGTACACAGCATGATTACATATTTAAGTTTTGGAAAAAAAATACTTATTAGGGCCCCGCTCTGCGAGTGCACTATAGTGATCAGTTTGTCCGTCAGTCCATCTTTTTGTACATCTCTCCATCCGAGATCACCTTGTCCGGAGCATATCTTCTCTCCCTTTGCTATTATCTGGCTCATGCTTCACTCACAGAGGGTCTATAATCAAAGTATGTGCAGTGACCTTGAATGAAGTTTGTAGGTCAAGGGTCAAGGTCATATCTGATCAAGCAATAATCCCTTTTTCAGATCATATATATACTTTCCACTTCACACTTTTTGGCTCATACTTCACATATTAACAGAGATTTTGAGTAAAGGGTGTGTGATGACCTTCAAGCCATTTTCAAGGTCAAAGGTTAAGGTCATAGTAGAATTATATAAAATATCCTTGTCCGGAGCATATCTTTTCTTCCTTTGCTATAATCTAGCTCATATTTCACCCACATAGTGCCTCTGATCAAAGGTTATGCAGTGATCTTGAATGAAGTTTGTAAGTGAAGTGTAAAGGTCATATTGGATCACACAAAAATAATTTTTTTAGAGCATATATATACTCTGCGCCTAATCCAGTTTGGCTCATACTTTACTTACAGAGCTGTTTTGTTCATGGTTTGCAGTGACATTGAACCAAGTCAATGTGAAGGTCATAGCAGATCTCTTTATTATCAGTTTTAGGCCATAAATTATTTCCCATTTGCAAAAACTTGCTCAGATTGAACAAAAAAGCCTGTATGTAAGGGGTAATGAGATTGAAAAAGAAGTTCTATGCCAGCTGGAAAATTTTTAAGTAATAGGTCGAAAAGCAAAATTCTCTGAAATATTTTTCATCCTATAGTCAATTATTTAAGCGGGCCTTTTGAGATGGTCATGATATGCATCATAGGCCTAATGTTGTCGAGTTATTAATAAAATATAATTATAATTGTATTATCAACATTGCAATGATACACTATTAACACTATAGGACTGTGTTGAAAAACATGATGCAAAAAACAGACTGTTCAATGTTAAAGATTTTTTATGCAATCTGGGTATGTTTGAATTGTGGGAAAACAAAAATAACAGCTGCAGGTTTCTTTATTGTCAAACAACATATTTTTGATCAAGCTAGACAGGACATTATTTCTCAACCAGATAGCACTAGTAAATGCACTTTTCAAACACCAAATTGCAACCCGTATTCTACAATTTCATTTACAATTTAATTTATATCAAAAATGTATTTCAAGATTCAGATTGTCTACGCATCAATTAGCAAAAGAAACCAGTCAATTTAGTAACAGTAAAGGACAAGGTAGAAAGTGTTTTCTGTGTTCATATTATATTGATGATGAATTTCATATTACTTTAATATGTCTTGTATGTGTAGAGTATCACAAACTTAAGAATACATTATGCCTTATTACTGAAAAAAAACCCTTCAATATCTAAACTATTGCAGCTTTTTAATACTGAAAGTTTAAAATAGCTACTGTGGTTTCATTAGTATTCAAGGGTATCAATTTCGTGGATAAAGTGAAAATCACATGTTCAAGGATATGTAAATTCGTGGCCAATGATCCTTTCAATACAAATTGATAGTAGAAATTGCACTTCAATGAACATTTAATTTCATGGATAAACTTAAAAACGAAATCCACGAAAAATTGGTATGCAACGAATATTGAAGAAACCACAGTATGTAATGTAGGGAAATTTATTCAGTTTAGCTTGAAAATAAGACAAGATTTATAAAACATGTTAAAGGCAGATATCGATGTTGACATCATACATATGTGACCACGCCCGGATGTCTGGTACATAACTAGGCGATGGTGCACGTTCATTTGGGGAATTAAGCTCAAGGGGAATAAGTAAATCAAGAATGCACAAAGTCCAAATGGCAGGATATGAGAAATGTTTATTAAAGATTGAATGTTAAATAATCCAATCTACACACGCAGGTAACAACATTAATGAGCAAGTCTTGTTCCTAACTGTAATTTAGAGGAGGGGCCTAAACAGATGAATTAGAAATTTGTCTCCTAACACTCTACATGATTTCCTAGCTTCGCCCTACATCCTTTCAGTCCGAAGTCTCAACGCTAACTCTCTCTAAAAGAACTCATGTACGAGAATTAATTTTCTCTATGAAATGCCTAAGGTAAAGTTGTCACTTATGGCTAATCAAATAATTAAGTTATCAGTGTCATCCCTTTGATGTGAAGAAGTCAAAGTGGTTTTGTTTACCCTAACTAACACCTATGAGTGCCCAGTGCCATGAGCAGTGTCACTGACAATAAAGATTAACAATTACTGTGAAATCACTAAATATTCTAGGGGATTAAGAAGTAAACAACAGCTTGGACAACCTTAAGAAATAAATAATAAGGAATGCTTTAGATGTCAATAAGCAATTGCTAAGTATGGGAACATATCAGATAAGAATAAAGTAAAATAAAGTAGACTATGAAAATATATGCTAAAGTTATCAAAAGTGAAATGGATGTCATTTCACTGGTGATATGCTCCCCCTACTTCACAAAAAGATTTCTCCTGAAATCTCAGAATACCATAAGTCAATCCTGCCTTCTTTTTTTTTCATAATTTGCAAAATTAATGACACATATTATCTGATACATGTAGCAGGTCAATTATTTTTATGAAAATATCATTAACCTAAAGGCATAGGGTCAGTATAGATAATAATATCCTAAATTTAAGAAATGTCTAAACCAGGAAAAATATACTTTAAAAGTATTAATTCCTAAGGGCGTGGATTCCTTATTAATTGAATGAATTCTAAACTATAGCTACTATATACATGTATATACAAGGGCCCATTATATATAAAAAAAAAAAAAAAATTGGAGAAAGAGAAAAAAAAAAAATATCAAGACTTGCATGTACAATGCATAAGAAAAATAGTAAACAATAGAGCTATACAATTTAAAAGATGCTATTTCACTTTACATTGTTCATAATGAAAATATAATGTCTCTCTGAAAACAGCATCATAAATGTCACATCAGTCCATGGAATAATTGGATGAAATGAATCAGTCATGTTTCACATAATCACGAAAGTCTTTGTATTGGTTCTGTATTGGTTTGTTGATTTGCACTTGGTTTTCTTTTGTAATTTGTATTGTTCATTGGATTTGATGTCCTCAGACAGGAACTGCAGCAAGTGGACGTCTCCACAAAGAATTTCTACCAGTAATTGGGAAAAACTGCAACCTGGTTCATGATCATGACATCCCCTGAGGGAGTTCCATCATGATAAACAATAAGTCATGACATCCCACCTGAGTAGGGAGTTCCATCATGACAAAAAAAAGTATATATCAAAAGAGCTATAACATCCCATGTTTGCTATAGGAGTTCCATTATAGCTTATATCAAAGGTGTTCATGGCATTGGAAACAGGATGGCATCGGTTTATGTTGACCTGGAATCTGCAAATTTGGGCATTGGACAAGGCATGATAAATGATCAATCAGTAAGCACATCCACAAGAAATCAACATGTGACACAACGGAATTACCTATCATAGATTACTTATAGAAAAGAAAAATAAATAGAATAGTATATGAGATACAAAACTTTGGCAAAAATGAATTATGATTTTAAGGTATAAAGAAAAATTATTCTGATGGAAAAAGTAAGTTTACTTGATACTGAGATAGAGCATTATGCCGTGTCCCAGCAGTTTAAGAAACTACCACAGTTTCCGCTGGTTCATAACTTACAGGCGTTCTAATGTTATTCAGTAAATTAAACAAAATTCAGAATCTTTAAAGAAAAACAGAAGGGAGAATTATTTTTAAAATATTGGGGGGAAAAAAAAAAATTTTGAGTTGTGTATATTTATCCTGGGTCCTTTTAATTTGATGATAATGTGCTGCAGTCACACTACCTAGCACTATGTACAGGACACAGAATAAATATCAGCTGACCTACCGGTAATTGGGAAAATGTAATAGTCTAAGAGTGATTTTTGAAAAATTAATTTGTATTAAGCTGAGAAATTTAGAGGTTTGCATTTGTATGGAAGAGTTTGACATGATCATAGAGTTTTGTTTTGAATGCTAAAATGCCTTCTGGTGAAGAGTTACAATTTTTCAAGAGTCTGGCTTTTGAAGGAGTAAGATGATGCATGAAAAGAGTTGGTCTGTGTTTAAAGAATAAGACTCTGGATACAGGAAAGTATTGGTTGCTGTTCCAGTTTACGAACTCGCATCCTTTCCCTGATATACAGTCACTGATTTCTTGTTCAAGTTTTCTGAAGAAAGGCTTGAATAAATGGCTTGGAACTTGATAAGCATACTTTCCGTTTGTAGTAGATCCATCATGATTTTGGAGGTAAAACATGATATGTGTGCCTCTTCGGTCAATGGAAGCAGTGTGTATCTCTTGTTGACTCTTTGGAGGGAGTGAAAGGGCTTGTACAGATTCCTGTTTGTTAAAATGTTTTTTGTTGGGTCGCTTTCTTTTCTTTCCCTTGGCATTGTAGAGGGAATGGAAGGTATCTTTAAAGGATTTTGGGATTTGGTTTCCGTCTTGCCATGAAGTTTGAGCTGCACCTTTGAATTTGATCTTGTAAATCGGCTTCCCTTGGTATAGGCTATATTCAAGAATTTTGTCTATTTGGTCCGTAGAAAATGGTTTGGATTGTTTTTCATTTGGTTTTTCGCATTTTGAATTTCTTTTGTGTTTGTTTTGATTTTTGGCTTGATTTTGTGGTTTAGAAGATGATGGTTCAGGTGGAGGATTTTGATGCTGGGGATCATGAGCTGCATTTCTGATGCTTTGGTCATCATCATTATCATCATTATTCTCTTCAGCATCATCTTCATGGAGAAGCTGATTTTCATCATCAGCCGAAAGCTGATCAGCATCAGCTTGATGCTGGTCACTTGGAGGAGGAATCTCCTCATTATTTTGGTTGTCCAATTCTTCAGGATTGAGTACAACATCTTGATACTCCGGTAAGAAATAGTGAGGTCTATCCTCAGGACTATGGTAAGTTTTTAGTCTTTTGGCATGTACGAGACTCTTCAGAATTTTGTGGTCTGAATCTCTTCGGAGTTTAAAAGTATGGTTTGGTCCCTGGTAAATTACTGAATATGGACCAACCCATTTTTGTAAAAGTTTTGGAGATTTTCCTTTAGGAACATGGCTGCAGTAGAGCCATACTGTGGAGCCAACCATGAAGTCTGGTTCTTGTGCACGCTTATCATGCTGCTGAGTGTACTTCTGTTGATGTTGTCGAATGTTTTCAGCAGCAACTTCTCTGCATATTTTAAGTTGTTCCAGAACACGCATCAGATGTAACTTGGGTTCATGTGCCATGGATGGTTTTGGTGTCAGAGCAACATCAACAGGAAGGCGCATCTTCTGTCCAAACAACAAGTGAAATGGTGAAAACATTGTTGATTGTGTGGCAGGTGTAGATCTGTATGCCATGAGGACAGCCGGAATAAACTTCACCCAGTCGGATTGGTCCTTGTTACAGTATGATCTTAGTGTTTGGCTGATAAATGAGTTCATCCTTTCACAAGCAGCATTTGTTTGTGGGTGGTAAGCACTTGTATAGTGTCTGGTAACTTCAAAGAGTTCACAAAGGGCTTGGACTAATTTTGACATGAAATTTTGTCCCCGGTCTGAAATAAGTGTCCTTGGTGCTCCGTATCTCGCAAATATTTCAGCAAAGAGTACTCTGGCAACCTCGGTCGCTTCCATGGATTTCAAGGGAAAGGCCTCGCACCATTTTGAAAAGCTGTCAACAACCAAGAGAAGGTACCTGTCTTTGTTTGGTGTTATGGGTAATTCCAGGAAATCCATGTGCCATCTGCTGAAAATATCCTCAATAGGGAGTGGTCTCAAAGGGACTGGCTTCTGATGTTTAGAGTTCTTGGACTGTTGACACGTTTCGCAAGTTTTAATGTATTGTTCAATGTCTGAATACATATTTGGCCAGTAGTATTTGGCGCGGATAGCAGCATACGTACGTTCATGTCCTTGGTGTCCGCCACCAGCAATACAGTCATGATATGAGAGAAGAATATCATTCCGGAGGGGTGCAGGAATGCAAAGCTGTCTAATAAGACATTGATCAGGAGATTGGTTCCTAGCACGTTCTTTGTAAAAGTGGAAAAGAAGTCCATTAATAATTTCATAGTGGAAGGATTTTGCAACTATTGCAGTAGCTTGCTTAACATTTTGCGGCAAATTTTCTGTTCTTTTGTAATCGATAATCGCTTGAAAGTCTGGACAATTTTCTTGCAGATGCTGAAGGGTTGGGTTGTCTGAAATATGATCATCATGTTGATCGGCTGTATTTAGGGCAAGAATTTCAGGTTTCCTTGGCTGATTGTCTTCTGGATATTCAAAGGTTGTGGCAATAAACTCTTTTGTGGAAGCTTCAATGGATCCAATGGCTGGCAAGTCATCATCTGATGGAGAACATGGTTGGTCTGAAGGTGGATATTCACGACGAGACAGACAGTCGGCATTCTGGTTCTTAGTTCCTGGACGATGCTGTATCTTGAATTTGTACTGCTGAAGGAATAGAGCCCAGCGTCCTAGTCTGCCTAATGCATCCTTATTGGTATCCAACCAACGAACTGTGATGTTGTCAGTGAAGACTGTGAATTCAGCACTGGTAGGGTAAGCCTTGAAGGTTTTGATGGCTTCAATCAAAGCAAGTCCCTCTTTATGGTTTATATGCCATCGTTTTTCTTGATCCCTGAGTGCACGTCCTCCATATGCGATAACATTCTCAAGTCCTTGTGAGTTTATTTGTCCCAAGACATATCCAATGGCAGCATCAGAAGCATCCACAGACAATACAAATGGTTTGCTAAAATCAGGAAAGACAAGGATGGGTGCTGAAGTTAATTTTCTCTTCAGAAGATTGAAAGCATCAGTGTGTTCTGGTTTCCACTGGAATTTGATATTTTTCTTAAGAAGATTCAATAAGGGAGCACAGATTTTGCTATAGTCTTTGATGAATTTCCTGTAATAGTTGCACATCCCAAGGAAGCTGCGGACATGTTTAGAATTTCGAGGTTGTGGGAAGTCAGCTACTGCAGCAATCTTAGCTCTGTCTACTTGAACTCCTTTCTCAGAAATGATGTGTCCAAGGTATTTTACTTCTTGGGCAGCAAAGTGGCATTTTGTTGGCTGGAGAGTAAGATTGGCTTTACGAAGTTTTTGAAAGATAAGATCTAAATGCTGTAAATGTTCATCAAAACTTTTAGAAAAGACCAAAATGTCATCAATGTAGATAAGAGCAATTTTCCAATTTAGTTCCTGTAAAACTTTTGTCATCAGCATCTGGTAGCTTGTAGGAGCATTTGTTAAGCCGAAAGGAAGTCGTTTGAACTGGTAAAGACCTTGATGTGTGATAAATGCAGTCTTGTGTTTGGTTTTCTCATCCAAGGGCACTTGCCAGAATCCACTAGCTAAGTCTAAGACACTGAAAATTTTGGATTTAGAATCAGCTATTGTGTCAAAAACTTCATCTAATTTTGGAATCGGAAAGGAAACAAGCTCTGTGATAGAATTCAGTTTTCTGTAATCTACTGCAAATCTGTATTGTCCATTAGACTTTTTCACCATAACGACCGGACTTTGGTAAGGAGAAGTTGATTCCTCAATGACATCATTTTTCAGCATTTCTTGAATCTGACGTTCTGTCTCCTGGCGCATCTTTGGATTCTGGGAATATCTTGGGTAGCGGACTGGCTTATCAGTGTTGGTGATGATAGAGTGTGTGTGGAGGTTTGTTTTACCAAGTTCGGTGGCATCTTTGGCAAATACATCTCTGTTTCGTCCAATCAGATCTTGGAGTTGTTGAGTTTGAGCAGGAGAAAGATTTTGTTTTTCGATATGGATTTGCAGGGTTTTGGCGATAGATATATGATCTGTAGTAGAAGCCTTTGACTGACTGGTGTGATTGTCAGAGGAGTGTGTGTCAAAGCAAATAATGTAATTGTTGTCTATGTTGAACACTTTAGAAACTACAGAATTTGCTTTCAATGGAACTGATTTGTTCAGAGGATTTAGTATCCTATATGGAAGTGTGCTGTTTAGACATGTAGCAATGCATTTGCTTCCAACCAGATTCTTGTTTGTAAGAAGGTTGACTGGTTCAAGGAAGACTTGTGAACCATGAGGGATGTTCGTGACAAGGAGTGAAAGTGTGCTTTCTGAAAGGGGTGGTAACATAATATCTGATTCCGTTCGAGCAAGAGAAACATGTTTCTGGTTGTCATGTTGGATATCAGGTGTTGAAATAGAGGCAATGGTTGTTTCATTGTGAAAAGACACATATTTATGGGTAAGATCTATTACAGCGTTGTTTTGCTCTAAAAAGTCTTGGCCTAAAATGATAGTGTGGGGCAAATTTTCCAAAATATGAAAGGTATGGGGCATTTTTAAACCATTGACATCTATTTCAAGATCTGTTTGACCAAGAACAGCATGTGATGTTTTACAAACACCTGTGACAGCACAGAGATCTGATTTGTAAATATGGGGATTTTTGAAAAGTTTCTTCAAAAATTTGTCGCAAACAACAGAAATAGTAGCACCGGTATCAACAAGGGCATTGATATGAAAGTTAGAGAGCTTGATTTGAATTTTGTTCTTATTGGTAATTGCCGCTGAAATAGTAGCCAAAAAGTTGTTGGGATTGGAAGTATGTTGGGACATTGATGGGATTTCAAGTGAGGAAGCCATTATCAGTGATAAAAACAGCTAAACAATAATCAATCTATAAATGTCAAAAAATGATAACAATAGAAAGTTATCTAAACTGTGTCACATGTGATAAAAGTGGCTGTACTCACCAACAGGAACTGGCACGCTGTCTCTGTATGGACTTGGTCTTCTTTTCTTTTCATAAGAACGTTAGAGTCACAAATCACAGTTTTTGACAGCACAGAAATCCTGCAGAAATCCTAAGAGTCCCAGGATCATGGATGTTTACATCAGTTCACTGTGAGAGGAATTCCATAAGATTTGAACCGGATTCTCGACCACTCTGTGACCACGCCCGGATGTCTGGTACATAACTAGGCGATGGTGCACGTTCATTTGGGGAATTAAGCTCAAGGGGAATAAGTAAATCAAGAATGCACAAAGTCCAAATGGCAGGATATGAGAAATGTTTATTAAAGATTGAATGTTAAATAATCCAATCTACACACGCAGGTAACAACATTAATGAGCAAGTCTTGTTCCTAACTGTAATTTAGAGGAGGGGCCTAAACAGATGAATTAGAAATTTGTCTCCTAACACTCTACATGATTTCCTAGCTTCGCCCTACATCCTTTCAGTCCGAAGTCTCAACGCTAACTCTCTCTAAAAGAACTCATGTACGAGAATTAATTTTCTCTATGAATTGCCTAAGGTAAAGTTGTCACTTATGGCTAATCAAATAATTAAGTTATCAGTGTCATCCCTTTGATGTGAAGAAGTCAAAGTGGTTTTGTTTACCCTAACTAACACCTATGAGTGCCCAGTGCCATGAGCAGTGTCACTGACAATAAAGATTAACAATTACTGTGAAATCACTAAATATTCTAGGGGATTAAGAAGTAAACAACAGCTTGGACAACCTTAAGAAATAAATAATAAGGAATGCTTTAGATGTCAATAAGCAATTGCTAAGTATGGGAACATATCAGATAAGAATAAAGTAAAATAAAGTAGACTATGAAAATATATGCTAAAGTTATCAAAAGTGAAATGGATGTCATTTCACTGGTGATACATACACCTCTGTCACACTCTCCTGTTCACATATCTGTATATTGTTTATACTTACTGCACTGATAAGCTGTACCGCTGAAAGTTAATTATAAAGAATTGAACACACAACTCATTTTATGAAAATGTTTAATCCAATCACAATTCATAAAAAGGGCCTCTTTAATCCTTATTGAGTACAATTAAGGAGAATCCAGTCAAAACACACATGTAATATATACATATCCTGTCCAGCAATTATTTGTCATTTGACTGTAGTTTTAATTGGCAAACCAGCAAAATAATTAACTTTTTATGTACATGTGGGTTCTGTTGATAAACGCCAGTGTGTCACCAGCATCAATAACTTCCTGTCACATGTGACACATGTCTGGTTAATTCCTCACTTCTTCCTGAACGTTTTCTGAGTGGCATATAACCACAAATAGGCAAAATTTATAACAGAAATAGATTAAGTTTCCTTATTGAATGAACATCTTGTGCTTTTGATCTCAGTCCATCACCAATATCTAAGTAACAAGACACGTTCAATATTGAAATCACTCATTGACAAAGATTGGCTCCCATAATGGATTATTCATGTTTTCTTTAGAACTGTCAAGGAAGCATTAGCGTCCAAATTTTCAAAAATTGAGGAAATGAATAACTTTTAAGAAATTCTTTGAGTACCAGGTATTTGATTGGACTTGGATTTTTTTCATTTCATTTAAAAGAGAAAAGAATTATTTTGAATTTTTCATTTCCTTATATTTAGATGAATAATTATTCTTTGATAAGATATTTTCTGAGATTTTTAATACATGTCCCCCTAGAATGATAATTTGAAATAATAATTATAATTGTTCCTGTATTCACCATGGAACTTTTCAAGAATTTCCAAAACTTTCACCACTTTCCCCACCGCTAGAAAAATCTTTCTAAGAATACCCCCCCCCCCCCACCCCCATCTTTTCCTACGTACAACTTACCCAGTCCTCAACAAATTATCCCATCCAACAAATTAGTCAGTTTATGAAGACAGTGGGTGAATCGTTGTACATGTATGTACATACATGTATATCCCCTCATTCTGAATTTTGTTTTTAACAAATGAAAAATATTAATGTGAATTTAAACCTCAAGTGAGGAGGAAAGAGTACAGTAATGACCTGTGATGCTGTCACATTATACCAAGATCACATTTCCTCATTCAGTGTAGTCGTGTTTGGATTTAATTTCAAGTTCTCTTTATAACTTTGTGTTGTGCAATGGCAGTGGAGGTAGATAATGAAGGGAAGTTCTTGGTTTGATAGTTCTTAAGTCAAGAAATGGCAGGATCATATCCAACCACGCAGGTATCTGTACTTTAGTTATTGATGTAATTGTACCAAGATGATGTCAGTGGGCATGAAGTTTGACATCTAACAGTAACAGGCAATCTAATTTTATTGATGATTATATCAGACTCCATTGATTAATCATGAAGGCATACATTCTTTTTTTGATCCGATAAATTTATTGCTAAGAAATACTTGCTATATAAGCTTTAATTTTTTTGCACTGGCATTTAATTTCGAAGCTCCATTACATAATAACAAATTTGGAGTGTTCAATTATTACCCAGCTATATTGTTGTTCAAACTTGACTTATCAAAAATAGGGGATATTAGTATGTAAATTATGCATTCTAAAACATGGAAGTAAATTTTTATCTTTTGTTCTAAGCCTGCAAAATATTAAAAATTAATGTGCTCCTACAGACAAATGTATCTTCCAAACCACTTTACAAATGGTCATACAATGTAGCTGAAGATAAAACAATGTCTGACTCACTGGATGTTGAATCTTCAAGTTATTGTACTAGATGAATCTTCCCTGGCTTTTTAAAAAGCTAGCTTGTACATGTTCATGTCAGAGTTCTGTTTTCTGCTTGAAAGTCACCATGATAACTATATCCCTAATTTGAGAACTTTTTGCATGTTTTCAGGTGAAAGTTGTTGACAGAGAGAAATCCAACAAAGTGTATGAGGACGTTATGAAGAAACTAGACAGGCTGGAAAATGACTACCTACCTCAAGTCAAATTAGACAAGACAGAGGTAAGTCAAGTAGTGGAGAAGACAAAGTCTAGTCAAATTAGACAAGACAGAGGTAAGTCAAGTAATGGAGAAGACAAAGTCTAGTCAAATTAGACAAGACAGAGGTAAGTCAAGTAATGGAGAAGACAAAGTCTAGTCAAATTAGACAAGACAGGTGTTTGTCTAATTTAGATATTAAGTCAAGTGTTAGTCAAATTAGACAAGACAGTTGTTAGTCAAATTAGACAAGACATTAGTCAAAAATAGACAAGCTTGTGCTAGTCCAATTTTAACAAAGCGGATATTATTGTAATTACAGATGATATTTACTAAGTATCAAGGCAATTTTCAAGCAAGTTAGAATATATAATTGTTATTATTTAAGATGATATGTCACTTTGATAATTAAAGTCATTATTGTTAAGAAAAATTTGAATAAGAGAATTTTTTACCTCAAGTTAATTTTTTTGTAAATTTTAAAATGTTTAGAGTTTAGTTAAGTTGAATATGTGGTAAAACATTTTTTTTTTTAAATTAAAATTAGATTTTCATTTTGATCTGTTCCTTGATTGAGAAGGAACCATTAATTTTGTAATATTATTAGGGAAAAAAAGGAAACAGGAAGTCCTTCACACATGTTTGCTGTTTATTTTGAGTGGCAAATAGGAGATTTAATTAAACAAAAAACCAATACACAGATTGTATTTTAACATTCATCACATTTTTCCCCCATGTTTTTCAGTTCCAATTTAAAGATGTGATGTTTATTGAGAAGAAGGCAGAAATTCTGACTGTCTGCAATATAGGACAGGTAAGAAAATGTTTATAAAGCCTATTACATATTCATCAATAGTGTATGAGGCCAAAAGTTTCAAATTGAAATGCTATAGCTACAGGCAGGAATTTGTTTTCCTGTAAAATTATTGCAAGAACTAACTTTCATCAATACATTGCATTTTAATTTGAAATGGGAATGACTCAAAATTTTTCATAAACATTGTATAGAAAATTGAATTACTGTAAATTCCTTATGTAACGCAAGTACTTAATTCCGCAATCCTGATGCTTTGTATCAAATCGCGAGAATATAAAATCGCGAACATGGAACATTTATCCATATTTCTGATAGTTATCAACTCTCAGAAAATAATTGTGAGGTTTTAAAATCTGCGAGGGATGCTTGTAGCGATTTTACGCGGATATAAATTCCTCGCGTTTAATTAGGAATTTACAGTTACTGTACTGAAAGTATTTTTTTTTAATATAACTATAAAATTGATGAATTCAGCAAACAGGCATAACAGGCTTTTAACCTCTCTTTCTATTGGCCAGGTCCCTGTGGAGTTTGAATTCATCAATAAATTGGAGGAACAGAGCTACTGTCAGCCCTGGCTAAAGATAACCCCTTTTAAATCTGTGATAACCCCAGGTAATTGTCTATCATGGAAGTCATATATGAAGTCTTTGGAGTCTATAAAAAATAGAGGAAATGGCATTTTACTTGAGAGAAAAAATGATAATATGCATTTCCTTATTAATTTGAAAGAAAGCATAAACTTAGTAAAATGACCTAGAAGAGTCAAGCTTACATCCAGTTGATATCCTGTTCCAGGCTCCAGTTGTGAGATCCGGTTGGAGGTGCTGGTTGATAAGTCCTGTGTGGCGACACTTGACGCCTCAAACCATGTCCTAGATGACATCCTAGTCCTACACCTCACAGGTGGCAAAGACTTCTTTGTATCCTTCTGTTTCTATTTCAAGAGGGTAGAGAGGCTCTTAGCCAGTCTGTAGTATTCTAGCTTCTAAAAAACACTCACAAGTGTTGGGTTCCTTAAAAGGTTAAATGCCATTTACCATTTTTTTTACACATGTATGCATGTAATTGTAATAATAAAAGTTAACGAACTATGAATTATAAGCAGAATTGAATTTTTAACCTACAGTAACAAGATAAGTCATTTTTTGCTATGCCAATACATGTATTTCATCTGTAATATTAAGTGACAAAAATTATCAAGACAGATTTAAAGGATAAACTCATGGAATTATCATTGACAAACCAACTTTCATAATTACTGTTATCATACTCTTGAAAAAATCAGCTAAAAAAATATCTGTAAATCAGTCAACTGATTTCAGAAAATGCACCAGATGGAACAATTTCATAATAATGTATTTGTGTAGTTTGATTTGAATGTTAGTAAGAGTTAATGACAGTAGAGTTTCCTTAGCCCTGTGTGTAGATTACCGTGAATGGGAACTTCATTCCGTCCAGCTTTGGATGCTCATTGGAGGCTCTGGTCCAGATGCATGGACCCATCAGAGAGACCCCCACCGCCCAGCTTATAGAGATTGTAAGTGTTTGGCAAATCTAATCATTTTATCCCACATGTAATCCAAATAAAGCTGACTAATACTCCTCTATTTAAAAAGAAAATCCTCTAAACAATAATGACATAAAATGTCTTCTGTTAAGAATTTGAATATGAAGCCCCTAAAACATGGAAAAAACTGCCAAGACTGCTCCCCCATTTCATTGTCTGAGATCCCCCCCCCCCTATTCCTTTGGTTTGAGACCTCTTTGTGTTGTGTTTCTAGGAGCAGCCTGGCAGTCTGATGTCGCGGGACCTGACCCAGGGGGGCAGACTGTACGCGGTCCCCAAGGAGGTGTGGCGGCTGGTGGACCACATCTGGCACTACGGCAGGGATGAGGTAACGTAACCCTTGTATTGATACAGGCCATTATGTAATAGACTTCTCTCTACAAAACTTTGGTATTGATGTGGTGCATGATGAAATACACTTTGCTCAATAAGTAATGAAGTTTTTTTAATTAGATCATAATTTTAATGAATAATACAGTCGGAGTAGACATTTGTCCTCTTAAAATTTACATACATGTAGATAATATTATTTGAATCAAAGGAGATGGATTGTTCAAACTATCAATTCACATTATGACCATTGTTGTGTCAATCATTGGCATCACACCTTTATCACTATTTTTTTTATTTTATAAAATTTTATAAAATTTATAAAATAAAAAAAATTGTATTTAATACATCTAAGACTTTTAATTATTTTGAGATTTTAAATATACATACTTTCAAATAATATTTCAGGAAGAGCTATTTCAACAGCGTGGATTAAAGAATGAGTTGGCGGCCATTAGAGATTGCCTGGATACAGGCGTACCAGACAAAATCCGTATCCTTGGAAACATGACATACGTTACTTTATTTTTATGAGGACATAAGCAATTTTTTTTTTCCTCGATACAATAAACTTGTTGTTGTTCAAATAGTCAGTCAAAAAATGTTTTGTCCTACCAAAGCAGAAACTATATTAATTTTCTCAGACACATATTTGTATGTGAAAATGCTCTTAGTAAATAAATAGGCTAAAGTTACAATAACACCAGAATACATGTACATGTAGTTCCAAAATTGAACCCAGTGGGAAAATGAATGCTGTCAAACAAATGAATAGTTTTGATAGCTTTTCACCATGGGCAGTAAAAATTTAAGTAAAATTGTCAAGTTAGATGTAGATTAGCAGGTTTATTTGTCATAATTTTACATATACATGTACATGTAATAATACCTAGAGTTATAAGTTTGATTTCCTGAGCCGGTCCCTAGCTGGGAGCGTACACTCGGTAACGGAGGCCCTGCTACTTTTCCTGGAGTGTCTCCCGGACCCGGTCATTCCGAGCCGCGTCTACTACCGGAGTTTGGAGTGCTCTGGGAACTACATGCTGTGTAAACAGGTAACCAGGATTACCGAGCATCTTAAGTTTATCTGTGTTCTACAAGTCATTTCACAGTTGTATCTAGTAGTATATAGCTTGTACAGCTTACATGTAATTGATTCAATTAAATTAAATTCAATGATTGATATTGTGACGGTCAGACCAGGTCCAATACCGGCACAAATAGCTCAGTTGGTAGAGCATCTGACTAGAGATTCAGGGGGCCCGGGTTCAATTCCTGGTCTGGTCCGTCATTATTTCTTCTATTCTGTTACAACATCTTTAACATCAGTATCGCCAATATACCATGCATAGTTCAGAGAAAGTGATTTGAAAGCAGTCACTGTTTTTTCTGTACATTTTAACCTTTAAGCCTTTGGATATCTCGTGTGAGTTTTTTCACAGTCCACTTGAATTTGAAATAAATGAGTAAGACTGTAATTTCACTCTTTGACCATTACTGACACTGTTCTCAACTTAAACTTTAAAATTCCTTTTAACTGACAGTATACACAATAATGAGTTCAAACTGATAACGTTAGGGGTCAATGTTGAATGTTGATGAGTACGTTACAGTATCTATCATAAATAAAACTTCTATGATTTTATTTTATTTTCATTGTTAAGGGCACCTTTTTTTCCACTTTTGCAAGAAATAAAGAAAGTGAAAATAAGAATTTGTATCTTATTACCTGTAAGTTATTTAAGAACTAAGTTTATTGCTAGAATAAGGTTAGAATTACTGCATATGGAAGTTTAAATGAACAGTCAGTCGTTTTACCTTGAAACGTTTATCTTTTTGTTGATCAGCTGATATCAGAAATCCCGGAGCATCACAAGAACCTGTTCCGATATCTGTGTGCTTTCCTGAGGGAACTGTTGAATCACTCTGACAAAAACAAGCTGGATATCAGTATACTAGGTAAGTACATCTCAGACAGAAACAAGTTAGATATCAGTATACTAGGTAAGTACATCTCACACATATGACTGTGAGTAAATGGGAGGTGGAAGAGTTATCTTTCTTGTTGCAATTGGAATATGAAATAATTTAATCAGATACACCACTTGCTTTGTTCAATTCAATTAAATTAACTATGTTTGGGTCTATCGGCAGGCTTCCAGGGGAATTTTTGATATGATATGAAATGATGCAAACAAGCAGTCTGTCTGAATTTTATATGGTCCACAACTCTTAGGGAAGGAAAAGGGGGGATAGAAATATGTCCCAAATTTGTTATGTGATTTGACTATGACCCCCAATTTTGATCAAATCTGATGTTCTGAAAGTTATTATCATGTGAGAAGGTTAACTTTTAATAAATAAATGTTTTGACATATTTGCAGGACATTTTGTAGATACTTTTAAGTCTTAGAATAACGAAGTTCTCTGTTTTAAATAAAAAGATATAAGACAATATGCAATCTTTCTCTAATAAACCTGTTATAAATTCATAGAGAATTTAGTACTCAATTATTGTACCAAAAATGTAAAAGAAAAAAAATGTAATAAAACTGTGTCCTTAAAAATGCATTACAGCGTCCATCTTTGGAGAGATCTTCCTTCGTCCCCCTCCAAACACTCTGATCAGGTCACTGTCCACTCCTGCCGGGAAAGCGAAGGCCATGGAGGAGGAGATGAAGAGGACAGCCTTTGTTACGCACTTCCTGTCTAATGAGTTCGACGAATAATGAAGTGGAATCTAGGACACCTGTGATGTAGTGGAATTCAGTGAATCTTATAGTCAGTGTGTTGATTCAGTAGAGGAGATCTTCAGGGGATGCAATTAACATTGCCGTCAGGGTGCTGTGAAGGGATGAATGTTGAATGATGTAGGAGAAATGAGAATTAGGGGAATTTGATAAGGTATTCCGTTGAGGCTCTGTGATCAAGTTTGACAGTTTCATCAATGAACAGCTGTTGCAATGAGCACTCCTGATTTTAGGAGGGACAAAGTGTTGCAATTTATGAGATTGACAGAAACAAAGGAAATAGTATATTACACAGAATTACTTAAATACTAATATACACATGTATGTGTATTAAATACATGTTTTTGAAATTTAGTTCTTCAGTTTATCAAGCATTGCCCAATTCTGGCAAATTCTAGCAAACTGTGAAAAATGTGTTACAAGGGAGATAACTTTTCATGAATTTTCTTTTTTTAAAACGTTCTGCATATCATTGTGATTAAGATAATTGTGTTTTCTGAAGCTTTGTAAAGATGTTACAGTGTTCTATTGTAAAGGTCCAAATATGCCCTCATAAAATTGCATTTGTGAATTGTGAACTGAAGGTGAGACAGTAGAATTTAAATCTTAAATGCTTCATACATGTAGCTGTCAATATCGCATTTTTAATTTGCATGTATTTATTTTAGTTTAGTTTTAATTAAGAATTTTTTCTTCTGTTTTTATTTCTTTATATACATTACTGTATGGAATATAAATCTTTTGATTTGAATGAAATTTATGAAAATGAAGATATGAATAATTATGATAATAGCTAATAAACAGTATGAAAATCTTGATATTTTTGATTTTCAAAACAGAATAAAGCAAAGTTAATAATGGAAATGAACCATATTTGATTAACAGTGTTTGTTAATTAAGAATTGATGAGTAGTATTATCCTTGTAAATTTTTTCCAAGATAAGATTCCCATTTAATAATGTGTATATGATTATTTTCGCAAAAACTGTATCAACTATGTATTCAGAATTTATGATTTTTAAGAAAAACAAATGCAGATTATAAAGAGTGTCCCAGTTATCTACTTAGCAACATTTCCATAACTGTACTATGACTCATGAGAGAGAGGATTTCATTTTGTTGGTGAAAAAAATTATATTAAATGTGAGCCTGTCTGGAAACTGCTATAATTCTAGCTATTGGTAGGCCTACATATACAATCTTCAAATTCTGTAACAAATGATCTGATTGGCTTGACATTCATGCCATGTTATGTTCTCTCTTGCATAAATTGTAGGGAGAATCTTAAAAGCTTGGAAATGAATTCAGTAACCAAATATTTTAAAATGCATGACGTAGGTTTATATTATGCCTATTAACTATATTACCTTTTAATTCATATCTAGGATAAGGTATAAGAGTTAACTTTTAAGAGGCTAGGCATGCTATTTTACGCATTGATGTTATCAAGTCTCTAGTGTTTGTTGGTGATAACAGAAAGAGGTGTTACCCAATTCTAATTTTGGACCAAACATTAAGTGGAAATTAAGAAAGATATGCTGGATTCCTTTACTATATTCCCAGTATTACACTTGTGTGATGATAATACATTTTAATCTTCTTAATTTTGCAACAATGCAAAAAATGACTCCCCCTTCTTGCCCCACCCCTTCAATAAGTAGTGGGGAGGGATAAAGGGGCATTATAGACTAGTCCCCATTCAGCATGCTGGAGACAATTTTATGTTTTGATGAGTGGCCAGGGAGAGCTTGGAACATTTTTATCTAAATGTTTATCATTATGTAATAGTAGAATTCTTGGGGAAAGGGCATTTTTGAAAATTTTTCTGGTAGTATTTTCAGTTCCTTATTATTGCAGGGAGAAGTCATTCTAAGTCCCAAGAGTTTAACATGTAGCAGCTCATATTTGTGTACACATATTTTTTTTTTATTTTATCATTACCTGTACCTAAGTGCTGTCATATATATAAAATTTATGTTAACTTTATTTATTTGATTCAAAGCCATGTAACATATAGCATCCCTTTTCAAATTCAACAAAGGAAAAAGAAATGTTCTGTGTACTGCTGTTCAAACTGCTCATGAAAAAAACTAAAATGATCAAATTGAATGACAAGGTATATAAAATCATGTTTCTATTTTTAACCACACTTTTTGGGGGGGGGGGGGGGGTAGGTGTTTCTGCACATAAAGATTTCAATGTTGTTTTACCCAATATTTTTTTTTTCACACAAAAGTGATGGGCTTTGTTAAAATATTGCACAATAAAAATAAAGAATTCAAAGAAGATTTTTGAATAAAGATTAATGACTTCATAATTATCTAAATTGTTAAGTAGTTATCAGTTTTTGTACACCTTGTTATAGGAAAACTTTCTGAGTGCAGAAAGCATGCAGAAAGAATAAAAGACCTAAATTGCTGAGTAATATATTTATGGAATTTTTGCATTTGATTTTGAATTGATATGAGTGTGGTGAAATAGCAGTCTGATAATATAAGCTTTTATTGTAGCATTTGTAGTACATTTATCAGTTTCAGTACTTTGATTGCTTGCGTAAACAGCTGATTGTGAATGCAGAGCTCATTCAGATCTGATGTAATTGTTGTAATTCATTACTCTATCTTCATGATATTTATAATTGTATTCATACATACAGTACAGTAATGCAATGTTGAATACGCCTTTATGCTTAAGTGCAAGTAAATGGCAATAAAATTCAGAAATAATTTGACTCTGCTTTTTAGCTGTTCACGATAACTTTTTTGGACTGGGTGTCTTATTTGAAAATGAAGTGCACTTAGTGTAGTTAACGTTAAAAAAAACTACATGTACATCCATTATCCATTGGGTAACCTTTTGACAACTTACTGGTGAATTATTCTGAAGTTAAAAATATAAATATATTTATAGTCATAACATTGGTTAAATTGCTGCCAAAGTAAGCTGGTCTTTAGAGATTGGTTAAATATCAACTAAAGATTACAGCAAAAAAAACTTAAAGTACCTAATGTCAATCATTCATGAGAGGAAAATTGAAAAAAATCATTTTGTTTTCAAGTGGCCCCCCAAAAAGGGAATGGTCAAATCAAAATATTAATGTTTTATTTATTTAGCAGGAAAAAATGAATATTTTTCTGTATTTAAATTGTGAATAAAGATCTCTTCTTTTCAGGAGTTAAGAATAATCCGAAATTGCCATGAACACCCAGCCTCTTTAAACTACAGCTACGTTTATGTTCACATGAATGAATCCACCATATACGGACAAAACGGTGTTTCCATCTGAATAGCGTAATGTTCTAAGAAGTGAATTGGTTCCACTGTTTCATTATATAACATATACAACCAAACAAGGAGAAATAAGGAAGAAACCCATTGTAATAGGAAGCCAGCCTATGATAAAAAATAGAGTCGACCTACACAGGCACGCCCGTGTATCCTTAAAAAGTGTTGACCTAAGAGCTTTCATTAAACTTCGTGCACATACGTTATGTCATGTTTTTAAATCGAAAATAGTTTTATCTTATGTATATATAACTTCGTATATTTGGATACTTAAAAAAAGCCAATAGATTACGTTGTTGTTTTTTATATTTACAAGTCTGACATGCCTCTGACAAGAAAATGAATATGCATTAATTGTAGCTGTTTTTCATATTTAACTACAAACGTAATCTATAATTGAGATATGTTCCAAACGTATAAATATATATGCCGCGAATTCACCCATATATAAGTCCGTTAATATATATAATTGTTATACTTTCATGTTAAATACTGAAACCTGATTGGTTAAGACGCAGTTAATAATATTTACTATTACCCTCAGCGTTAGCAACGCACTTGGCAACGGGTAACATTAAAAAATGTTACATGCGCGAAAATTATGCGCGTACGGTTCGCTGTAGAATTCACATTATTCCTATATAAAAGCAGTAAAATTTTCTTAAAAAATTTTAAAAAAGACATTCAGTATAACAAAATAAATAGTGCCTGTTTGGGAGGATAACAGTTGAAATTGACACCCCTCGAAAACCATTGTCAACCTCCGCTTCGCGTCGGTTGACAATGGTTTTCTCGGGGTGTCAATTTCAACTGTTACCCTCCCAAACAGGCACTATTTATATAATGTCGTTTCAATTTTTGAGTTAGCCTACTGTCCTTTCCTATATTGCATTCTATCTAGTACTTTAAAGTAGTCATGTATAATTTATTTGACAGAATGAAATATATCTGAAAAGACACTACAATGATGTTTTAAGGTCACTCCTGATCTCATGCAATTTATTAAAATTAATAGATCTTTGATCCGCTCCAAATATATCGCTACCCCAAAAGATCTAATGAAACCCCTTAATAGGTCAAATCCAGTGACATTTTTAGTTTTTATTAAAAAAGATGTCAAAGCTTAAGTAGTCTTGACCGAGATTAATTTTTCTTTGCACAGGATGAATCTCTGCCATTCAGTCAACCGAATAATAACTGAATGGTCTGGAAAGGTGACTGAATGGCACACATATGCCATTCAGTCACATTTCAGTTACCTCTAAGTCACCTTTCAATTGACTAAATGGCAGAGATTCATCTTGTGTTGTCTATCCAGGATGTTTATAAGGAATCAAAAGATGTATATATCAAAGAAGCTATAAATCTGTTGAAAAAAAAAAGAATGTAAGGGGTTAATATGGTTGTATCATAATAAATGATTTATTTATATATAAACACGTTGTTTTAATTTTAAAAAAACAGTAATAGAGTAACGTTACAGTACTAGTAGGTGACATTAACGTAGGAAATAGCTTCCATATTTATACAAAAGGGCAAACAAATGGTGTCTGTTTTTAAGTAGCATTAGATTCGTGTACATCCTTCTATGCTAAACGTCAATTGAGCTTTTTGTTCCTGTGTGGCGGCTATTGAAGAATCAAACAACATATATTCATTCAATTAAATTGTATTTTTAAAAACTCTGTCACGGAACTGTTTTGAAATCTACAAAAAAAAAATACTATACTTTTAAGACATATTGCTTTGATTTTACATTCCACTGCGCTAGTCACCAAGTGGTTTTTGGTATGCCACATGTATAATATAAGTTAGAAAAAAAACCAGGAAATTTTAAATCAGCCTAGGTTTATGCTCATCATCGCCTGTCGTTTATATATGATTGTCTTTTGAGTAAAAAAAAAGCCTTAAACATTAACATCTGTGGTTCTTTTATCTATCATATATGGACATAGTGATCGACTCCCGTTGGATCTCCTTCAAAAGCTTTCACTTTTTTTAATTATGATATGTTTCCGACCTACTGAATAAAACTATTGGTCACTTCCGGGAAAACAATACTTGACTGCAGTGGCTTGTCAACAATCCGGAAGCGGGGCAGCGTTATAACACATTCCGACGAATAGAGACATTTTGTTTATCATTACACGGCGACACGGTGGAGAAAAAGATTCAGCCTTTTCGGTTACTTGGGATTTGTGACATTTCATTTTATTTAACGATTAAAAAAGCAACATGGACGTTAACGAGAGTGATTTTGTTACGAACCCGACTAGCAATCATTCGGTTTTTGGAAACCTAGAAGATTGGAACAACGAGATTGCGGCTGATCGTATACCCAATACGATTATCTTATGTCTGTACATGGTAATAGGGGTCACTGGTAATTTACTCGTTGTTCTTGTCTATAAATCTCGTACACACATGCAGACGGACAATCGCTACTTCATCCTGTTTCTGGCGGAGTTGGATCTCGTGTCAGTGGTAGTAGGCGTGTCTTATTCCCTTTACCTGAACTTTGCCTTCGTACTTCCCAAAGAAACTGCGGTTTGTAAGATTTTCGCTTTTCTTCTTCAAACCGCCGGAGTGACGTCAGGAATTGTTCTGTTGTATATTTCCATACAGCGCTACAAGCTAGTCTGTAGGCCAGCAAGACGTCAAATTACTGCTCGACACCGAAAGGTCATGTTGGGGGTCAGTGTCGCCGCTGCGGCGATTTTTTCTATTCCCATCTCTGCTTACTATGACGTCAGCATAATACCCAACGTTGAGAGAAATGTGACGGGATTTGAATGCGCCATTGTGAAACTGACAACCCTTCATAGAGTAACGTACGCGATGTACAACGGTATCATGTTATTGGCAACCATTGGAATCCTGATAACAATGGCTGTTTTGTATACGCTGATTTTGAAATCCATGATGAAGAGGAGCGCCACCTTCAAGGCACGAGAGAGCAGACGACAGCAGCTTCGGGAAATGGCGGATGCTAATACGGGTGATTTTTCAAGCGAGGACTTTCTTAACATCTCTTCTCAATTTCCAACTACTGAAGAGGAGTCCGTATCACGGAATTCACAATTCAATATGGTCAACTTAGCAAATGAGAAACACCCAAGAACCTCCATGATTATCGATAAGGATGATCGGTCAAAACAGAGGGAATCAATTGCAACAAGAAACTCTTGTGTTAACCCTCAGATCCCCAAGCGCAAACGTAAAGCCAGCTACCAAGCTGTGAAGAACCATTTCTCCACCCATCGATATTCCTACATATTCATATCGATAACTTTCTTCTTCGCGATATCGTACATACCAACAGTGGTGGTATCGGCATTTGAATCGCGATCAACAGAGTTCTGGATTAACCAATCATATGCCTCCTTACAAATATTATTGGTGTTGCGCCGGATGTATATTTTGAATCATATTGTGAACCCGGTGATTTACGGGTATTTTGACCGGTCTTTTCGACGCGAGGTCAAGAAAACCATTCGAAAGATGTTTTGTGGACTTGTCAAAATGGAGATTACTAGTTCCTCGGACAAGACGAGCAACCATTATTGAATACGTTGTGTACAAATGTATAATATCAATGTTATTTTGTACACTCTTTTAAAGAATTTTTTGTTTTTAATACGATTCAAAAATCATGATCTAAAATCTTGAGAATGGATTCTTGATAACGCAAAGGATATCTAAAGTACAGCGAAAGCGATGTTTTAACATTTCCGTAAGAGTAGAGACTTTTTAGTCTGTTTTTAGATTTGCCTGTCATGATTTTATTTGGTAACTATGTTTTTTCCCAACCCACATAAAAAAAGACCAGACACCACGTGACTCTATTTTTTTATTTTTCAATTTTGAAGATTTTTACAGATCGTTTTTTGTATGAAAATTTCATGTGAATGTTTTATTGTTTTATTTGAAATTTAAAACAGTTAACAGTTGAATAAATATGTGTAGCTGCCTGGTCCGCGTTTTGTTAATTAACTAAACTTATCATCTATGTTTAGCAACATTTATAAACATCACACAGATGCAAATTACCCATTAAAGTGATCAACAAAAATATCCTCCATCAATGATGACAAGAAATTCATAGATATTTAAATTATTATCTGATTTGAACACATTTTAGTCTTACGTATATATTCACACATTTATACATAGAACTTTCGGTTTCAATTACTCACAGCTATATGTATGAGTCATCTTAATGTTAAAGAAACAACACAAGTAGGCGTCTTTTCAAATATTTCGGTTACGTACTAGTGTACTTTGACAATGCTTTATGCTGACTAAGACGAATATTGATGCCATGTAGAAGCAAAACGTTAAAAAAAATCTAAACAAAATCCACATCCGTCTTTTTAGAAGTCCCATTAGTATTATATGTTTTCCTGACACTATTTGAATGCGGGGTAGGCTGAATCATTTTGTATATATTGTATAGGCAATTAAAATCAATTGAAAATTATTTCTTTAAAGATCCTTGTTCGAATTGTGTTTGTTTGTAGAAAGTGCCCTTTATTGTGGGTTAAATCTATCAAGTCATTATGCAAGAACAAATCAGGTGGTGATCTTCATCACTCAATCAACTTCCGGTACTGTCATTATGTGTAAGTGATATCTCTTAATGATACTTTAGTTTATTAGTAATGCCATGTTGTAAATTTTACCACATGGTGAACTATTTTTAATATACATGTTCTATATAATATACATATTATTATAACGATGGCAAAATTAAATGTTTTCACTGCTGGACAAATTGACTAATATTCTTATATTCACTGAACCAACCAATATAATGCAGTTATTCTATGGAATAAACACATTTGTTTGACTTGCCGTCGACGTGGTTGTTTTTCATATGCCTCTTAAGTAGTGAAGAACGATGTAGCGATCCTGGCTGCAACCCGAGACCTTGTCCTTTGCTGAATATCATGCCTATATACAGTTTGGTTGAGTTTCTTCTAGAGCTTTTGAATTATTGTTAGTTGTCGACGGAAATAAAAAAAACTTTATATACATGTACAGTGATTGTCAAAATTTAATAATAATATTCAGACCCAAATAAGCAATATATTTAAAGTAAGTACAGCCTATTGCAAAAACAGTTTCGACTCCAACATTGCAACTTTTCCCGTTCTCATTCTGTACTTTTTAAGTGTTTTTGATTTGATACTACACGTATCACAAGATACTTTTGGTTATCGCAAATAGTTGCCATTAATGCGAAGCACCTGCTGAAAAACATCAATTTCTTGTTTTGAGAGGTTTTGTCCCGGGTTATTAATTTCAATCATTCTTATTTTATTTTATCTGACTGTGCTTTTTTTAGAGGACAGAAGGAAATGTTGAAAAAATTAAATAATTTTATTCAATTATTCTATTTATCAGAGTGAACACTCAGTTTAAGTTTTTTTTAAGAGTATATAATTAAAATCAATTGATTGTCGACAAAATATAATTTCATTATCCGGAATATTCTAATTTTGTAACCCTACTTATTAAGCGTCCGCAATATAAAATGCTGTAATTAAAAAAAAAGAAGTATCATACTCAAATGTGGACGAAAATAAACGAACAGGAATGATTTATGTTGAATTGGTTGTCTTGTATTAAGATACCCCAAATGCACATTAATTTAAGGTTTTACAACATTAGTGCAGTTTTGTAGAAAAATATATTTCGACAAATTATTATTTCAAATAGCATGTATGTATGTGTGTATGTATGTATAAATGTGTAAACCATCTCCGAGTCCTTTTTTTTTCACCGTACAAAGTTAAATTTGATATGCATTTTTGTTACGTCTAGACTGGAAATATACGTATTTTTCTAGTGTACTTGAGGATAATGTTTTACATTAATGTGGACTGCCAGCGTCCCTCCATTTGTTTATACAGGATGAAGAAGATCACTTCAAAATTTGTATTTTACAAAACATCACTACGTACGTTTGGCTGTCCACATTGTTTTCAACGTAAACTTTAGAAAATGATTAAGAGGTTTGCTTTCTATACTTGTACGAGAACAAACATACTACATGGTGCAAAATATATATGTTTAGTTTTTTTCCCTTTTCCCGCTAGACCTCATCTCTCTTCGATCTTTTTTTGTCTCTATTCGGTCCTCCCTATTTCTCTCTTTCTTTTCCTGTTGGAGAAATCAAGCTACTTATCATCTTTAGCACCCCGAAGGTCTTAACTATATGGGAATTTTTCCAACATAACGTACGTGCTAATAATGCCCCCGAAAAATCATTGTTGCAAAATTAATTCGGTAATTTTAAAAATATAAATACTAATATTGGATATATCCATATATATCCCCGAGTTCGTTTGAATCAGAATGAGAGAGGATACCTAGGCATTGTGCCTGCTATTGGTCCAATTCAATGTATTTATATATATTTGAATACTTATCAAATTAAACCACAAGGGCCATACTCAATGTTAATATGCTAGCACAATTGTGTCTGTGTATGTCATTTTGTGTATCTGTGACGTGTTAAGTGTTACATTTACATATATTTTTCAAACAATTTGTTTGTTTATGTTAATTTTTTTTCTAGTCCTTATTTGCTTTAAAAACATTTTCCTTCTGTACTGGTTAACATACAGTACAATAGGCTTTATTCAACATTGATTCATTGATGCTATATGTACTACTTGACATATTTGTGAGAATACAATTAAACATGGCTTCTGTTCAAACAATTGCAATGTATATGTCTATTTATTATAAGGGCTTTGAACCACATTGTGAACAACATGTTAAAATAACAAGTCTTTCGACAACAGGTAAAAAAAAGCCGGATGCTATCCGAAAGATTAGACCAGCAGTGTGTAATATATGATTCATAATTTTGGACAGGTGATACATTTTATACAATTTGTATATATTTAACAAAATATTTTATAAAGCAGCCTAAATTAATACCCCCCCCCCCCAAATAAAAATCAAGGTAGTATGTATACAGTTTGCCGATTGATAAAGAATTAAATTATTTTAATAATTTTATCTTATCAAGAAAATCTTCACTTGTCTGTCGTATAACCTATTAGAACACCTTATTAGCAAAACAATATGTATTTTAAATGTATACTCTTGAATTAATTGAATTGTCTTCTTTTCTTCTTATTAGTCCTAGTTCATGTTCAGTTTATTTATCTTGACCATACTTAAAATGGTATATATGAGATTCAGAACAACATTACTAGTATTATCATCATAACGCATGTCGTACGTCCGAGGAAAACGTGCTACAGTGCAAAAAGGAGATAGAAGTACAGTGACATGCGCATTTATGTTATACAACCACATATATACATAATTACAGATATGACATGTAATGACTTTAAAGAGGGCAACTAAGTCTTATATTTCATGAATAAAAATACTAAGTGTTAACAATGTTTTATCATGAATGAAGAAGGCTGTTTTAATTTGTTTATCTATCACTTCAACCTGTAATTTACGGAATAGAACCTGCATGTTTAAGTAAAGATCATTACTTGATGATATTTCTATGAAGGAAACTGTTTTATTGTGACCTACTCTTATTTGCTGATCAAACTGTTATGTTTTTTAACACAAATTTATCCTATTTGTCTATTTCCTAAGCCATGTGAGTCCACATTAACAACGAATATCTGGGCATATTGATTTTATTAGTCGATTTAGTCGTATTTGCTATTGAAGATTCTGTTAATTTACGCAACTCAACTCAACATATTCATTGACCAAATTTCTATACATGTATGATACTGGCCAATTTTGACTAGATGGTAATTGTTATTTGGTTTTCATATAATAATAATAATTTCATAAATTGTATACACATATTTTAAACTAGTAATGTTTCCATTGGCTAATGTTTATAGAGAGCAAAAGGCAAATTGTCCCTATATGACTGGTGATAATGTAAACATGAACTGATAAAATATTAGCATATGAATCGATATATGCTGTAATCATTATTTGGTCGAACAGATAATGATTAATCAATTTAATTAAGAGAAAAAAATAAGAAACAACATATTATGTCTATAAAAATGTTATAAGATGCCTACTTGACTCTAATGATCCAAGTGCAACAAAACAAGTATGAAATTAATTGAATGATGAATTATTTGGACAAAAAGATGACCATGCAAATTTTTAAATTGGTTTTCATGGATGCATTTATTATTACACAAAATAACACCAAAAAAATAATAAAAATGCCTGCAACATTTTTTCTATTTTTACGCTCATATTAAATTTTTATCAATGCATATGCCAATAATTAAAAACGGTATTATAGTCTATTCCTGTCCATACTCCACATGCATGAATCGACACTAATTTACTACCCACACAATTTTCTTTTATTTGTTAACGGTGAAAGTCTCCGGATAAGTACACATATATTGTGTACACTGGGGATGCAGGCTTATCAATTTTAGTGTCCTCTGTTGTCATTATAAACAGAGGAAGGATGTGACATCTAGTTTGTCCTTGAATTAGGTCGAGTCGTGCAGGTCACACAAAATGCCATACGAGCATTTGTCGGTCTAATTTATTTTCAAATATGATGTGTGAAGTGATATTCATACAAATATTTCACAAACTCCTTTAGCCCTTTTTCCTATTTATCATCCTATTGTGCTAAATTACACACATAACATGTATTCTATGCTTTATCTAGCTTTTATTTACATAATTTGTTGTTGTACTCTGTACTCCTTGACATATATATGTATTTGCAAGTCAAAAATTAGCTAGTATGTTTTCGATTCAAACAACTGCAGTCATTGCAATTATAATTATAACTTTGATACAAAAAGAATTTAAAACGCTGATAGAATCCCATGTTTTTTTTTAAAATTATTTGTTTGAAGACATTGTATGCTCATCCTCAGAATTTTTACACAACATATATTCATTCAATTAAATTATATTTTAAAAAACTCAGTCACGAAATTGTTTTGAAATCGACAAAAAATACTACCTTTCAGACATATTGCTTTGATTTCACATTCCACTGCGCTAGTCACCTAGTGGGTTTTGGTATGCTACATGTATAATATCAGTTTTAAAAGCAAAAAAAAAAAAAAACAATAAAAAAAAAAAAAGAAAAAAAAAACAAAAACAAAAAAAAAAAAAAAAACGAAAAAAACAAACAAACAAAACAAAACAACCCTCCCTCCCCCGGAAATTTCAGACCAGCTTTGGTTTATCACTGCCTCTCGTTTAAATATGATCGTCTTTTGCAATATATAATTACAGCAATATAAAATGCTGTAATTTGGAGAAAAAAAAGTATCAAACTCAAATGTGGAAGAAACTAAACCAACAGCAATGATTCATGGTGAATTGATTGCCTTGTATTAAAATACCCAAAATGCACATTAATTTTAAGTGTTTACAACAGTAGTACAATTTTCTAGAAAAATTATTATCTCAAATGGCATGTTTGTATGTATGAATATATAAACTATCTCAGAGTACTTTTTTTCACCGTACAAACTTAAAATTGATATACATTTATGTTACGTGTAGACTGGAAATATACGTATTTTTTTTAGTATACTTGAGAAAAGTGTTTTACAGTAATGTGCACTGTCAACGTTCTTCCCTTCGTTTCAGGATAAAGAACAAAACATTATATAGATCACTTCAAAAGTTATATTATACAAAGCATCCCTATGTTCGTTTGGAAGTCCACATTGATTCAGACGTAAAATGAAGGAAATGAATAAGAGGTTTGCTTTCTTTATTTGTACGAGAACAAACAGAGTACATGGTGCAAAAAATATATCTTTAGTTTTTCCCCTATTTTCCTTTCCCTCTAGACCTCATCTCTCTTCTCTCTATATTTTCTCTTAATTCAGTCCCCCCCCACCCTCTCTCTCTTTCCTATTGGCTCTTTTTCCGGATGGAGATATCAAGCCACTTATTATCTTTAGCACCCACAAGGTCTTCACTTGTTCCCATTTTTATTAATCTAGCTTCTTCAGACGAAAAGCTCTATATATAAATATGCTTGTGAGAAAACATTCAAATATCTGATCTAAACTAAATGGATTTTTGTATAACTTTAAGTTAAAGGATAAAAATGTTTCATTTAACATTTTCATGCAAAGCCGGGTTACTTGATGACCGTCCCTCCAACATCCTTAAAAACGATATATATCATATCGCTCTCCATGATCTGTTATACCATATATCAGCTTTTTTCCGCGAATCAGGGCCTAGAAAGGTATATAAAATATACGCGAATCAAATTTTCACTTTTTCAATTCACATTATAAATATAATTCACGATTGTTTAAACCTGTGAGGTAAGAGGGGAAAAGTATCTAAATTGTTGCTCTTTGAAATGAAAAATTCGGACAATGAAACCATCTACACGATTTCCTTAATGTGAAATAATTACCGAGAATTATTTTTAGAGACGCAAACAGTCATAGATAAATAGATCATGTACTGTTACATATACCAGTAGCTCAGGTATAATAATTAGACATCGGTTTACGCAAGGAAAGCGACCGTTTTAATTAGCTTGTCAATGGATTATTAGATAAACAACGAGGCTTACAAATCTATTATCTGGCGCTTGTCCTCCGATCCCGCAATTTGTACATCAAACTAAACTAACTGAACATTGGTCACCCTACTATTATTTATCTGTTTACTTCATCAGGAAAAAAGAGAACTCTATTACAAAAACAAAACTTTGTATAAAATTTACGCTGATTTATTTTCCGCGATTCGGAAATCGTCGCGAACAAAACGGAAATTGGATACAGGCGGAAAAAACCTGATATACGGTACAAGTATTAATGACTGTCAATGATTAACAACATACAAACATTACTCCTTTATTTGTGTATGGTTGACTTATCCGTCTGGCTATGTTTGCGTGAACTTAGTACACGGCGATTCACACTTATCACAAAAAGTTGTTTACAAATATGTCATCCATTTTATTCTCAAGCTCGATTGGAAGTCCACATTGATTCAAACGTAAAATTAAGAAAATGATTAAAAGGTTTGCTTTCTTTATTTGTACGAGAACAAACATAGTACATGGTGCAAAAAATATATCTTTAGTTTTTCCACACTCTTCCTTTCCCTCTAGACCTCATCTCTCTTCTCTCTATATTTTCTCTCTATTCAATCCTCTCTCTCTCTCTCTCTCTCTCTCTCTCTCTCTCTCCTATTGGCTCTTTCTCCGGATGGAGATATCAAGCCACTTATTATCTTTAGCACCCACAAGGTCTTCACTTGTTCCCATTTTTATTAATCTAGCTTGTTCAGACTCTAAAAGCTCTCTATATAAACATGCTTGTGAGAAAACATTCAAATCTCTAATCTAAACTATATGGATTTTTGTATAACTTTAAGTTAAAGGATAAAAATGTTTCATTTAACATTTTCATGCAAATTAAAAAAACAACGATATTTATCATATCGCTCTACATGATCTTTATACAAGTATGTATTGATTGTCACTGATTGACAACATACAAACATTACTCCTTTATTGTATATGGTTGACTTATCCGTCTGGCTATGTTTTCGTGAACTTAGTACACGGCGATCCACACTTATCAGAAAAAGTTGTTTACAAATATGTCGTCTAGTTTATTCTCAAGCTCGTTTAAATCACAAGAACATACATGTATATAGACATTGTGCTTGCTGTTTGATCCCAATTCAATTAATTCAATTCAATTAATATACCGGTATATTCTTGAAGAGAATACTTATGTATGTATTATTGTACTAAATAACTTGCATTATTCTTTTGTTTATCTAACATTTATTTGGGATTTCTTTTCGTATTGTGTATTCTTTGACACATTCATAAACATACAAATAAATGAATGTCTTAAATTCGAACAGTTGCATTCATCATTATTATTGCTGTAAGTTTCATTTCCGGGTCTTTGAGCTAAACTGTTTTATTTTTTATTAATTCATGTGCAATTTGTTGTATTAAATGAGTTTGAAATATTACCTATGGAATGTAATTTAAGTAACGTTTTGGAGAAAGAATGTAACAGAATGGACAATGTACTCAACAAACGTGATAGCTATGCACCTGGGTTTTAGAATTTAGACATATTTTGGATTTATTATAATAGTTTTAAGTTACTTGTAACAACACGGTAAACTCCTAAAGATATTAGTAAATTGATACATGTTTTTAAATATTAAAATTGTTTTGGTAACAGAGTGTAAAAATACGTTCCTTCAGAATTTAAATACACATTTATTTGTCTGTTTCTCTTTGTTTTCCCCTCTCTTTCTCTCTGATTTAGATTTTCTGTTTATTTGAGCAAAAGTTAAAACCTGTCCATGGAACATATAAATGCACCAGATTAAGACTCAGAAGATAGGATAGGTGTGGCAAAGAGATGCAAGTTGTTGCTGTGAGAAGCGGGTGATTTGTGTAGGGCATGAGTGGAAATTTGCCTGAGTTGCTGAAAAATGCAAGAAAATTCTACTTAAAGTTCAAAACAACAAAAGAGAAAAGTATGGAGTTATTTAAGCAATACTAACAAAGAAAGATAACTGGAAAGACACTTTTGAAGACATGGAATAGAAAAAAGAAGAGAAACAAGAAGTACCAAAAGAGTAAGACATGGAAAAGAAGCAATAAATAAAAAATGAAAACAATGAAAAGAAACAAGAAGTTCCAAAAGAGAAGAATGAGGAAGAAAAACAAGAAGTACCAAAGAGGAAGACGGAAGTACCAAAAGAGGTAGACATGGAAGTGAAACAAGAAGTGAAAAAAGAGAAAACATGGAAAAGAAAGAAGAAGTACAAAAACAGGAAAACATGAAAGAAACAAGAAGTACCAAAACAGGAAGAAAATCAGAAGCTAAACACAAGCTAAGATAAGCAAACAAGTCATCCGTTGAAGTACCTCCTCCAGCTGGACTTTCATGTCGTTATGTTCTAGATAAGTAAGAGGAAAAGCCCTAATATCCAGTTACTGTGGTTGACGTAGATGGGTCGGAAGTATGCACTAAGATTGCAAAAGTCATGAGAGCATTTGGTTTTATTGACTAAAATCAATTGAAGATATTTGTTTGTTTGAAATGGAAAACGCGTCTCTTTTTTGTCTTGATTCTTTGTACGATTGTCCGTCCTGTTGTATTTTTGTTCGTACTTATCAGTACATATTTTGTTATAAATTTTCTTTTTAGAATGCTCTTTATGCAACGAAGTATTCTCATTAGCAGAACAGAATGTTATGTGATTTTGCCAAGTTTTGATATGTTCCCTTGAATCTGTAAATAAAACATAACACTTAAATTGTGTTTTATCCTAACAGGAAATACTTAATCATTATTAAAAGTATTTATTTTCTGAAAAAAAAATTACTTGTTTTCTGCATGTAATAATAATATAATCTTTTTCTTTAATAGAATACAACAGATTTATTAAAAATTTGTAACATTTTCCAAATTTACAGCTCTTAGTATGAAAATAACAGGATGGACATAATATTTTAGATGACATATATTAAATGACATTTTTTATTTCACACTATTTTTTTTTTCCTCATCTTGTTAATTTTCTGTAGTTCAATGTCATGTAATTGAAATAAAGTTGGAAAAAATAATGTTATTTTGCATTTTATTCTAAAAAAAAGACCCTTTTTTTTTAATGATCCATGTTTATATTTTGACAAGTGCCGGGTGATCTCTAACGCACAAGTCGTGATAAAAAAGCGAGGGAAAGATCAGAGGAATTTCGGATTAGCTTCAAGGCAGTATAATGTGTCATAACGCCAACGATGGCAAAGACAGATGTTGAGTCACGTTATGTCCGCTGTCACGTCATGTCCGCCGTCACGATATATATGTCCGCCACTTTTTTGAAAAAACCGTCACGTTATGTCCGCCAGAAATGTATTTCATGCATGCACGTCGCTAAAAATGTCAGCTTTGTTTTTTGGAAAATGTATGGTCTAATGTCCGCCACCAGTGTTGAACACACTATTCTCCCGTTTTATTTCTAAATATCATATTTGCTATCCCATTGTGTAATATAATGTCTGCCTTCATTGATCTGAAATTATTTTAAGAATGAGAATTATATACATGTATACACTTTCTTTTGCAATTTACAATGATCGTATAAAAAATTACCCATCAATGTACACACAATCTCGAAACGTTGAAAAATATGTCCGTCAAAAATTCGAAAAGATCGTATCATGTCCGACGCGGAAATTTATTGCATTATGTTTGAGTGCACGTTCAAATCGTAAGTCGGAACATTTTGTCCGCCGCCTTATATACTTGGTTTAACGCACACGATGCATATGCACACGCTAAAATTTGTGAAAAATCATGACAAAATGTCTGCAAACAAGGAATGCATGTTTAAATCGTAAGTTGTAACCTAATGTCCGACATTATAAAATATTCTCCTATTTTTTAAATGTCGTTACATTATGTCCGCCGCCTTAACTTTTGTAGAAAACGCACAATGTCTGCAAACACGAAAATGTGTCGCAACATTATGTTCGCCATTAAAAAATATGTTTCCTTATTATTATTTTTTAAGTCGTGAAAAAAAAATCCTTTTATGCCCACGTTATAAATTGTGGTATAATGTCCGCCATCATGAATGTATATTTAACGTAGATCGCGGGTTTGCTGACGTCACAGTAGAAATCGACATAAAGAGTTGACCGTCATAGTAAACTCATAGGCTACTTTTTTTTAAAATGACAAATGAGATATTTAGAAGTATAAAAGGAAATATTTCAAAAAGCTTAAATGCACTTTATCACTGTTTATACAAACATTTATTATTATCAAGTGCTGAAAATTTAAAGATGTCACATACATTGTCACATTTTGTTCTATAAAGTATGGGTGTGTATTGGAACTCTTCCTTTTAAAATCAAGTTTTAAAATAGACAAGTAAATTAATTGAACCGTATGCATTAACTTCGCCATTTTTTTTTTTACAATTAAAACTTCCGTAATTTAAACTACCGATCAATTTTTTAAAATTCTTTTGGCTTGAGCTTATTATTGAATACGATTACAAGCTTTTATGTCAGTAGTTGCCTGGAAATTGTTTTGCATTGATTGACTCAGAGTTTCATAAAAAAATAATAGCAATTTGCTGTATCTTTACAACCTTACATTAATTGCATTTGTGCATTTGATAACATTTACAATAATGTAAAATTAGTATTTACGTGTTCTAAAATGTGTTAATCAGCTAGTCTTGTCAGTAAATGCATTTCAATTTTTGGGTTCTCAGACGTAAGGAAATAATGACGTCAGGCTAAAGTCGTAATGAAAATATAAGGTTTTGAGAAATCTTTTAAATCTTTAAAGTTGTTTTGCCAAAAATTGGCCGAGAACACATACGGATTATTTTTTATGAATTGATTTAAAATTATATCCTCTGTTATTGTGTTGAGTATAATTAATTTCGTCTGAATCGTTTAAAAGTTTGGAACATAGTTTTGTAATGCGTTTCTCGACTAAGATGTGCATTTTACAATATATTTCATTGAAATGGCGTTGCTTGATTTTATTAATGACACTGTATTTAAAACACGGTATCATTATTACCGCGCAGACGAATCTCTCATAAATTTTAGAAATAAAACTCTGAAACCTATGGATCACGCGGACAAATTTTCAGGGTAGGTTTTCTCACAAGCATGTAAACCCGCGAGCTACCTTAAATCGTAAGTCGTAATGTCCGACATTAAAAAAATGTTATCCTATTTTTAAAGTTACGTGGCTTTAACTTTTAGAGAAATCATAAATGACCACGCTAAAAATTGTGGCATAATGCCCGCCGACTGTAATGCATGTCATAGCACTATGTTTGCCATCTAAAAATATTCACCTATTTTCTTAAGGTCGTGATGTTATATTTGCCTTTACATTTTTAAAGAGATTATATATTGAACACACTAAAATTGAAAAATAAAATGGCATAACATTTGCTAACACGAATGGATATTTCAATCGTAAGTCGTAACATTACATCTGCCATTAAAAAAGTGTTATTTTTTAAAAGTTGTAACAGTATGTCCGCCAGTTTGAAATTTTGGAGAAATCGTATTATGACCTAGCAAGACCTTGTGAACATTGTTGCATAATGTCCGCCGACTTGATTGTATTTCGAAACATAATGTCCGCAATTAAAAAAGGTTCCCTAGTTTCTAAAATCGTTACATTATGTCCGCTACATTTAAATTTTGAAGAAATCGTATTATGCCCACGCTAAATATTGTGAAAAAACGTGACAAAATGTCCGCCGAGAGGAATGTACGTTTAAATAAATACTAAAGTTATAAGGCTTAATATATGATAAAATCTGTTTCATGTCGAACATGGACCTGAGGGCTGATATTGATGGTTTAAATATTATGAAATGTATTTTTGTTTTTATTACGAATTTGAGATTTTTGTAACTTGATGGGTGTGCCATTTTTGGCCGTTGTCAGACATGTTCTGATTGCTATTATGAGGTAGCGTTTCGAAAAATGTGAAAGACCCTTAAAAGGGCCGTTTATTGTCTACTCCAAGGAGCGACTTTTTACTGTCTTGCTTATGGAAAGCAGGAATATGACAGTCCCAGCATCGTTAAAATGGATTTCGTCTGGTAAATAGTGTCTTGGAAAAAACCTGACGTGTATTCTGATGAAGGTTCTGCCAAGGATTTTCTTCATCTTATTGTTGGCGGTTCTCCTCTTTTCGTCAAATTCCTCCAGATGTAGAGAAGAATGGAATTTTCCTCTGGAGACTATCTCCATGATGAAAATATCAAGTTGTCGGGGAATGAAATATCTTATTCTGTGGAAGAGGCATCGGACACATCCTAAGCAGAAAAGCTCAATTTGAAAAGTTACAATGAATTAGAGTTATCAAGAGATATTAAGTTTCATATTGCTTTTTGATACGTCAGTTACCAAATCATGTGTGTACTTCTTATATAAGTCGTTTGATCTAGTGACAAACATGAACGCAGAATGATATAGGTAAACAGTTTTATTACTTATAGTCAAACATAACAAAAATAATCACATTACAAGGTTTATATTTAATTTTTACGCATTGTTATAATAAGACTTTTCGAAAAGATAAAATGATAAGAAAATGATAAGAACGAGATTAACATACATTAAATGTTCACAATAAACAAATATAAAAAAAAGTGTATTTTTTCCTATTATTATTTTTTTTATAATGAATTTAATATATATATATATATATATATATATATATATATATATATATATATATATATATATATATATATATATATATATATATATATATATATAAATATAAATATATATATATATATATATATATATATATATGTGTGTGTGTGTCTACCTATGTCTACCTATCTATCTATCTTTCTATCTATCTATCTGAAATACTCGATAATATAAAATTAGTTTAATTGTTACCAATGGTTACGATTATAAATATCAAGATTTGAACAATAGGGGCTATAGCATACGAATATGGCCTCAAAACCAACAATAGTAAAAAACACCTTTTCAGGTGGGTTGACCCTCTAATAAGAGAGATACCGTCTGTAAATTTTAGAAATCCGTTCAAAAGGTCTTATTATTTTAGGTCACTTTGTTATCTTATGTTAATAAAGGTATGTAATACTGTAATACTGTTGATGTTTTTGTTAAACAAAATGGAGTTAGTGGAATAACGTAATGTATAAACAAGCATATTTAGAAATGGAAAAACAGTATCCTTTTATTTATTGGAACAGTATCCTGTTATTTATTGGAACATGTATAATCTAAGTTCAGGATTTTCTTCACAATTTCACTTTGTTTCTGTTAACATAAAATTATTGCAAGGAAGTACAAGAAGCAATGGGGGGGGGGGGGGGTGGTGCTGGGCTCCAATTTAGTTTGAAAAGCGATTTTTTTTACGGACGACGGACCCAGATATCAGCGCATATGCTATGAATATGACGGTCACAATTACTTACATCAGAATAAAAGAAAATTATAAAGTTTTCATTCTATTTAACATAATTTGTGATTCCAAAATATTTTTAGTGGAGAAAATTTGAATTTCCTCTGTTTGCGACTAGTCCGTTATATTTCCACGGTTTACAAATCCTGAAACGCCCAAAGGCGGTTTATAGTCTTATAATCTGGTAGATACTGAATTTACACCTTTGCATAACAATATCTATATATAAAGCAGTTAATGTAATACCTGGCAATAATTAATTATGCCCTTTTTTCAATAATATTTCGGAAGAAAAATGAACCATGCAGTGAACTTTGACACAACCCCTCAAACAATTTAGGTCGATGACCTACATTTTTTTTTCTGTTCATCAGTAAGCTAATTGACTTCTTAATATTACAATTTCATTAGAGTAAAATTTCTATTGCAGAATTTTTAAAATATCAGTTTTTATACCACACCCCAGAAAATTTCCATTACTTTCTATTATATATGAGGATTTTCGTACCCAAATTTTGAAACGCCCCAGTAAAAAAATAAAGTCGATGATCAAAAATTTGGATAAAAAATCTATTGTAGAAATGAATTGGGTCCGCCGTCCTTACTTTACATATTAAAAAATGAACTTGAACGGACTTATTCCCACGTTTGGCATGGTACAAAATTTTATAGAACACTTTAAAAACTACAGGAAACTAAACACATAATTGTATCAATTATTTGGTTTTTAAAAAGAAGCAATAACTACATGTATATTCTTATTCCTACATGAAATAGTTTTTTCCCTAAAAAAAATATCACATTCCAGTGTAAAGTATATGAACAATACTTTTTTATGTTCTAGACCAGAACATGTTTGAATGGAAAAAGTTCATTTTTCTTTTAATAGCTAGTTTTCAGATGTAAATGATTTTTTTAATTGGGAAAAGCACGAGTAAGACAATTCCAAACTGTTGTAGTTTGCATCATTTGAAACTAATGTCACACTCATATTTCTTTTGTTTACATGATCAAAAGGAGTTGTTCTGACAAATAAACAAAACAATTAAAGACAGACGGACTGACTGACGGACGGACGTGCCAGTGACACTTTATCTTCGCAACTTGTTCAATGCATGTTTAAATCAAAGTACTGAAGTACTGACGGGAGTTGATTTTATCGATTATCATTTATTTAAAAATTAACTTATCTTGCATGACAATTACTATTATTAAACTTTCATGTTAAATACTGAAATCTGATTGGTTTAGACGCAGTTGATAATCCGTTCTATTACCCTCAACGTTAGCAACACACTTGGCAACGGGTAACATAACAAATTGTTACATGCGCGTAAATTATGCGCGTACGGTTCGCAATAGAATTCACGTCATTGCTACATAAAAGCAATAAAGTTTTCTTTAAAAATAAGACATTCAGTATAATAAAATAAAAAGTGCCTGTTTGGGAGGGTAACTGTTGAAATTAACACCCCTCGAAAACCATTGTCAACCTCCGCTTCGCGTCGGTTGACAATGGTTTTCTCGGGGTGCCAATTTCAACAGTTACCCTCCCAAACAGGCAATATTTATGTAAAAGTTTCTAGTATTTATTTGAATTACGCACTTTTTATAATATAAATTATTAATCTTTTCCGGCAAGAATTTCGAGAAACTCCATATGAATCATGTGTAATATTTAAAGATAGATTTCAAACTATGTATTAGTAGTCGAAACAATTCTAAAGATTGTATGGATCGAAGCACTATTGACATCGATCTCTTAATACAGTCTCGTTAAACTATACGCTCGGCTGTCTCCGTTAATCTCAGAAAAGCAAGAGAGCCTCTCTGCTTGTCGGAGATTTACGAAGACAGCCGAGCGTTTGGTTGAACGAGACTGTATTTAACTCATTAAACTCTGGCGTAGGAATACATGAGGCTACAAAAATATCTAAATTGTTCGTATTATATAAGATCTGACTATTTTCAAAGTATTTATAGATAAGTTTCCTTGAAAAACAATGATCCAGCATAAATTACATCGAATTTTTCTATTTTTCCAAAAACTACGTCTTGTCAGCGGTGATGTTTTGTGCCTAGGTCCAAACACTGTCTCACTTTCGGGTTGCCAGAGTAACTGCATAGGAGAGTTGATTAAAATCAACTTCCAAAAAGTACAACATGACAAAAAGACCTGATACAACGAAATATTTACATTCAGTGTATATTTTCCCTAATATTTGCTTTGAAATCTGTGACGTTCATTTTTCTGTAACCCACCAAACCTGATCGTGGCGTATGATCACAAGTTAACATCATGACGCGTTTTGAATAGATTTATTATTGTAGGATTAAATGATACGTTCAAATTTGCATAACCAGTATGATATGTACTATTCGTTTATAATAAAGAGTTTTTTTCGACAAAATTTCTGGTACTATATGTTTAGTCGCGGAGGCGAACTTAAAAATATGCAATTATGGTTATTCAATTAACTGCTCATATCCCTTACTATGAGCGTATATAATTGTTTTAAAGCGACGATACACAAGTATTTTATACAAATAAACATCACCATGAAAATAAATATAAGCATTGAATGCTTATTTTAGGATATCTTCGGTTTTATATTAAGTAAGGTAAACAATCGACCTAAATATAACAGAAGACATGCACAGTATACATGTAACATGTGAGATATTCAAGATTTATAGATAAATGGTGCAGATACGATCTCTTCTAATGCTTCCAAAAGTGCCTAGGGGTATATGTAACATTCTCCATAAATCGTCATTGGGCTCTCTTTCGTAAGCTTTTAACCATGTCCGCCAAACTCTGCATGGGTTTGAGTATTTCTGTATATGTATCTCTGATTGCATTGACTGTATGGAAATCGAATAATTCTACGGAACGGTTTTCCAAACCCATATAGTAAATAAGTTTAGTGTCATCTATGGTATCTGTAAGCGTAAAATCATAAATAAACCAATTATTCTTTAAAAAACAATTTGACAAAATAAACAGAAAATTTAAAGTGAGTACAATGTGCCGTAGAAACAATGCGGACACTAATGTTTCAATTGCTTTAGATGCTTTCACATAGATGATTATGGGCATATAAATATATATATATATATATATATATATATATATATATATATATATATATATATATATATATAAGATATCTATATTGAGTGATTTTATATTTGCTCTATCCAACCGTGAACGAGTTTGAAAGTTGTATATATTCGCGAGGCTTGCCGAGCGAATATAACCATTTCAACGAGTTGGATAAAGCAATACAATTATAGATGTTCTATTTATCTCATACAATTTGATTTATATTATGAAGCTTTTGAGACAGTCCCTTTTATGACCAGAATTGATTTTTTTTAAAGATAAAAAACAATGATGCAACGTTGTGTTGTGCGGTTATTGTGACCTTGCGCAATACAATTTAGTATGTCATTTCTGAGATTCTGTTTTAATGTAAAGATTCACTAAAATAAACCTTTTTTTTTTTAGCTGTAAGTAATTTTTCTTCAAGCTTATTCATTTGATTAAATGGAATAATTAATCTGAAAGACTTGAATAACCAAGTTTGTTGACATGACATAAGCCTATATAGACAAAGTTGCGAAAGCTCGTTAGTTTGAATTGACTCGAACGAGGAACAATTTTTGATGTTTTTAACACAAACACCATTCTAATGATTCGGGGTTGAAAATAGTGAATAAGGATGCTTACTGGTGGTGCAATCAAAGTCTTATAAAACATTATTTCGGTAAGTTCTTGTATATAAACACAACCAGTACGCTCTGTTTCCATCGCGTCGTCAGGATGAGCTCCTTGATAGTTAACGTAATTTGCAGTTTTATAAACTACACAAATCAAATTGAAAGTTTAAAAGGGGGTAAACTGATCAAAAATCTTGACAGACAAGAAAACAGGTCTTTCGGTTACGGCTATATACGGTTATGTGTAACTTTGCAAAAAGAGTGGGGGGGGGGGGCTATGGTCTAAGCCCCCCCCCTCCCCCCAAAGCCTGGGTTTCGACGCCTATGCCACGCAGTTATGTGTTTTCCTTCATATTTTTTATCACTTTTTGTAGTAGATATAGTCATATAATTATGTTGAAAGTTCTAGCAAATCTTTGAAAATAGGTCACTGTAGCGTTGAAGCGAGGGGCTGTGTCAAAAATAGTTTGGACCGGAAGTATTTGATAAAGCATCACCCGTTTGATATAGCAAAGGTTTATCACACGGGTAATATACACCACACGTATGATATATATATATATATATATATATATATATATATATATATATATATATATATATATATATATATATATCCAAAAAGCGTGAAAGATGATATCACACAATATAAATAATCAATACATGTACACAGCCATGGAACTCGTTCAATCTTTGCAAAAGCACGCACAAAATTGAAACTAAATGAGGTCACAATAAAAATCCTTAGGTTAATCATTGAAAATTCTGCTCGAGAATAGCGAATTTTAATTTAGTGGTCACCTATATAAACAAATTTTAAATGCCAGCATTGGGTTTTACATTTGAATTTACAAGAATAATTATTTGTTTTCCTATTTAAAAAAATTGCCCCTTCCGACATTGTGGTCCTACCTTATCCCCGGGGATCATGATTTGAACAAACTTAAATCAACCCTTCTGAGAATACTTCCACACAAGTTACAGCTTTTATAGCTAATTGGCTTTTGAAAGAAGAATGTTAAATTGACTCTATTTAATCCTATTTAAAAATGGATCTACAATTTCAGCCCAATTTAAACAATGATGTTTCCAAACAAGTTTCAGCTTTTCTAGTGAATGCTTTTTGAGACAAAGATTTTACTCTTTATATTCCTATGTAAAAATTGCCCAACCCATTTTGGGTCTACCCTACCCCCGGGTATCATGTTTTGAACAAACTTAAATCAATTACACCTGAGGATGCTTCCACACAAGTTTCCACAAGTTTCAGCTTTTCTGACAAGTTGGTTTTTGAGAAGAAGGTATTTAAAGATTTTTCTTTATATATTTCTATAAACTTGAATCTACCGTACCTGAGAATGCTTCCACACAAGTTATAGCTTTTCTGGCCAATTTGTTTTTGAGAAGAAGATATCTGAATGATACCATCACATTCTCAATAATTCTTAATTATCTCCCTTGGAAAGAGGGCATTGCTCTTCATTTTAATAAACCTTAATCCCCTTTACCTAAGACTGCTTTGTGCAAAGTTTGGTTAAAATCGGCCCCTGTGGTTCTGTAGAAGATGTCGAATACGTAAAAAGTTTACAGACACACAGACAGACACCCATACAGACGGACGCCAGACAAAAAAAATATTTTAATGAAAGTTTGTCAGATGCCTGATAAGGACACAACTGTCACCTGAAGTCGATCACAAAATAATTCTTCAGGTAGATTAACAAGCGCCTGTTGCTATGATAAAAATGCTCACTTCATAATAAGATTGATTGTACTTATACCGGAAATGAACATAATACTTGGATGTTGATTTTTGATAATTTATGAAAAAAAAATACCAGCTGTTGAACTTAGTCAATTTTCCGTATAATATTGCATATACGGTTCCCCTATTATACGAATAACTCCTCCCATAGTTTTCAAGAAAGGAATTCATTGTTTTGCAGATCAAGTGAACATAAATAAAAAATGTGCATATTACTTGGCTTTTAATTTTTGATTATTCATGAAAAAAGAATACCAGCTGTTGAACTTAAAAAAAAAATACTGCATATATAGTATTCCTTTTCTCTAGATAGGCTGTGTTATTCAATTTAGGATTGACAAATGGAATATGAATTGTTCACAATAAAAAAAGAAAACCCGGTTTGCTACCTCTTTGACAGTTTTTCTCTTGTACATTCTATTTTGTTAATTGACAGAAAATGAATTAAAAATTAAGATACATGTAAGTCTAAAATATCTGGCTTTCGTCAAAATTTCAGATATTTTTTTAGAGTGGTCAAACGATATTCCTTACGTTATATAGTAGGACATGTATTAAGATTGATCTTCAGATACTCTCATGAACATGGCCACAGAATCAGATTACACAACAACAGCTGAAAGAGTTGCAGTACCGCAAAACAAAGTCAGTAAGCACATTAACATATGCGAACACGAAGAATTTAAATGTCCCCTTTATACAAACGTTACATACAGTATTAGTGCTACAAAAAGAAGAAAGAAAACAAAACGATATTTTATTCAAGCCTTCAAAGCTCGCCTTAACATACTGCTATAATTCTACTTTACTGTGTGTACATTGTAACTGTTAAAGTTCGTTACACACCGCTCTCTCTCTATATATTAACAAACATACATACTTTGCGACTTCTTGTTGGCTATAACTAGGAGGGGTATCTGAATCATTTTTTCATTGCTTAAAACTTTTAACAACTCTTCACGCGATTCCGGAATCCTGCCTTCATCACTGATATCCACAACATATATAAGTCCTAGTCGTTAAAGAAATGAAATATAGAAATACAATTTTCAAAACTCGACAACACAAAATTGTGATAATAAACCTAATAACCTGTGAATATATGTGAAAAAATGAATAGTTATTTTAAGAGATACAAGATATATAATAATGTATTTTAATAGGTTTTTAGAGTTACATATTTATTAAACGCATTCACGAATACGGAAGATGTCTTAATTAATATTATAGAAATATTCCAATTACATTCACGTCTATTGCAAAGAATCAAATATTTAGATACAAAACAACACAGTCACCAGAAAAAGCACCTTATAGTGCATTTCAATATCTTTTTCATGCGACATTTTGGCATTTTTGCAATTACTACCTTCAAGATCCATTTCTTCCAAACGGGATTGCCAGACAGGTCTCATTTTGGGAAGACCACAAAAATCGAAAACGTGAAAGGTAATACCATCTATCGGCTCTAGCTCTTTAAGGTCAATTCCAATAGTAGGAGATGTGTCTTCATTTTCTATTTCTCTTAATCTTTTCAAAATCGTTGTTTTCCCTTCACAAAAAATCCACCTCTAATTATTATCAAATAATGTCATTTTTCATAACTACATCGTACATATGACTGAAAAATGTAGTTAAGGTATAAGATGTACAATTGACCAAAAATTGATGCCTGGTATATTCTATATACTCATTTGATAGGTATGGCTATGTAGTTTCAAAATATAGAAATTTTTCCCGCCATATCACTTTAAGGAAGTAACTATTGTGCTGCAAATCATACACGATTAAATACTATTTTTATTCGACGAAGACGTATGTATTCATGACAAAGTATGTTTGTGATGTTTCCGTACAGATACAATATTCAAATATACAATACATCAACATGTACAGTTTACAAAATATGACTTTTATAGAAAACAATTTCAAATCAATTAAAAGTGGCCCTCTGATGTCGCAATAAGCATGCAATTTTCCACGATTAGCTTGTATACAATTACCTCACATAACCTCGGACATCAGCTTCACATTGAGTGAACCTCTCGATCAAACTTTGAGTATTAGATTTCATTAGATGGTCACGCGTCTCTTTTATGCCAAAAGCAAATAGAAACAAACTGACTTTAAAACAGTCAAAATCAGTATATATTTGAATGATAGGAAATTTGGCAATTTTAAAAAAAATGAAGAATGTATGGTTCATGATCACATTCTATGAAATGCAAGAGACGAAAATTATTTTGAATACCTAAAAGGAAGAAAGTTAATGATTTTACAAGTAAATTTATGACTCTTATAATTTCGTTTGACGGCAAATAACACGTAGATGATTAAACACAATGATTACAATAAATTTGTACAAGCAATTAAACTAGTAAATCCGTATGAACAGACCTTTTTAAAATCATTTATGGTAAATACATAATGCTGGGTCTGAAATCGAGTATTTTATGTTGTTCTTTTCAATAATACAATGTTTTCGAATTTATTAAAAAAAAAACAACTTTGAAACAGTGATACACTGTGGATTCTTAATTTTTTTCTTAATGTGTACCATCCTATAGTTTTAATTTTCTTTTCTGATTATTTGTACTGAACATATTCTACTACACAGGTAATATGATAAAAAGTTACTGTAATCATTTTATTGCATAGCATTGCCCAATAAATTTTGAGAATAATTAGTTTTCAATAGTATTATCTAAGAAAAAATACATGTTTATTTACAAATGTTATTTCATTCTCTCTAGCTATTTTTAAACAAATATTCATAAAGGAAGAAAACCCCAACAGAATAAAGAAAAATCAATAGGCATTATGAAATCCTGCAAATTCATATGATACCTTCCTAAGTTACACAGTTTTACCTACCCGCTCCGTCTAATCCTAGCATTATGACACTTGCTGGATTTTCAGCTGAAGTAGAAGCACCCATCTTTTCTTTATTAAAGTTTGTCAATAATTGTACTTGCCTGAGGCATACAAAGACAAATAAAATATGTTAAAAAGACACCGTGTCCTTATTTATTGAATATAATCCGATAATATGTTTTAGACACCAATGCTCATTGGGCGGTACCAGTCACGCGCAGAATATAATACGGCTAAGTGGTTTTTTCGGGTAGTATAGTGAAGACCAATTGTTTTCCTAAAGAAAATGTTGTACTTTACTATGCACTTTTTAAGAATTCTAATATAGAAACACACTAAAATAGTGGTATATAGTGCCGTGTTTCAATTTTCATTTTCATTGACCTTTACTAAAAATCAGGATTATCATAATAACGGAAGCAATCTGTTCCTTATGTCTTAACAAGACTTTAAACAAATTAGATAAAAAGTACTAACACTTAAGAAAATATTTTCTACCTGTTGTTGCACCCTATGGATAGGCAACTGGTATTATAAATGTACAATATATGTGAGACTATGTATATATTTATCAGCTATGCATGATATCATGTAATATCGCTAGGAATGTCATAAGAATTACATAACATTCGAATCAATGTATGCTTACTTCGCATGGAGAATACTTTGCGCTGATGGGGAATTAAGATTTCAAATTACCAATATTAGCAGGTATGTTTGCTTTTGATGTATATTATATAATTAGCAGAAATTAGCGTGTCTATATTCTATCGTTGTGATGGACCTTAACAATTGACTTAATGGATAAGGTGGGCGAGATTTCAAAGTAAATGTTGGATTTAACGATGTCCCATGTAGAGGATCGGTTGGCACAAGCATCCGCCCGTAAGGTGTTAGATATAGGCAACGATATGTGAGTGAACAATGAGAAAATAGTTATTATAAATGATATTTTTGTGGTTGCCAATCTTTTATATAAAAATATAAGCATTGGCCTTGAATTGAGAAGCGAACAAAATCAGAATATGCTAACATTTTAAACAGGTTCTTTAATAAATCCACATATTATAATATGCTAGACTACGTTCCATATGCGGTGTTGTAGAAGTACAATTATTCGTATTGTATCAAATATAAATTTTTATTTTAAATTAAAGAGGTCAAATAAATATTTTGATAATTTTTTTTCTGTAAAGCTCTGATATAAATTTAAATGTGAAAAGGTAATAAGGTGTTTTGCTTCTCTTATCATGTTTTGATTCCCAGTTATTAAATACTGTTTCTTAATGATTTAAGGAACATGAACAATATTAAAAAGATTCCTCAAAGAAACATTCAATTTGGAGATAAATGCATCATCAAGTGACAAATATCTTATCAAGAATTCCGAAATGGAGAAAACGTATACACCCCACTTACATGTAGCAGTAAACCATCTTTAATCTAAGTTGAAAGGTTTTGTAGGGGATTCAGCAATTATTTTTTATATATCTTCTCCTAGGATTCATTTGACATTAGTCCATGAATATACGTAAAGCTTATATTGAGTCTCCTATTTATAGAATTGTTCAGAAATGAATTTTAAAATTGTTTTGGAATATTTTAAGTGTTCTAAGATATCGATAACATGTTTCACTGGGAAGACAAGTAGAAATGTTGTAAAAAGTCGGTGTACTGTCTCATCTTTAGCGATTTGTCTTTTTAAATTTTGTTTTTTTAAATTTAAGCTATTTTGCTTGATTAACTTTTCTTCATGTTTACAAAAATTATCTGTATTTTTATTTACATGTGGAGATGGTTTCTATATTGACAATTGCATAAATATTAGATAAACAATTTTGATCATGATTTAAAGTGAAGGTTGGATGCATGACTTTGCAAATCATGGTGTCTTTTAACATCTTCACGATTCCAGTTTAGTTTTGCTTGCATTATTGATAGTATACAAAATTATGTGTTATGTACTAAACGATGTCGAAGTTTCATAATAAGTATCAATACGTTTTAAAAATCTGTTTTTGAATAATTAGCTATAAATGTTGTTTTTGTCCAGATATATGTTTGAGGTAGAAGTTCTAATTTACGTTGTTAATTCAGATCAGGGAATATACATGTATCTTCAATCAGAAATATATTGGATTACCAATTGTTGACTTTAATTGATGAAAATATGGCAGGTTTTTAGGATTTCAAAATATTCAACTGATCGAAAAATGTTTTGGAAGGTTATTTTACAATTCTACATTTCTTGTTTACCATTCAAATTAACAGACTGTTAAGGATTCTAATTCAAGTTTCTCAACATGAATTAGAAGCAGTTTGCTGCTACCTTTTATGTGCTTTTGATCAAGTTTTTTTTCTTAACATATATTATCATATTACAATTTACAAATGATGGCATGTCCATTAACTTTATGAGGTTATCTGTCCATCAAATAAACTCTGGAGATGGGTGTTGGTGGAAGCATTAACGGCACCATTGTTTATGGTATTTCCTAACGTACTATTTTTCCATAAAACATAAAAGTTATTACAAGTTTACTAATAGTAATCATCCGCAGGTTTTTTAAATATCAAAATGTTTAAGAAAGGGAAAAAATATTTTGAATTTAAGGACAAGATCCTTCACATTTGGTAGATACTCTACATTCCACATAAACTTTAAAAAAAGATGTTTATATCAATTTATTTGACAAACATAATACTTCACAAAGGTGCTGTAGGTTGTTGTTGAATGTATTATTACAGTATCATTATCGGGCATATGTATTGTGTATATATGTATCAAATGTTTATATCAATTTATTTGATAAACATAATGCTTCACAAAGGTGCTGTAGGTTGTTGTTGAATGTATTATTACAGTATCATTATCGCGCATATGTATTGTGTATATATGTATCAAATGTTGTATTAAAATTAAATGTACATGTAATACTTATGTAGGGACAAAAAAAAAACAATGTTCAAGCTAGATTAAGAAATGCGATCCAATCTAGCTTAATCCAAGTGACCAAATATCTAAAGCAATTTATGGTTACAGATACATTTAATACTTCTTTGATGTGGAGGGGGGGGGGGTGTTAAGGTGTTGAAAGCGCCTATGGGTCACCCCTGTTGATGAAAGGTAGTACCAAGAAAGAGGAGGCTACATAAAACAGTAGGATTATACTTACTATGCAATATATGTAGTATAAGTTCTGTATACGCGTACGTACCCCTCTTTTTATCAAAGCACATACTATTTTCTGAGACAGGGTTCAATAGCCGACTGAACTGAAATTTTTCCAGATAAAAGTCTGAAAAGTAAAGCGCGTGTTGGTTTGTTGGCTGTTCATGATGATGGGTCAAACAACGAGAGATAATCTCAAGGTTTGCCCAGTATCATCCTGTACGGGAGAGAGCGTCCCGTAATATTATGTCATAGCAAGGTGTTATTTTAATAGAAATTTTCAATCACAAAATGTCTTTCACTTGCTATTTCAGGGCAATTAATCATCAATTAATAAAAAAAAAAAGAAAATAGAATTTCAATTAATTTAACAGTAATTGCTAACCAGGTGAAATTTACTTATACTTTATTGGCATCATCTTATACATGTACATGTTAAAATATGAACGGTGGAAGTAGTAACTCTTGTTTAGGAATTTCGTAGTTTATTGGCAATTCATTCATTAGTATGGATAAGCCAGAAATTAACGACAAATGAATATATATACGAGGGTTGTTCGGAAATTATTGAGACATTTACTCTTATTTCCTTGGGGGAAAAGATAAACCCTTGAAATTTCACCAAAACGTAAATCAAGATAGAGTTTATCAATGTAAAAAATTTATTGTCCATAGCATGATTAGATCATTCCTGGTAAGCAGACCAAGTTGCCATCGCCCAGTGACCCGGCGCAACCGCAAACTTACCGCAACGTCATTTTAACGCTTCTTATTGATCCTATGTTTTAAACAGCTAACAAACAAAGGGAAATTAGAATTAATTCTTCATTTCTCATCTTTTGTGTACATTTCAAGATGTCAACATTCGCATATTCCCTCTATACTTGAATTTTGTGGGAAAAAATCGTGTCATTTCTAACCAAAGGTCAAATTACTATGAAATGTCTCCTACCGTGATTCTGTGTACATATTTTTGAACTGTTGACATCAGTTATATTAGTGTGTAAAAAGTACTTGTTATTTAGTCACTTTGTCTGTATTCTAGCTAAACAATTAGTGGAAAAAGACGATAAACTGAAGTTCTTTATCCCTTGCCATCGTATAGTTTTTGTTAAAGCAATTTTCCGAGTTTATGCTTGCGCCGGGTACCCCGACCACCGATTTGTTTATCTACTGTTGTAAACAAAATATTGAACATTGTTTGAATATTACTTTTTTTAATTATTTGTAAAGGTTTCTTCAATGTTCATACCAATTTTCACCCTAATTCGTCACTTAGAAATGGAAATATCCGTGTTGTCTCTATAATTTCCGAACAACCCTCGTATATATATATGATCAGCACAAGGATTTCTAGGAAGATCTCATGGAAATTGGATTTTGACTTCAAGGTCACAGCATGGTATAAGGAGAAGTAGTACCATGTGAAACCCACACCCTTGTGCAAAAGAACCGGATCTCTAAGAGAATCCCTACCCGGGTAAGGGTTCTCTTAAATTTGAATTAAAATTAAATAAAATTTGAATTTCAAATTAATTTGATATAAATTAAATTTATTTTCCTTTTATGTTTATACTACCATAGTTGCTACTTTTCAGCTCTAAAAGCTATTTTAAATGAATTTTCTCTAATTTTTTTCTTTTTTAATTGACTCGTTCACCGAATATCTGTCTAAAATTTGTTGTTAAAATTCATTGAGGCATGAAAATTGCATTCCAATTATTAAACCTCCTTTCTCCGAAGTAAGAAGTTATGTGACTATGGTGTTAAAAACATCTCATCTTTCACCAAAACAATGAAAAAAAATGTTTTTGAAAGTTACACGACCAATGTCAAACGTATCTTTTCAATCATTACATCACAAACTTAAATGCTTCATAAAAGTGAATTTTTTTCAGATAATAATCTACATTGAGAAATTACAAATGTAAGTTACTTTATCCAAGGTGAATTTCTTCTTATTTTTTTATTCCTTTGTCACAAATCGAAATTGTACTTATTTCAAAGGTAGAAAATCTTCCAGTAATAAGTATCGCCATATTTGGCTCTGGTTGTTTAAAATATTAAACATAATTCAATTTACATAAATAAGTTGTGGGTTAAAATCAAAGTACTGAGAGTACTGAAAGACGGGGTCTTGAAAGTTTGAATTTGTAATTGTCCTGGATTTCCTCGAATATGCTTCCAAAATTTATGAGTTTGAATTAGTTGTTACAATCTATGTTAATTCAGCTTTTTTGCAATTGTCTGATACTTTGTCTAAATTTTACTCAATCCCGGCCTTCATAATTGTAGAAAATTGACACAACGGTATATTATGTAAAATAAGACCGCAAGGAAAATTTTTTAAGACTTGTTTTTATTTTCTTTGTACAAAATTCCTTTCGAGACGACCAGCATTCATACCGCAAGTAGACTGGAAGCCAATGAAACACCTATTTAATTTGTAAAACATCTGTGTATATATAACCCGTCCCGATTTTAACTTTGGCTTGCTCATAAAGTTTGGTAGTATTAAGGTGAAAAATTGTCAAAACAAAATTCACAACTTTTCAAAAATGGCACATTGCGTTTGGGAACTTAAATTTCGATTCCACCATCAATCTCTTCTATTGATTAATGAGCTTGTACACCAACTGAATCGTCCACGGCTCTGTGCATTCAGTTACGTAACTCATTCCACATTTGAACCCGTTTTAAAAAAGCCTGCAATACGTACGTGGAGCATATGCATGATTTAAACTTTTATACAGTCACATAATTATTTAGTTATATTTTGCCTTGAACGTGTTAAGAATTTCATTCGGAAGTACACTACACTCTGTTCCTATGCAGATATCCTCGATTTCACATTTCACTTAATTACTCAATATTTCAAATTATTTGAGGTTTCAAACGATGTTCATTCAAAATAATGAAAAAATTCGAAGATTTCTTTTTTAACAGCCCCACACCCATTACAGTGCTTATCATATTTTAATTCAGGCATGAAATAAAGGTGTCTGCTGGGATTTTGAATAGCACAAGACTTTAAAGTACACGGATGATAACGGTTAAACATTGTGCGAGGTATTTCGAGTGAAGAAAAGATGTCAATATTTCCCGTTATAAATTTAGGTAAGAAATCTGTTTTCGTTCCTGTTCTTTCTTCCGAGTATTGTGGTTTCATTAATATTCAAGGGTATCAATTTTCGTGGAAAAAGTGAAAATCACAGTTTCAAGGATACGTAAATTCGTGGCCAATGACCCCATCAATACAAAATATTAATATAAATTGCATTCAATGAACATTTAATTTCATGGATCAACTTAAAAACGAAATCCACGAAAATTAGTATTCAACGAAAATTGGTGAAACCACAGTAAAATATATTTATGTATTATTGAAGATTTCTTGGATATTCCCCTTTCATTGATTTCAAATTCACTTCTTTCACAGGTGTGTGTATTCTAAATAACAATCTTCAAAATGTGACGGAAACAATAGCTTCGCCTACTGAAAGTTAAGCTATTTCGGAAAACAACATCGTGATTTATGCTATTTAAAGTTCATGTATGTTGTAGTTTTGGAATTGCAAAAAAAAAAATATGATGCTGACAGTTTATATCCAAAGCCGATCATTCTTCAAGAGAAGTACTTTGTTTCAGTACTATTTACTGACATCTTTACAATCTCAGCTCCTTTGATTAATGAGAGTACCAAAATCCCTGGATGTTTACATCAGAGAAAAGTAATTGTTCCATGGGAGTATAAACATATGCTCACACGATTGTGTTTTTGTTTTCTTTTGTTCGTACTCGTATAAAGGACCAATTTATGCTTAAATGAAAAAATCCATAATTATCCTTTCCTTTGTGAAACATAATAATTTTTTTTACATTCATGCACGGTCAACAATTTTTTTCCGAAGGGGGGGGGGGAGTCCGACGGACAGAGGTGTGGAAGTCCAAGGCCTATTTTCGGTCGTTTTGTGATAACCGTGAATTTAAAAGACGATAAGCTTTTTTAAAAAGCTAAACTTGTATAGTAATTAGCATCATACATGTTATAGCAACAGTGCATAAGAGATTGAGAAAGAGTCTTTTTGACAGTATGACTTTTTCAGTTAATTTTGTTTGTTTGCGGGTTTTTTTTTGTCCTTTAAAGCGATTTTTTTGGTTGGTACGCGATTTAACCTGTGTACTCCAATGCTTATCTTGAACATCCCACCTTTTTTTATGTACGCGTGCCAAAAATCTGCTTTAGATGCACCCACATTACCTACTTCGTAGCCACTGATTTTTATTTTTTTTTTGCATTTATCTGAAATCAGTAGATAATCGACAGAAAAATTACATGTAGTTTTCAATGATCTAAAAATACATGCACGTGTTACATTAATTCAACATATTTTAATGCAGCGCCACCGTATTCAACTTTATATACATCTGGGCTGCGTTTTACAAAAGAACTTATGACTTACGACTAAATTAACGAATGCTAATTAATCACCAACTAATCAATGATTTATTCTTATGGATAAAAAATATAATAATGGGAATTGAAATATTTGTAAACAAATGGTTTTATGTCAGTTTTGTACATTAAAGATCATTTTACAAGGTTGTAAATATTTACGACTTTGTCGTAAGTTCTTTTGTAAAATCCAGCCCTGATGTTTAAAAATGCGTTGTCTGCTTTGTTAATTTTAATACAAAAAGATTTCGACCTATATGCTGGAGCGTAGGATCTAATCAAATCAAATGTTTGTGATATAATTGAATTAGTAATTCACATAATTGAATGTTTTCTTTCGGTTCTTATTTAAAGGAAACATATTTGCAAATGTAAATATTTTGATATGGCCGTATTTAGATCAGTACATGTACTAGTCATTAAGCGCGCGGGAGAGTTGTGCCCATTTTTATCAATCCTTTTTATAGACAAAGTTCTATGTATAAACATGCATTTAAGAAAACATTTAAATTTTTAATCTAAACTACATGTATATGGATTATTCTAAACTTAATCTAGTTTTAAGGGTCAAAAATCTTTAATTTAACATTTTAACGCAAATTTGATGGGTATCTTAAAAACCATCCAACATTCTTTAAAATCGATATCTATCATATCGCTCTCTATGATCTTTTATACAAGTATGTACTGATTGTCACTAATTAACAAGATACAAACATTACTCCTTTTTGAGTATGATTGACTTATCCGTCTATATTTACGTGAACTTAATACATGGGCGATCCACACTTTCCAGAGAAAGTTGTTAACAAATTTGAACAAATAGATAATTTTTATTTTTTTTTTTATTATATTTCATTTGCACATACAATATATTATACAATATATATATGCATGTAAGTATATTTAACACAATTGAAAAGTCTGTTGACAGGATCAATTTCAACAAAATTAAGGGAGAGAAAATGAGGGACAGTAGGAAATGGAGAGTGGGGGGAGAGAGTGGGGGGGGGGGGGAGAGTGGGGGAATTATGAGGATACATGTATCATGTCAGAAATATTTTATTAATAATTAGGCGTAATCAAAAAATTTACTGCCGAATTGTTGTATTCAAACAAGGTATATATAAATCGTGCCTTATGTAAATATGTCAATGGTCAGGATCTACATGTACATGAGAAAAAGCCAGTCAGTCCATTGGTTTAAGAAATTATCATATTTGCCTTGTTTTGTTGCAGTGTATTTAAGTGTAGTTATATGGGTTTTGAGATCAATCAGAAGTTCATGGATTGATAAGTTTTCCTGTAGACATCTTTTCCTGTATATGTAAGATTTGATTATAAGAAAAATTATACCCAAATAAATTGAATTAGGGGTTCCTAATATAAATGATTTTTCTTCTAATGTAATATGAAACCCTTTTCTGTCACATATTGATATAAAGTGGCCTAAAAGATTTTGGACATGTAAACAGTCCAAAAACAGATGCACGATAGTTTCTTCGTTACTTTGACATAAAGAAAAAAAACTTTGTGTCAGGTTTACCTATTTTAAATAAAAATGAGTTTGTTGTCAAAATATACTGATTTATTCTAAATTGCAACCATTGCAATTTAGAATCTTTGGTGTATAAAAAAGGAAATGTGAAGATATTTTCCCACTGAAGGTTTGAAATTTCAAAAAACTTTCCCCATTTTACTTTTCCAAGAGGAGTATCTTTTTCTGTAGTAAGAATATCGTAGATATGTTTTGTTCCTTTTTTTGTTGTTACAAAATGTTTTAATATTATGAGGAAGAAATGGTCTAGGCTATTTGTTCCAATTTGAATTTTGGAGCTTGAGAGACTTGCTTTAATTGAATTTCTAAGTGATGCATAATTCAGAAAATTTGTTTTTATCTTAATTTTTTCTTGTGAATCTTGTAAAGAATAAAAATTTCCATTTTCATCAAGCAAATCTGTTATGTATACTATGTTCTTATCAAACCAGTTTGTATAGAAAACTGTTTTGTTTTCAATTTTGATTTTCGGGTTGTTCCAAATAGGCTGAGTAATAAATTCATCCCATGATTGAACTTCTAATTTTTCTTCAATTATTTGAAAGACAGTAAATGTGTCTTTCCAGAGACGATTTTTTATTTCCTTTTTAACAAAATTAATATTGTCTGATCCAGTTTTTAATATTTTTTTCTATAGATACAGTTTTGCCAAGCAGCACTTTCCATTTTGTTTCTTGGGAATAAAGAATTCCTTTTATCCATGATGATTTTAATCCAAGATTGTAATTGTTAATATCCAGCATTTTTAAACCTCCATTAATATAGTCTCGCACTTCTTTATCTTAAGTTTATCTACTTTGGAATGCCATAAAAAATTAAAAAGAGTTTCATTCAGATTTTTCATGAAAGTATATAATGGGGAGGGTAGAGATATGAAGAGGTGATTTAATTGTGCAATAAGCAATGATTTTATAAGAGTTATTCTGCCAAGTGGAGTAAGTCGTCGTTAACTCCATTGATTAATGATATGCTTGATTTTTAATAATTTCTTGTCATAATTAAGTTTTGGTATATTTGTTAAGTCCACATCAAAATATATACCTAAAAGTTTAAAGGTGCTTGTCCATTAAAAGTTCATTTCCTCACATATTATATTAGAAGAGTATTTTTTACTACCAATCCAGACAAGTTGAGTTTTTGATATATATATTTTGAGACCATAAATTTGATAAAAGTTATTTAACTCTCTAATTGCTTCTCTGAGAGACCTCTTACTGCCATCTAATATGATAAGGGTATCGTCTGCATATTGTGATAACAAAAATTCTGAATTATCTATGTTAATACCATTTATACTTTTATTATTTTTTAATTTAATAGCTAGTACTTCAGCACATAGTTAAAAGATATATGATGAAATTGGATCATCCTGACGACAACCACGCTCTAATTTTAAAAAGTTGGATAAGTGACCTGCTTGTGATACAGAGGAGGAGGTGTTTTGTTGAAAAACTGATATCCATTTTCTGAGCGATGGACCAAAGTTAAAGAATTGAAGCGTTTTATCAATAAATTTTCAAGAGACTGAGTCAAATGCCTTTTCAAAATCAATCATTAACAGTAATCCAGGAATGTCATTATTCTCGGTATATTGCATCAAATAAAAAACAAGACGAGTATTTTCACCTATATATCTTCCTGGAACAAAGCCATTTTGATCAGTACTGATAATTGAACTGATTATTGTTTTCATTCTTTGAGCAATGCAGCCTGACCCTATTTTATAACCTACATTTTATAAAGAGATTGGCCTCCAATTTTTCATGTAAAATTTACTTTTTCCATCTTATGGTATGCAGGTGATGTTACCCTGCTTTGTGTAACAGATAACTCCCCTATATTGTATCCGTGATTTATTGATCTAATAAAAAAGTCTCCTAAGTATTTCCAAAAGACTTTAAAGAACTCTGTAGTGAAACCGTCACTTCCAGGACTCTTATTATTCGACATTTTTTTCAATACATGAGAGGCTTCCTTATAAGTTATTTCACCTTCAAGGGTATTTCTTTGAGTATCACTTAATTTGAAAATTTCAGAGTCTGATTCTAGAATCTCATTTAAATCATTGTCTTGAAATTCACCCTTGTTTTGATATAGATTTCTATGATAATTTTCTATCTCTAACAGAATTTCCTTTTGTCCATTAATTTCTTCGGAACAATCTTCTTTTATTAATTTTGGGACAATTTTATTTACAAAATTTCTATTCTCAAGATTAAGAAAGTAACTTGTTGGTTTCTCTACTTCACAAGTCCGTTTAGCTCTTGATCATACTAGACTTCCCATAAGTTTGTGATTTCTGATATTTTCTAATTCTTGCTTTTTAAAATTAATTGTTTGAATGTTTTCTTCGTACATTTCCTCTAACTGTTTGATTTGGTTTATTAAAAATTTCTCCTTTTCGTTATTTTTCTTTTTGGCATAGCTAGAATATGATATACATTTGTCCCTGATTTCCATAAATAGTGTTTCAAGAAAGAGCTGGTCATTGACAGTGAATTGAATTTCATCATTTGGAATTTTGTCAATAGATGCATTGTTATATACAGGTACTGCATAATTTTGTTTTATTTCTTGTATCTTTTTATTAACAACATCTAGGAATTCCTTATCATATAAAAGTGCATTATTAAACTTCCATAAACCTTTTCCATGTGTAAATTCATTGAATTTTAGACTAAGGAGTACTGGTGAATGATCTGACTTATAACTTGCTATGATTTCACTTTCCTGTGACATACACAGTAGGGTATTTCATATTAAAAAGAAATCTAGTCTTGCTTGTGAGTTTCTCTAAAAATATCAATAAGATTGAATTGATTTATTTTTTCTATTACTTTATCTCTTGCTTTAGGATTGTTAAGATGAAGATAATTGTAATAATCCATATCGGGATCCGTAATAAGATTAAAATCACTAACAACTAGTATGGCTTTATTTCCTATTTCACTTACAATTTTAAAGAGTTCTTCATAAAAAAGGGGTGTGTCCTCATTTGGACCATACACTGTGATCAAACTTATAAATAGATAAATTGATTGTAAAAAGTAAGTAAAATTAACTAAATTACTGTAAATGTACGTCAGTACATTTGCAAAAAGAAACATTTTTTTTTTAATCATTTTATTCAATTTCGTACATGTAGTTTATATATATATATATATATATATATATATATATATATATATATATATATATATATATATATATATATATATATATATATATATCTAAATCATACAAAATAAATTGAAAAAAAAAAACCACACACACAAAAACCATGTGTCTCACAATCTTATAACAATTGTGTTACATTTTCAATCACATCAATTCTTAAGTCACATTTACTTTTCAATACATTTATCCAAAAAATAGTACACTTTTTAACATGATTTCTTAGATTATATTCTGTTTCATCGAGACTTTCTAGTCTGCATAACATCTTGTATTTGTTGATTTTTTAAGCAACAAAATAAATGAGGTTATTTAATAAGCGTGTCTTTTTGTTACATTCAAAGTAAAAGCCAAAAATAACATCTTTCCATTGAATTCTCACATTGATTACAAAAGATAATATGTTCCAAATGCTTCGTACATTCTCGCACGTGAATACAAGATGTTGAATATCTTCAATTTCAGAGCATAAAGTGCATTTGTTACATGTGTCTTTCTTCCACTTAAACATGATTTTCTTACAGCACAACATGTTATGTAACAAATTATAATTGAATTCAGCAATATTTCTATCTAAAGCGAATTTGATTTTTTGAAGATATATAGATCTCCAATTTCAGGGAGTATATTATACATTTTTTTGTAAATACGATTATACTTTGGAGGTTCAAATTTTCTATATAATAATATATCATAGAAAAAATTACATTTCTTGTTTTCAATTGTACAATACTGTTTAAAAAACAAAAACATTCTCTTGTTTTTTATATTAATAAATTTTGCTTGAACTCCGTCACTATTTCTAATATTCTTAAAGGCAGAACTTATAATCTTATATTCACAAAGTAGATTTGCTTTACTGCAAACTTCATCACCAATTTCATACAATGATTTAAACCCATTGTCAGTGAATAGGTCTTTAACATACAGAATGTTACTTTTAATCCAATTCTTAAAGAACATAGGTTTTCCATCAAATACAAAATGCCTACTATTCCATATAGGCTCTTGTAAAACATCGTTTATATTCATACTTGATATTTCTGTAATTTTTTTACATTGATTAAAATACATAAAAATTTCTTTATAAAACGAAGGTAGGTTTTTAAACATTTCAAAGTTAGCCAACTTAACACAGTTTAATTTCAACATATATTCAAAATCTATATTGTTACTTTTTAATAGATGATCCAGGTGTTCACCCAGAATACTTCTACCTTTATTTCTCAAAAATCTTGGAATCCAAGCTGCTTTTAATGCTTGAAATTTTAAAAGTACATCAACAATACCTGTCCCTCCTTCTTCTATTTTTCCAATTATTGTTTTTCGTTTAATTCTATCTTTATTATTCCATATGAAGTTAAAAATATGGCTATACAATTTTTCAATTACATCTTCATTTGGTAATGGTAAGATTGATGCTACGTATATAAATTTACTTATACCAAGTATGTTGACAATTTCAGTTTTACCAAAAATTGTGAGTTTTCTCCTTTTCCAAGATTCATATAGCTTTTTCATGTTTTCACATTTGTCTATCCAATTTTTCTTATAGCACTCATCTTTATTATGTCCAATATATATACCTAAACATTTAATGGATGACGTGTTTATTTTTATTCCAAAAATATCATTTTTACAACTTTTTAAACGACATGTCAATATACATTCTGTTTTGTCAATGTTTAGTTTAGACCCTGCATGTTTAGATAATTCTTTTATAGTCTTTATGGCCTCTTTTAGGGATTCCCTATTTCTTAAAACAATGTCAGATCATCTGCATGTTGTATATGTTTAAACTCTTTACTATAATTACTTGGTTTTATTCCTAGAATTTGATCATTGTTTTTCACTTTTAAAGCTAGAATATCGGCTACAAATAAATATAGTATTGCCGAAATTGGACATCCTTGTCGTATTCCTCTGGACATATAGCATGTTTTAGAAATCCATCCATTATTTTTTATTCGAAACATCGGGCTTTTGTACAGAATCTTCATCCACTTTATAAATTTTTTTTTGAATTTGTATTTCTCTAGTGCTTTTAATAAGAAGTTCCATTCTATCGAATCAAAAGCCTTTTCAAAATCTAGGAAAAGAAAATTTCCCTCATTATTTGTTTCCTCGCAATAATCGAATAAATCTAAAATTATTCTTGCGTTTTCTCCAATATACCTCCCTTTAATGTACGCCGATTGATTTTCGTTTATTAAGTTATCAGTCACTTTTTGAAGTCTTCTTGCAAATACAAAAGCTATAATTTTATAATCTGTATTAGTCAAACTAATTGGTCTGTAATTTTTAATGTTGGTTTGATCGCCTTTTTTAAATATAAGGGAAATAACTGCCAGTCTCTGTGAATAACTCATTTGATCATTTTCAAAAATGCATTTTAGTGTATCTTGAAATAGTTGCTTTAAATCTTTCCAAAAGCATTGATAAAATTCATTAGTTAGACCATCTAAACCTGGAGATTTGTTAAGTTTTAAACTCATGACAGCCTCAGTACATTCTTCACAAGACGGGAATTGCTCGCAAAAATTAGCATCGTGCTCGCTAAGTTTATTATCAATTTCTACAGATGATAAATATTCATCAATGCAATTGTCGGAAACTTTGTTCGAGGAGTATAATTTTTCATAGAAATCGCACATTACGCCCATAATGTCATTTGTTTTATTAAATGTACCGTTGTCAGTTTTTAGTTCTTTAATTATACTTTGTTTTTGTCTACTTATTTCTAAGTTAAAAAAATATTTTGAAGATTTTTCTCCCTCTAACATCCATTTAGACCTTGACCTTACAAATGCTCCTTTACATTTTATATCGTAAATTTTATCCAATTCAGCCTCAAGATTGCGTTTTTTTAGTCATATCAATATGATGAAATTCCAATTTTTCAATGTCGTCTATTTCTTTTTCCAATGATAATATTCTTTGTTTAATACTTTCTTTTGAGTTTTTTGCAAAGTTAATAGAAAATTCACGAGCTCTTGCTTTGAAAGATTCCCACTTTACCATAGGATTGGTGTTTTCTTCATATTTTATTTCGTTAATCAAAGTTTGAATACCTTTTTGATAATTTTCGTCAGATAAGTATGAATTGTTAAGCTTCCAATAACCGTTTCCCCTTTTGTTAATATTTGTTTTAAAAGAAGTTTTCAGAAGTCTATGATCAGACAATCTCTTCCCATTAATTGTTCCGGGAATTTTTTCAAAATCATAAATAAAATTTCTGCTCACAAATGTATAGTCAATTCTGCTACTAGGAACATTATCTGCGTTACACCAAGTATAACCATCCAAATCGGGATATTCTGTATGCCAAATATCATACATTTCTAGTGAAGAAACAATTTTATTTAGTTTATTTGAACTTTGATCTTGTGGATTATTAGTTTTACAGTTAAAATCACCACACATTATTATATTATCAAGATCAACTACGCATCTTTTGTGTAAAAAACTGTTTAACTTAATAAAAAAATCATTTCTATATTTAGCAGAGTTTGGTGCATATACATTTACAAGAGTTAGTTCAATGCCGTTAATTTTTACTTTCAAAAACAGTCGTCTACCATCTATAGACCCATGTTTTTCTATTAATTCTACATCTTATTCTTTTTTAAAAAAAATTGATTCACCCCTACTAAATTTTGAATCGCTAAAACAATGATACGATTTTTCTAACCATCTAGCATCATATTTTAATACATCTTTTTCTATATAGTGGGTTTCTTGCACAAAAATTATATCTGTTTGAATATCATGTAACCATGCATATAATTTAGTTCTTTTTTCGTCCGAGTTCAGGCCTCGGGCATTAACTGTTTAAATTTCAAACTTATCCATTTAAAAATTTTACATGTATGAAATAAGCTATCGTTCTAAATGAAAAAACAGTACAGATTGAAGTATGTTTAACAATATACAGTCTACAATACGCAGTCCTTAAAATCATGTCCGGGTCGATCATCAGACTACAGTGTTTAAGAGCGCGCACTAACCACTATCATAGTCCGTACCCAGTGGTTTTTCTCCGAGAGAGTTGACATCGGTGTTTTTGTAGCCTGCATTTTTGCGCCTGTTGGTCCGCATAGATTTACGCGGAGACCGAGAGTGGTCTTGCATAGTAGACGGCTGCTTATCAGCTCTTTTGTCGGATTTCCGATTCGAACTCAACATGTCTGAGATATGACGCTGTGAGGCTGCCTGTAGATTCCTAGGAACAGACTCAGATCTCCGTGGTGGCGCCGGCCTTCGCGTACTGACGATCTTACGAAAGATCTGCCCCAGCACATTCTGTCCAGGCCATTTTCTGTGATCGGTATGTTCTGTTCCGGCTTTGTTTAGACCTGTTCCCCAGAAATCGTCATAAACACTCTCAGCAAAGAGTGTTGATTGTTCTTTTTTTTTTTTTGTTCTTGAATTTCCCGAAAAGCTTCAACCTGATCATACTTTGCATTCACAATTTCTTCCATTAGTTTTTCCTGTTTATCAATGAATTCATCATTAATCTGGATTGTTTTACTAATCCTTTTTGCGTCTAGAGCCGTTTCTGCTGCATGTATAGCTGTAGCCTTTGAGAGATCTCCGCAGTAAATGGCTTTAACATATTGAAAAGCGTGTTCTGCGGAGCGATGATGGATTCCAAAGACATGTATGGTACATGGAAAGAAATTCGATAATGGGTTATCGGCACCGGCAAAGGATATGACGTTCTTCTGGTTTTCGACAAAAGCCTCACACTTCTCTGATCCTGGTTCATGATCTGTTTTAAGGCAAATGCGACAACGCTTTTTGTCGCTGCATTGGGTACGCCAGTGTTCTCCCCAACAGTTTGTACATTTGGGTACTCGTTTTTTAGATGGCTGGCCTTTATGGTAAATGAGACATTTAATGCCTGCACAAAAAGCTAATCGTGGGAGTGATTGGCCATTTTGTAGAGGTTTGGCATAGACAAAACGGTTCCCATTTAGGATGCTTGTCATTTTATGAGTAGTGGGATGTCTAATATTTTCATATTTAATTGGACTTGTAAGGCTAACTTTGCAGCTATCCAGCATTTTGATAATTTCACCATCGTCTACGGACAATGGTACTCCCTTGATTGTGATTCGCAGAACTTCCTCTAAGGGCGAGTTTGTTCCCGCAGAGAAGGGATTTGTTTCAAAGACATTGATATGTGTATTTCGAAAGTCAAAACCTTCGGTTAGTAGTTTATCCCTACTTTGGGTAGTGTTCACATAAATTCTCCAGAGACCTCGGTCTCTTTGAATACACTTGATTTCACTAGTACAGATTAAGACGGATTTAAGAATTTCATAGTCTGTAACAGGGTTTGAACCTTGAACAATATCAGAGTTTCTCAAATAGACTGGTTTTAGCATACCAGTGGCCATTATGTACAGTTATTTACAGAGTATCTATATACACGTACAAAAGCTAACGGTACCTTGTCACGTTGATAACTGAAGAGTGGTCACTCACCGTGACGGTACTTGAGCAGGTATTCACAGAAGTATACAGGTATACAGGTATATTTACAAATTACGAAAAATCGCAAAAAAACCTCAAGAAGCACACTTACTGAGTGTTGCTGATTGTTGGGGGTGGAAATTCCGGACAGAGAAAGTCGCATTCTAGCCTAGAACTTCACAAAATTGTCAAAATGACGAGAGCCAAGTTAAATACAACCGCCATGGCCCATGTCACGTGACCTTTGCAAAAAGAAACATGTGAATTTTTTTTTCTGCAATGACCGCTTCCTTTATAACGCGCGTTAATTATCAAAGAAAGCATTTTGTTGTTCATATTTATATCTTTTAAAAAAAAATTAATAAAGAAAATGTAAAAAAAAAAAGTAAAATTAACTAATTTACTGTTAATATACATCAGTACATTAGCTTAAAGAACATGTACAGCCAAATCGTCTCCGATGGGAATTTGAGTCTGAAATCATCATTAATATTTTGTGCAGTCCGTGATCTTTCTTAGGTAGCTGTGGGTTTCGACCAATCGATAGACGGGGCGTGTAGATTTCAGTCTGGCTGTTTCTATAGAGCTATGAATTAACTATAAGTTTTCGTAAGAAATAGAGGGAATCATTCTCGGTAGATGTAAATATATGTGTAAGTTGTTTAAGAACTTTGAACCACTTTGTTAACAAACTAATTAAAATAACGGGTCTCTCGACGTCCGAACGATTAGACCAGCAATGTAAAATATATGATATATAGCCTTTGTGATACAGTTCATACAATTTGTAAGAATATCATACAATACAGTATGAAATTTACATAATATGATACAATATTGCATCACGATATTATGCCATATACATGCATTTCTCCTATTAAAGATGAGCCATACATAAACTAATCAAGTTGTGACCTTGACCTTCTATCTACTTGAACATGGATTAAAGTCGCAAAACGGTTCATGTATTAGACAGCTTGTAATAATGATAGCCTTCTATGTTTTGTGTTAAATGGAGTAGACAAACAATGGTTTTAGAGAGATTTTATTACATTTTAATTATTATTTCAATTTGTAAATCAAACTGGTTTGTAAAAAGAATTACTCTTGCTTTATATGGCTAGTAGCATTTCTAATGCATGTACATTTTCACTTTTCCATTAAAACCCCAAATGTACATGCAGAAATGCATTATGTGTGTTAATATGTTCAACAAATTGACTTCAAAAAAAATAGAGACATTTAAATTTAAATATTTAATAAGTAAATAAGATTATAAAATCGTGTATAAAACCAACAAATTACAATATATGTCAGAATCTCACATAAACTATGTTTTAGTCAATTGGACGGACTACTGATAGTAGTACCGATACATCAGGAGGTGCTCAAAGGAAAATTAGTAATCAAGATCCAGTAAAAAGCGCATTCAATCAATCTCGTCTATTTAAATGTAACTACATGTACAAGACTATTTTAAAAATTGTTCAAACTTTCCATCATTTTCTACTAATATAAAAAAGAAAAAAATGTCATACAACCTGATTATTACACATGAAAAAAAGAAAAATACTTCAAGGACAAATGTCTCTCAAATTGTACATGTTAACTCAAAAATAGTTTTTTGATCAATTAAAGTGAAATGTTGGTGCAGCATTTCTTTTATCAAAATAAAGCAGTTCATTTTATTGATTGATAATATCAGCAAGAAAGTATGAACATCGCTTTATCAATTTTTAAAATAAACATGTATATAATAAAACAAATACAACTATTAACATTCTCACTTATCATTTACTTGATCATAGAATGAAACTTAAATTTAATAGTTATAAATGCAAGCAATCAGATCAAAACCTTCTAGATTGGATTTATATAAAGTCGTGTACAATTGTATCACAGATATACAATCTAAGAAAAGTACTTCTACAAATAATACACAAACTAACTTATAAATATGCATAAAACACACTCATAAACATTGAAAGGCGAGTTCAAGTTCATGCAATGCTCAGAAAATGTATAAGTAAACCATCACAAATAGTAGTTTCAGTTCTGACCCGTGTACCTGCCGTCACTTCCAGGAAACAAAAGTCACATGGGCCACATCGCTCGCCGGAGTAAGAATAGCTAATTAAATCAGCTTTATGAACCTGGACAATGTACATTTTACATTTAGTAGATTAGATCCTCTATAAAAAGATTATCTCCAGATCTGGTCTCCAGATATTAATGTGTACACTTTATGTCATATGACTATAATCTCCTATGTAAACCCCTCCCCTACCCAACCCAATTATGGTCCTTACCCATCCCCTGGGATCATGTTTTGAACAAACTTGAATCAACACTACCTGAGGATGTTTCCACACAACTAACAGATTTTCTGGCCAAAATATTTTTAAAAAAGATTTTTAAAGATTTTTCTCTATATATATATTCCTAACATATACAAATTTGACCCCAGCCCCCAGCTCCTCTGGCCAAGTGTTTTTGAGAAGATATTTAAAAAATACAAACAAATATTCAATAATTAATAATTAACTCTCATTGGAAGAAGGCTTGGCCCTTCATTTTAAAAAAAAATGTATCTTCTTAAGCCAATAATACGTAGCGAGTTTGTTCAAAATGGCCAGTGGGTCTGGAGAAGAAGTCGAAAATGTAAAACATTAACAGACAGACGGACAGACAGATGGAAGAACACCGGACACAAATTAATCAGAAAGGTTCACTTGAGCTTTCAGCTCAGGTGAGCCAAAACATCTTGGCCCTATTGGCAAGATAACTTCACACCTTCATAAAAATAAATAAATTCTTCAAAATTGTAAAAGCTTTCAAATTCTTGTCACTAAAGGAACTAATTTGCGAATGTGTAAAGAAAATACAGAAATGAAATTTGATTCCGATTCAGTACAGTTAAAGTCAATCTAAAAAGACACCTTGATACAATTTATATCTCCGAAAAAATAGAGTACTATCCCTTCCACAACCAGTCAATAACAGCCCATATAATAATGGCTTTGTACACATTAAGTGATTTTTACAGTTTGCTGCTGGTGTCTTTGTAGATGCAAGCGAAAAACAAAAGAATTCAGGGCAAGCATGTTCTAGTTCACTCACAAAGTTTGACACCTGGTTCACCTCTACTTCCAACTGTGAGTTTTCCTGTTTAAGAAATATAAAAAAATATCTTAATCATGTGTTTTGTGTGACAATGAAATTGACAATTTTGGAGTTTGAGAAAACAAGACGTTATCTAAAACATGTAACAAATATATCTACAATCAAACACTTCATATTTGGGATTTGAACATGCAATGAATCTAAAATTTACATGTATTTTCAGTAAATGTCGTGGGATTCCAGTTGATACTTGCTAAATCTTTGATCACAGACAAAAAGATGAAAACATTGTCTTCTACCCAAGAGCAGAGCATGACAGTACATGTAGCTGAATACTTATATTAACATGTACATATACGAATGACAAATTTGAGGAGTTTAATTTAGTCTAACAGATCCTGTATATAAAAAGGTCAGTTTTTTCCCCAGATATTCTGTTTATTATTGATCCCTTTTTGTCACAGTATAGTCAGTTCATATATTGAGCATTACAGTTCTCAGAAGGATCTAAATCAAATGGGATATAAACCTACATCAAACTTGTGAAGCCCAAGAATTGACCAGAGGTCTAAGTCTAACAATTTTAAAGAATCAAAAATATGTTAAAATGCTTGCATATAAGTAAAACCATATATTATAACATTTGAATTTAGGTGAATTTAAATTGTTTTCTTTTGTAAAATTTGGGCCCCACTCCACCCCATGCGGCTCCATCATATTCCTGAAAAACATGATTTTTACAAATAAAAATTTTCCTTATATTCCTATGTAAAAATTTGACCCCCATTGTGGCCCCACCTTACCCCCAGGGACCATAATTTGAGCAAACTTTAATCTACACTGCCTGAGGATGCTTCCATAAAAGTTTCAGCTTTTTTGGCCTAATAGTTTTTGAGAAGTAATTTTTTAAAGTTAGCTCTATATATTCCTATGTAAAACTTCGACCCCCCCCCATTGTGGCCCCATCTTACCCCCAGGGAACATGATTTGAACACATTTGAATCTTCTTTATCTGAGGATGCTTCCACACAAGTATCAGCTTTTCGGGCCTAATGGTTTTTGAGAAGATTTTTAAAGATTTACTCTATATACTCCTATGTAAAACTTCGACCCCCCCCCCCCATTGTAGCCTCACTTTACTATCAGGGACCATGCTTTGAAAAAACTGAAATATCTGAGTATGCTTCAGCAAAAGATTTAGCTTTTCTGGCCTAATGGTTTTAGAGTAGACGATTTTTGAAAAATATTACCAATTTTCAATAAATCCAAATTATTTCCACTAAAAATAAAGCATGTGCCTTTATTTTCACAAACTTGAATCCCTTTTTACCCAATAATGCTTTGTGCCAAGTTTAGTTGAAATTGACCAAGTGGTTCAGGAGAAGAAGTCGAAAATGTAAAAAGTTTACAGACAGACGCACAGACGGACGGACAGACTGACGCTGGACAAAAAGTGATCAGAAAAGCTCACTTGAGCTTTCAGCTCAGGTGAGCTAAAAACTATTTGCCTTTGATATTCATTTTTTCAGAACAATATAAAGTAAAGCTCAATAATCTATACTACTGGATTCGATGTGATAAATAAATTTATATAACTGAAACCTAGTGAGAACTTTTGATGCTCATATATTTCAAATGTGACGCTGGACAGAAAACATGTACATAAACATGTACATGTACACGTATACAGCCGTGTTCTCCTCTTCCATAAATATTCAAATTTTGAAAGTATATTTTTCTTAAATGACAAATCTGACAAAGCTTTTTCATAGCTCCCTGAGCAGTAAATATCAAGAGATTCCAAGGGGCGACATTGCTCGCCTGAGTAACATTCGGCGGAACTCTAATTAGCTAGCGGCATTAAACCTAATTTACGATCTAAAGCTCCTCCCTCCAATAAGGCTGCACATTCCGACTTTAGTAATAATGTTAATAAATATCTTCAAAATAAACACATATATGCTTCAACTTGTAATGATATTCTACACATGATATAAAAAAGAAATAGCTGTTTGCTATGAAAAGACAAAGGGTTTTACATTTTGTGTAATACTTTGTATTTTTTGTGTTTTCTTAGTGCTTCTTTCGTTAAATGCATTTTAAAAATTGTTAATTTTCGGATTGATTCTTCATATATTGCATTTAATTTTTTGCACATCAATATTTGTAAGACTTATTGAGTTTAAGTAAATTGTTGATTCATAATCCGTTTGATGCAAGTCTAACATTAATTTGAACTTGCGTCATTCGTGATTTTGTAAGGTAATGCACCATCATGACGACAGGGACCGGGCGTCTGCTTTAAATCTTATGAGAAACGAGTTATAGAACCAAGGTATAACATAAACATATACCTGCAATAATTTATACCCAATAGAATTAATTTCTGAATGCCAACCCACACTTTAATAAAGATTCTTAAAAACATATTTCATTTCTTTTTTTTCTAAGTCAGTCAAGTAAGTTTACACCAAGAATGTTTCACTCTTGCGCTATAACCGTTATGGTATAATGACATGATATTGACTTACCTTGATGAGTAGACCCTCGTGTTTAATGTTAAATATTTTAGCGATCATTTAGTTTTTGGTGCCTCCACCACAAATGATACACTTTGTCTTTAATTTCATCAACTTTCTCATTTACTCTGTCCACTCTTTAAATCGAAGAAAATGAATTAAAGCAAGTTTTATTATCAAATTCGTTATCATCTTAAAAGAGTTATATTTTGTTTTTTAACTAAATATACCCTGGTATGATTTGTTTATTAGAATTCATGATGTGAAAAGTAAAAGATCTATCCTCCATACATGAAAAAATATACATAAATTTCAAAAGTTTTGTGTCGTTATTGGACTGATTACATACATTACATACAAGTTTTGCACTACTAAATTATTCTATGAGAAGAGTACCTTTTGTCTGTTGTTTGTATTTTCGTGTCAGTCTTGTCCTTTTCCAGAGTCAACTTAGAGCGCATGTACTCCTCCATCGCATTGCGCTCGAACTGAGACAGTTGTTTCTGTTCCTTCTTACTCAGCTTCTCTCCTGCAACAATTGATGCTCCAATTCAATACATAGGTTTTATGCACACAAAATGGAATACACAAATAAATGCATCACTATCGTGTCAATGTGGAGATACATGTTCTATTTTTATGCACGGATGTTTTTCAACATCTAGGAATAACCGTTCACTTTACAATGTACATTCTGAAATTCTGAGAAATATCATTTTACAGAATAGGTACATTCTGTAGTATATAACATGGCTCGTCTACTAGCATTATAGAGCAATTCTGTGATTCTGAAATATGAAAGCACGATTAGCACCGGTACATTTATTGAATGGGAATAGAGAGTGACAAAGACAACAGAATTGGTACAAACAAAATAATGCTTAATTCATAAGTAGTATAAGGCTGCCTGAGTACCAATAACATTCACACGCTACGTGAACAACTATGAACTCGAAATCAATTACCTGTATATAAAACACAGTCATGTGCAAATCATTGATATAATGCTTCTAATGCCAAAGTTATCCTTTTAGCATCGATCTTTATCAAACGAGGAAACCACAATCAATGAATTTTATTCAGAGTAATATCTAATATGAAACGTTAAAATTTCATCAATACATCATTTAAAAGTGCAGAAAATGGATGAACAGAAAATTAAATGATTAATTAAACTGTATTTTATCGCCAAAGATTTGTGGTATATTTGTTCAGTTAATAAAACCCCAAAACAGCATTGCCAAGTACTTGACCAAGTTTGTTTAAGGTAAGTGAAGTTTTGTACAGTACATGTATAGAAGAACTATTTGAAAAAGATAAACAACAACGACGACATTATTCATGTTGTTTTAAAATCATACTGTAGATTTTAGGGGCATTGTCCCGACCTTGGTCAAATTTTGTTCATCTATTTTTATAGTTCACTAAGCTTTAGAAACACATTTCTAATGATCAACCATAATTTGAGTGTGAGTGGTAGAGTTTTAAGCAAGATTCAGAACTCACAACTCATGTAAACAAGGCCTGTGTCCTGTTTTGTTAACATTTGTTCAATTTATTACCAGTTAAATTTCTACTTAATACTGATATTTTCTTTCTTCTTATTCGTTTTAAGCATAATAAATAGACATTTCCTAGCGTTTATCAGTTCATGCTAAATCTAAACCAGGAACTTTAACATTTAAATGTAAACAAAACAATGATGTAAGTTTTGGTTACATAACTGAGTTGTAAGCTCTGTATCTAGCTAAAACACAAAAACTGACAATGATATTTTGGTAAGCTATTAGAAATGTCGTACTGAAGCACTATAAACAATTAAAAACGGGGAAATAAATTTGATCAAAATTGTGACCATGCATGCCCTTTTAAATGCCTTTACTATGCCAAACAGCAAAAAAATCAGAAAGATTTCAACCCATTGTCTAATGGACAAAGGTACCTCACTACACCTTGACTTATACTTTTTAAGACACTTCGTCACAAGATGGCGATTTAATGTTTTGTTAAACTGTTTATATCGTTCGATTAGGTTGTATTTTTTCGTAGGTTAGTGGTTAAAGTATTGGGCTTCTGAACCGCAGATCATGACTTTGAATCCGCCTGGAGCTTTTCTTCATGTTAACTGAATTAAATTTTCAAAAATGTTAATTTTCACCAAAAATTGCACATTTTTGCCTATTTGACTTACTTATCCATTATGATACATGTATCTATCATAATCAAATAATTTTCTTCTGATTTGAGAAAATATTTCAATGTGTAGTGAGCTACCTTAATTAAGAGCTATGAAAATATAAAACTATGTTTAAGCTGAACACGACTCATGAAAAGACAATCCACCTCGGAAACCCGTGTACAATGTATATCTATATAAACAAATATTTTGCTACATTTGATTGCACATCTAAAACTCATGGCAAGTCTGTATTGTTTCACTTACAATGACTTAGACTTATACGTGTATTTTTTTTTCATTGCTTAAAGTGAGTATTCGTCTGTTAATAAATATATGCGTTGATCCGTATAGTTGATGCCTTAATTCACATGGTTTGGTAAAAGTGCCTAAAATTTGATTATTTTACCTGACCGAGTAACATGACGACATAAGATGCACGTCCGCGCAGGTGAGGCTTCAGCAGAATTTGAACCTGGGCTAATTAATCCCAAGACAGGTGCTCAACCAACTAAAATATTAACCATCACAGTGGCTTTTAAAGAGATATACGGTGGACATTGCCTTTTACAAGTTGTGTTCAGAATTAAGACACAATGAAAACTCACTAAAGCTGGTGTCTTTTTTGTTGTCGCTGGTGCTTTCGTTGTTGTTACAGCACCACTGTATAATTTTACAAAGTAATCCAGTATGTTCAGTGGTGGGAAGAGGAAAGGCCTGTTATAGTACTCATACACCAGGGAAAATCTGTGGAATCTCCACTCCTTCTCAGAGTTTTCATGGACTTTCTTGACCGTGTCACTGTCAAATGGTCAAAACAGGCTTATATTTCATAATTATATCTTATCTTCAACTGAAAACCGTTAATAAAGAACTATAAATGATATGAGTTAAATTTGGCCCCTATAATTCGCAATTTTTAAAAGTGTTTCAGGTACATTAATATTTTTTTAGAGTATTTGATATATAATATATTTTTCACCCATTAATTTTATTTATTTGAACTCATTGGCAGTATTTGACATCATAACATATTTTTTACCCATTAATTTGATTTATTTTAACTCATTGGCAGTATATGACATCATTCAAAATCAGTCAAAAATTGACATTTTTGTTATCTTTTTACGAATGGGAAATATAGAGCGCATGCTTTAACAAGCAATTTTTTTTCTCACTTAAAAGTCTTGGCTAGATATATCTCTGATTAAGATATATTGTTTGTTCAAGCATGCGCTCTATGTTTTGTGAGAGAAAAACTGCTCGAAAGCAAGGTGTTTAATGCTAAAAATGCAAAAATGGGATAAAGATTGGTTTTACGATGTCATATTTATAAACTGTGGGCACTTGAAACAAAATGAATAATATGTAAAATATTACATGTGTATTTGTACAAAGACAATGAAGAATAACAGTAAAGTGAAGATGTTCATTTAAGGGGACCATTTTAGGCCCTTATCATATACAGTCATTTATCAATTATGTACACGAATATACTTATATATGTAAATGTTATCCATAAATAACAATTTTGAAAACTAAATAATATATTATAGTAAATATATTCTTGTGATACATTATATTGATTTTTAAACTTCATTTGAAAGCCAATTGATAAGAAATTTACCAATTATTTGTAGTTAAATAAGTAGATTCATGTCAAACAACTGCATCGAAATTTACGTACACGTATATATGCTATGAGTAATGAAATCTCAACTGATAAATTACAAAAACGTGTAGGTGTATGTGTAGTTATAACACACGTACGCGTACCCATACACATTTTAAATCTCAGTTCTTTAATATCTTGCATAAACCTTCTTTTCAACCAAAAAAATATTTTATATTTATTTTTCCATCAAAAGTAGTAGTACCAGTGTTTTCATGCAAATCCCGTACATTTGAAAGTTTACCTGAACATAGCGATCAACAGGTTGAGTAAAAGAACATTAGTCAATAGCAAGAACACCGCCATCAACAATACTACCAGGAAACTTTTCTCTGGACAGCGTTCCTTCTCCCCTGACCTCCAGAGAGTCTCGTTCTTTGTGCAGGTTCCTAAATCCTCTGATGGGTCTTTTCCTACAACATGAAAGTAAATTACTGCAGTATACACTCTCACTGCAAATTCATGTTTATCAAATCATGTTGATCATGGCTTTTCTATGCAGACACTTCTATTTGAAAAAAAACCCCTGTATGTATTCAGTATTTTACCTGCCTATACAAGCACAAAAAATTGTTGGATTTCATTACAAAAATTAAACAGATCTTTCTTAAAAAGATAATTAGAGTATTTTTATATGCAAAGCAATGAAAAAGCAAGGGATATAGGACCAGCTTAAAATGACCAAAAAAGTTTTTAAACTTGAGTTTGCACTTTTAAATCTTGATCTACTTATATTAAAAAGTACTTTTTGGGAGTTGAACTATGTTCAACCTCCCCAGGCTGTCGCGAAAACTCAGCGCAAGAATAATTTGTGTAGGGCAAACTACTCAATATAATGTCAATTTTGTACTCCGCGTTCAAATAATCCGTTTTGATTGATGTTGATAAAATACATGAACAGATGAATATGATGTTAACGATATTAATTTAATATTTTCAATTTATATTCTTCTTCAATTTTTGATTGATATCTAAAGTATAATGAATTATTGTTTTTTATGTCTTGTAACGAAACGTGCTTTTGAAAGTAGTGCTCTTGACAAGACGGACACGGTGGCGCGACACAGCTTGGCAATGTATAGAGTGTAATGAAACATAGTATGTTTTATAGCTTTTACTTAAAAGATATCTCAAGTATATTAGAACAATTTATATACGAATACCTCACAAGTTTTCGTGTTAAAATTCAGAAGTTTTTATTTTCGTACAGTAAAATATTCACACACCATTGCGTAATCAAGTTTTGTTTACATTAGAATACGATCGAAGAAAACTGTTTTTAGGAGTCAAAAGAAAATGAGGTTTTTTGTCAAATCCTATCAAAGTCAAGGTAAGTGCTAAATTAACATTTTACTGCACAAATTCGTATTTTCACAAGAAAGTCAGCAATTCAGTTTGATTAGAGCTGTATATGTGGTTAAACTAAAAAATATCAAGAGTTGAAAAACATAGAGATGAAAAAATTAACATTGATTATTGAGATTAAATCATAGAGTTGATCATTGAAGTTAAACCGTAGAGTTGAGCATCCATTGGTAAATGGAACAAACAAAGAGATGAACATTCTAGAGACGAACTTTCAAGAGAGAGGAATTTAATGAAAATCAAGGACATGGGACTAGAACAGTTAATTTTTTCACATACATCAATTAAAGGAAAGGGCGTATAGATATGTGTGTGTGTGTTCAGTGTATCAATTTATTATGAGGGAATTTTGTTTTTGAAATTAACACCAATATACCAAAAAGATATATATTACTTTCTTGTTGTAATGAAACAACAAAAATGTGCTTGTGGTAGCAGTGATGTTGAAAAAAGTGTGGTTGGTAATTTTTACAATATATATTACTTTCTTGTTCTAATGAAACAACAAAAATGTGCTTGTGGTAGCAGTGTGGTTGGTAATTTTTACCAAGGTTCTAATATATTTCCAGAATAAAGTCGAGGAGGGCAGTGTGTTTCAAATGCACTCATCAGTATATTGTACAAGTATTTTGATTTAAAGGAAGTTCTGGATTGGACTTCAGGTGATAAAGATTTCATTATGAAAAATGGTGATGAGCTTTATCAGCACGTTTGTCAGTATGCTAGACATGTTTATTTAAATCCATGTGATCTGATAAATCATTTTTGTTTTAAAAACAAATTGCTACGATGCTTTCTCGGGCAATATAAGTGTATAATTTGTTGAAAATTGTCCTTTGCTGTCCCTAAAGTCGGCTATATCTATGTGTTTTATTGAATTATCTCGAACAGGTATCTTTATTTGTAAAGAAACGTTCTTAGCCAACTGGAAAATGTCTAACTTATGGGTCAATGTCAAAGCAAAGTCTTTGAAATTCTTTTCATTCTATTGTCCATTATCTAAACAGTGCCTTTTGGAATGGTTACCATCTCAATGTTGTCTAGTTATTAATGTACATTGTACAACTACAAACATATTACTGAAATTAAATTAATGCAAGTTAAATTCCCATGAGTATTTTCAGTACTTTGATTTGTATAGGCAGTTTGCAGACTGTTAGCACTTTCAGTAAAAGTCAATTTTATCTTTTTTTGGACAATTTAAGTGTGTTAAATGGATTTTAAAAAATAATTAAAACACCTTCTTTGTTTTCAAGGAACAGTTCTCCATACATCTGCCAGTAAGGGTGGTACAACACATCCTGCAGAACAGACCACTCTTGGGGTGCGTTGGGGTACAGGTTGGCCTGATAAGTTACCCCAAAACTCAGGATAAACACCAGCAGGATCAACAGGAAAAACTTCAGATCATTTAACTGCCAAAATTTGCATTATCTTTTATAAACCACTGCATATGATTAGGTATAACTACTTTAAAGAAACCAAATACTTTTGTCTTGATATCTTAATATAGAATATCAGATTACAGAACACAACACAACTAATCATCACCTTTATGAGACCATCTTTTTCATATTTTATGATAATCATAGTTTATGATAATCATTAGCAAATTAAATCGTGTGATACGACACGATTTTGAAGTCAGTTCAATTCCATTACACTGCAAGATCTTACCATTCTGGAGATCATAGTGACCTTTGGCCCAATATTTTTATCTGCTTCGAAGTATTGCAAGAAACGGAAGAAGTACATTCCTAATGTCAAGCTGTACAGCCTGCGGGCCCAGACAAAGTCCTCTCCATAGAGCGAAAACCGCAAAATGACCGACGTTAAAAAGAAAAGGTATAGGACGATGTCAAAGCGGTTCCACGCATTTCTAAACCAACTCCCAATCTTGTGGCAGATGGAACCATGATTTCTGGTTTTAACCTACACCAAAAAAATGTAATGGAGACATCATAGCATCAGTATATCCATATACAATGAGACAATTAAAAATTCATAATGGTCTTAGCACCAAAAAGATACATGTACTCAGGGAAAAGAAGGCCAAGGTTGGATGTCCAAGATGGTCATGTTAATATCGGCTTCGCAAAATTGGTCGAGTTAATGTGGAATTAAGCTTAATATATAGTTGACAAGAGTCTTGTTAAGGAGCTGTTTGGACGTATTTTTTGTGTAGATATATTCGTGTTTTTTGGATTGAGTGAGGAATTGAAGAAAATGGATCAAAAAACAAAGTTAAAACCGGGATGTCCAAAAAGTAAGGTAAACAATACGAAGAACAAAGGATCTGATAATAGTTTACTAGAGCGAGTAGTAAAAGATGATAAGGACTCATCGATAGAAAATGGCATTAAAACTGTTCAAAAGAGTGAACAAGGAATAAATAAAAGGCTTCTTAACTATAAAAACTGATCAGGTGAGTTGAAAAGGGTCACATTAGTGATCGAAGATGAGATATATCGCTGTACAATCTAAGAGTAAAACTGATGAGCCATTTTTTGTGCGATCAGAAAACACGCGGGCATGTTAAGGCTTCCCGATGGATTTTACAGCGATGTGTAGAAAGTCACTTGTCTGTACTTCATACGATATGACGTCATAATTAACTTTGACGTCACGATCTGCATTCCTGTCGATAGTTCCCAGGGAATGTATCTCAACGTTAAAAGTGAATTACATCAAACCACTATAAAACCGTATGTTTCCTTTACATAGATGCTGCCGTTAATGCTGGACGTACAGAATTTATGCATATTAAAAACCAGTATCAAATAATCGGCAGTTGTAAAGCTTCGTTATAAGTAAAAGACAATTTATAAACTAGTGGTTTGGAGACTCTCCCTGCTACGTGTAAACAACTGAATGAAGAAATTTTAATGCATGTAAAAACAGCTTGGCGCAAGTGAAAGATCAACATAATTAAGGTCTTCCGTTTCCAACGGAAGACCTTGTACTGATTCTGATGGTTCTTCTTCATTAGGGTCTTCCGTTTCCAACGGAAGACCCTCTTGTTATTCTACGGTTTCTTTTTATTATTAGGGTCTTCCGTTTCCAACGGAAGACCCTCTTGTTATTCTACGGTTTCTTTTTCTTTATTATTCTTTTTTTTCTTTTTCTGACTTTTTTGAAGCGCAATTTCTCAAAAACTATCCAACCGATTCGCACAAAATTTTTAGGACGCATAAAGGATGATCGGCGCTACATATTATTAAATTTTCAAATGATGACGTCACTTCCGGTTTCAGATATTGAGGATTTTGTAAATATTTAAGGGTCATTTTGTCCACGCATCTCCTCCGAAACTAATCAAGATAGAAGCTTGAAATTTTCAGGGATTGTAGATGAATGTATGTAGATGTACCCCCATGCTTCCAATGATGAAAAATGCTTTAGGCCTCAAAGCTCGCCTGAACCTGAAAATTGGCACCAAATTTTTTCACGAAATTTTTGCACATTTTCTGTGATATCTTTTGATGTATAAATATTTTGTTAAAACATGTAATGCAAAAGATGTTTCAAATGACACGGGCTTTCGTTTAATATCAAGAAAAAGGGGCTAACCCCTCCAATTAGGGGCCAAGTGGGCTGTAAAGTCTTCTTACAATAACTCTTTACTGAATAATAATTTGTTATTAATTATAGAAGCAAAAATGTTCATTGTTGGGCTGTTTATCTATGCAGTACCATACTTAAGTCATATGTTACGTAATTAGGGGTTTCAAGGGGCCAGAAATTCAAAATTTCGATCATTAATATATGAAAAAGGAGAAATATTTTGAAAAGCATTGTAGAACAAAAGTTGCGTAAAATAATGTTCTGTACAATATGCCACCTTAAATTTTGCTGTTCATGACCCCATTTAGGAGATAAAGGACCGGCCCCTAAAACACATTTGTAAAGATATCCTTAGAACGGTTAACATTTCGTGAACACTTGTTGAACAAAATATGTTTATATTTGCAAGACCTTTCATTTGATATCAAGAAAAAGGGGCTGGCCCCTCCAATAAGGGGTCAAGAGGGGTCTTAAATTTTCTTACAAGAACTCTTTACTGAACAATAATTTGTTATTAATTATAGAAGCAAAAATGTTCATTGTACAACTGTTTATCTATACAGTATCATACCTAAGTCATATATTACGGAATTAGGGGTTTCAAGGGGCCAGAATTCAAAACTTTGATCATTAATATCTGAAAAAGGAGAACTTTTTTTAAAAGCAATGTAGAACAAAAGTTGTACAAAATAATGTTCTGAACAATATGATACCATAAATTTTGTTGTTAGTGGCCCCGGTAAAGAGTTAAAGGGTCGGCCCCTAAAATACAGTTGTTTAGATATATCGATAACGGTTAACCATTCGTGAACATTTGTAGAACAAAATATGCTTATATTAGCGAGACCTTTTATTTGATATCAAGAAAAAGAGGCTAACCCCCCAAATTAAGGGCCAGAAGGTATATAAGGTCTTTTTATAATAACTCTCTTCTGACCAATAATTTGAGTTAAATCATTAAGCAACAAAGGGGCTTTTATTAAGCTTAATTTAAAACTGAAATCTGTTTTAAATCGGACGATGCATTACAAAAATATTGGGATTTCAAAATTGAGTTTTCCGGAAATTGTGATTCCACATTCTTGGTTAAGAAAATAGTGTTATGTTTGAAGTGAAATTAACTAGTACCTAAAATAATTCGGAAATTGTTAATTCGTACTTGAAGACATTCGGGACTTTTTTTTATTAAGTCGTTCTAGAAATTGTAAAGGTATTTGTTAATTCGTTCTTGAAATCATTCAAACATTGTTAAGTCGTACCAAGAATTATTCGATTTTTAAAAAATATCTTTTTTATTTTCTTTGTAGTTGGTTTGTACTCTGCTTCTTACAGGAACTTCTATCTTTACTTTCGACACCACCGGAAGACCCACTCGTTGCTTTGCAACGAGCTTTGCTCTAGTTATTCTATATTTTTCCTCTGACATTTTTCGAGAGCTATAACTCAAAAACTGTTTGGTCGATTTTCACCAAATTTACAGGACTGATAGAACATAGAAAGTGCTTGCGAATATAAAATTTTGAGCTGATGACGTCACTTCCGGTTTGAGATTTTGAGGATTTTGTGAATTTTTAAGGACCATTTTGTCCACGTAACTCCTCCGAAACTAAAGGGTATAGAAAAGTGAAACTTTCAGGAATATGTAGATGAATGTCTGTAGATGATCCTCTGTTTTTGACATTGTGGAAAATGCGCACGGCGCCGAAGCTCGCCCGAGGTCAAAAATTGTCACCAAAATTTTTGGCAAAATTTTAACACGTTTTGCAAAATATCTTTTAACCTTTTGATAATTTGTTAAAACATGTAATGCAAAAGTTGTTAAGATTTACACGAGCTTCTGTTTTGTTTTAATAAAAAGGGGCTGGCCCCTTTAATTAGGGGCCAGGAGGGCTCTAAAGTCTTTTAATTTTAACTCTTAACTGAGCAATAATTTGTCATTAATTATAGAAGCAAAAATGTTCATTGTACAGCTGTTTATCTACACAGTACCTTATTTTAAACATTTGTTACGTAATTAGGGGTTTCAAGGGGCCAGAAGACCAACACTTTGATCATTAATATCTTGAAAAGGAGAAATATTTTGAAAGGCAATGTTGAACAAAAGTTGCTTAAAATAATGTTCTTTAGAACATGATACCTTAAAATTTATGGTTTGTGGCCCCAGTAAGGAGTTTAAGGGTCGGCCCCTAAAACACTGTTGTTAAGATATCTCCAAATCGGTCAACAATTTATGAACACTTATTAAACAAAATATGTTTATATTAATAAGATCTTTTATTTAATATTAAGAAAAAGGGACTAGCCCCTCAAATTAGGGGCCAAGAGCGCTCTAAAATCTTTATATAATAACTCTTTACTGAAAAATATTTTTGTTATTATTTATAGAAGCAAAAATGTTCATTGTACAGCTGTTCATCTATTCTGGACCATACTAAAGTCATATGTTACATAATTAGGGGTTTGAAGGGGCCAGAAGTCCAAAACTTTGATCAATATTATCTTGAAAAGGAGAAATATTTTGAAAAACATTGTATAACAAAAGTTGCTGAAAATAATGTTGTGAACAATGTGATACCTAAACATTTTTCGTTGGTGGCCCCAGTAAGGAGTTGAAGGGTCGGCCCCTAAAACACAGTTGTTCCGATATCTCTATAACGGTTAACAATTCGTGAACATTTGTTGAATAAAATATGTTTATATTTGCGAGACCTTTAATTTGATATCAAGAAAAAGGGGCTGACCCTTCAAATTAGGGGCCAGGAGGGCTATGCTACAAAGTCTTTTTATAGTAACCTTTTTCCGAGCGATAATTTGTTATTAATCATAAAAGCAAAAATAAAAGCTTATTAAGTTTAATGTAAAACTGAAATCCGTTTTAAAATCGGCCGATGCATTACAAAGATATAGGTGTTTGAAAATTGACTTTTCTGGAAATTTTGATTCCACATTCTTGGTAAAGAAAAGAATGTTATGTTCATAGTTTAATTAACTCGTCCCTAAAATATATCGATAATTGTTAAATCGTACTTAAACACATTCGGATTTGTATTTGCTAAGTCGTTCTTGAAATTTATAATGTTATTGCTAATTCGTACCTAGAATCATTTTGATTTTGTGAACTCGTACCAAAAATAATTCGATTTTTTTTCTTTTTGTTTTATTTACTTATGTTTATTGGTTTAAGAACTCTGTTTCTTAGAGACAGTTTTAGCTTTACCTTCGACATTATTGGAAGACCAACTCGTTGCTTTGCAACGAGCTTTGCTCTAGTTATAATTTTTCTTCTTCTAGACGTTTTAAAATCCTCAATAACTTATTTGGTTGTCATCCGATTTCGTTCAAATTTTCACGGTATATTGTAAATTAAAAAAGGTTGTTAGAGCACAAAAAGAATTGAAATTGCAACTTCCGGTTTTGAGTTATTTCCCTTTTTCTTAAATTTTAGGGGCATTAGTTTCCAGACAAAGGCTCCGAAATGGTCCGTAGCAAATAATTTATAGTTTAAAATCTTTATTATAGACACTTTGAATATTGTCCTCTGATTTTTGTATTTTAATTTTTTCCAATTATTCCACTCGAACTAATCAATCGAAATCTATGTTCTAAAAATAGCAAAAATTTTCTCATGTTTTAGCTTCGTAACTTTTTAGTTTAAAATATTTCCTAAATACATATAGAACAAAAGTTGTGCAAAATGTTAAGGGCTTTCATTTGACACCAATAAAAAAGGGCTGGCCCCTTAAATTAAGGGCCAGTAACCCTTAAAAGATTTTGCTGAATAACTAAAAAACGGTTAGGATTTCGATATGGCTGTCGCTGGAAAAGTTGTTTGTTGGGATCTTATAAAGGTCGTTACAATGTTATTTTGTAAGTGATTTGTGTAGTATGAGTGTAAAAAGCTTTACATGTTAACATGTACCTGTTTTCATTTGGCAACTTAACGAAAGTCGTTGTGCTTAAAACTTGCATAAAGTGACCACAGAAAGTATGCTGGTTTATACAGGAGGCTTTAATTCATGAGAAAAAAAATTAAAACACATGCTGTTTTTTATTTTTCTTTAAAGAATTCCGAAGTTTAAGTCCTTGTTGCTTATTTCTTATGGTGCACAGTCCTTACAGACGAGAATCGGAAAACAAAACATTCTTTTTCTTCTCTAGTTAAACACAAAATACGTATTGTAAAAAATTCTATGCATTACATTTTAGTTATCATACTGCATGCATTTAAAATCCACCTTGAATCAGAGCTGTGTGCGTATTATTACGTAAGCTATCCCTCGCCCGCAGCCGAGGAAATCGGTCACCATGGTCGCGGCTGGACTACCTAGCGGTCAGCGGTTATCCAATACACGAGCGTTGCGTCTCTCATATATGAGTTTAATTTAGCTTCGAACTGAAGAATTGTTTCAGTTTTGATTACGTACACATAAAGGTTTATTCTTCAATTGGATTAAACGATAGGGTGTCAATTAAAAAACCGTTCAGTTAATTTTTAAAAGCAATGCCATTCTCAATCTAATGCAATATCAGACATATGCAGCAAAACTCGAATATAACGAACACGGATATAGCGAATTTACGGCTATAACGAATTATTATTCATGTCCCGGCAAATTTCTTATATAAACCTTTAGAAAATTAATGTCTATAACGAACACGGCTATAACGAATTTACGGCTATAACGAAGTAATTTTAAGACCCCTGCTGGCAAAATCTTAACGTATTTTATCATTTTTATAACGAATTTTTTCCATTTCAAATTCATTGAAGATGCATGCAATGTTAAGATGCATATATGAAAAACTTAAATTCAAATAGTATACGGTTTTTGTTTTAAATTAAAATGAAATGGTTATATTGACATTTTTTGTAAATAACAGTAATACTTATTTCATAACTTACGATAGTGTGGAAAACTGTAAGCCGATTATTTTACAACGAATTCGCTATAATATTTTAGACGAGTTCGTTATAAACGTATAGCGAATTACGGCTATAACGAAGTTTTTTCTACGGTCCCTTGAAATTCGTTATAAACGAGTTTTGCTGTAGATCAATTGTGGGTTTAAGGTAAAACAAAAAGTTTCTATTTGATAGATTTTAGTCATTAAATTGCAAACTTTTCAAATCTTCCTAGGTTCTGAGCTGTGCTTGTGTATGCGTTCAATCGATCTTTACGTAATCTATCGTTCGCCCGCGGCCGAGGAAATCATCCACGGCTACACTACCTAGCGGTAAACGGTTATCTAATTAAATACACAAGATTCGCACCCGCACACTTACATGAATATGAACTTGTTTGAGTTTATATAGCCGTAAATACACTGTACATTGTTTTAATTATAAGTTATAAAAGTTTGTTCGTTTTGTATCTGTTTAAATTAAACATTGGAGAGTAAATTAAAAAGTCGTTCTGAAAATTAATAAAAGAGATATTACTCCAAATCGGAAATACTCGTCAGACATATTTGAATGGTTGGTTTGAAAGTCTTAAATGTTTTAAAAACTGTATAAATAATGTTTTCAATCAACAACAACAACAACAAAAAAACACACACAAATATCAAAACCTTTAAATAATGATCATCATTCGCACATGGCCGAGGAGATCCCGCGCAAGTGACATCTTCTACGTTTACCTTATCACGCGTGCATGTTTGGTATTTTGTATGAACGCAACTTTTTTTTATTATGTTTTCAACTATTATATTGGTTAAAGGTAAAGAGATGAATTTATGTTACCCGTACAGTTGATTTAGCATTGATTTATACGACAGCGTACAAGGTAATTTAAAAATCAAATCAAATTATGATCAAACTGCAATGTTACATGTTTGCAGTAGGTGCTGGCACGATAAAAGAATGCCCTAATTTGAGGCATTCGGTGATTATTTTAAAGAATATTCAATTGAGTTTTGAAACAAGTTTTGTTTAGATTCTATCGGTCACATATAAATAACGTCTGTAGTGTTTCTACATCGTCGTTCGATCATTTCATTGTGAAAACGAACTTATTTCTGTGTTGCCCTCCCACCGCCCCGCTGCCAAGTGCTCTTTTTTTTTTAAATTGTCGAAAATCATTTGATAGTGACTTCATCTTATGTTTAATATTTTCTCCTGAACGTGTTTCTCTTTCCCACCCGGTTTTTTATTCGGTCAGTCTTTGTAAATTTCAACTTTCTTTATTGCGTAAATTCAATCGCCACGTGCTACCGAAAATCTTGTGCCGCTTCAGCGCACACAGCTCAGAACATATATAGCCCCAGGTTATTTATGGCTGCAAATCATCAATTGTTATGTAATTAATCAACAGTTCGCAGGGTGCTCTCTTCAAAGTGGTCAGTTATCAAACAATAAGACTTCCATTTTCACATTAAAGGTGCGAGTTCATAATCTGAGAATGTGGCTATAATAAATTGACCTGTTGAACACGCTAAACTTCTATTATATATAGTTATGAACAGAATTATATATATTATAATAAAAAGCTTTAAGTAAAACGTAATTTGTTCTTTGGATTAGATGTTATGAAATACGACTACATTATGCTTTGCAGGCGGTCGCCATAGAAATCATCAAAGTATTGCAAGTGTGGACAGATTAGTTCACTTGACTTACAGACTATAATATAGTGACATACATGTATCTGCCTCCAAAAAATATATGCGCTTCTCAAAGATATATACTTCAGTGAGATGGACATGTGTTCTTGGGGATTTTCTTTATTGCTAATTATATGAAAATTTATTCTAGTTATATGAAAATTGATTGAAAAAAAAAAGTTTTATTGAAGTTGTGTGGTATGAGGTTGTCATGCAACTTAATTTACTTACAAGGTTAGCTACAGCCAGTGGAATACTCATTTTAGGTCAACAATGAATACACAATCTATTAAAATACCAGAGAAATAGATAAGGCAAATATTGCTTGTGACGTACGTAATTTTTTATATATATCTTTATGATAAAACAGAGAAAAGCAAAAAACAAAAACAAACAAAAAACCCACAAAAAACAAACAGGGAACTTGCATCAAATTTACTTTATATACATGTTACCCCAAAATTCCGACCGAATATGCCCCTTTGTCACATTTAATTTAAGTGACTGAAAATAAAAACCGTAACACCTAAATTTTTCGCTTATTTTTATTAAAAAAGTTTACCGGGTTTTTTTTTCAAAATACATACGTAAACTTTCTCCGAGAGAATTACTTATGATCCGATAAAGGAGAAAAAACTGACTTAATTAAATAGGTATTTTGTATATTGTTGCATCGTCGAGAGAAGTAATATTCATTTCTGTAAATAATGTCATTTAATTTTAAGTTACAGAACGGTGTCTCTATATCAGATGTAAAATCTAGACGCTCACTTATGTATAAATTCTCCCGATGATCTTTCATAGCTGATTATTATTTCAAATGTTCAAGTCTACTCGTATTATCAAATAATATCAGCCCTGAACAAATTTTCAGAGATGCCATCAATTTTGGCTATTTACCAAATTTTGACAGCACGAAACAAATCCAAACTTGCACATAGTCTTCAAAAAATTAGAAAGATTTATTTACAGAAGTTACGTGTTTTTTATGCACGTTTTTGCGTGCATTTCCTTACATGAATCATGAATACATGTATATAACAATCCTTGCTACCCTTAAATATTAACTAGCCATTAAACTTCTCATTGTTTAAACCCCTGTCACACTGGAGCTGCGTCCTCACGGCGATCCCGCTGCGTCATTGAATAATGTAAAACGCCATGGTAAACGAACTAGAGTCTTCTACAGTGCCGTAACAACTCAACGGCATCTTCGTTCGCCGCGGTGGGATACTAGTATCCTAGCCTAGAACATTTTAGAACGCCATGCGACGGCGCGCACTTTGAACATGCACAAGGTACGCGCCGTGGCTCTGCGTTCCGATAAACACGCTGTAGAAGTGGAGTAAGGTCGCCATAACAGCGCCGTAAAGTCTCCAACAGCGCATGTGCACACAGTCAGTGCGCAGAGCACGCTGTGGATGCGCGGTAAAAACTCCTAGCACGTCATGAGCGCTCGGCGGATACCCAGCGAGAGGGCAGTCAATCGCCAAGTAGAACTCTGTGGAAACGTAGTTGGGAGCTCTGTAAGAACGCCTTTCTGAATTTTCCTTGCGATCCTTTACAACGCCGTGAACACGTCATGGGAACGCAACTTTGTGTGACCGGCCTTAAAGAGTTTTCAAAACAATTACACAAACTGTGTTCGACAAACAGTTTTCCTAAAACATTTTCTTCCCGTCTTTATACAGGCTTTCAATCACAGCACGTTTTTATAACAAAAGCAGAAGTGAAATTTTAGTCATTAGTCATTATAATCGTTTGACACCAAATCACATAAATTTTCATCTCGCAGCAACAACGGAAGACCTACTCGTGGCTTTGCCACGAGCTCTGCTCTAGTTTTAGAATATTTTACGTAAAATTGGTAGAGAATATAAGTACCAATGTGAATCGTGCTACGGAAACCTACGGATTAACCCCAATTTTTTGTAAATCGCTTTTGATTAGTAAAAATGTGCATTATTTTGATGATTTTCTGGAATGTTTCAACAATATCTTCGATAAACGAAATATCTATTTCTTTCCCGAGCAATAACTTCAAAGTATATGACTTAACAAAGAAGTTGTCTAAAAAATATGTTTGATTTAATGTCATTAATCACCTGCGCCGATGCGATTTAAAAAGATCATTTGCAATACTAGGATTCGCCCGTCACGTGATTACAAAGAACATATAACGTCACAAAATGCATCAAATGATAATGTTTAACATCGGTGTCAATAAACGTAACATAGATTTTAAGAAATACTCCCGGTCAAAGTATTTTTGCGATGATTCAATTAATATCGTTTTCCAGCCGTATTTTAGCATCGGGACGCCTTAACATTGCTGCGCACATAATTACGTTGAGAAATTGACCTAGTGGGTGCTATGATAATATATGTAGATAGGGGAATGAAGCATAGGGAATCTGAAATTGGATTTTAGGTCAAGGGCAATGCGCAGAAATATCCACATTCATAATTTGGCTTATACACCTGTAGCAAATTTAGATCAACACGTTCCCCATATCCTTATACACTACCTAAGCGTAGACGTCAAATTCGTCCGCATTCACAGAAATAGCGTGGGGTTGTGAATTCTAAGCCAGTTTTCATAACAGGAGAACTAGTGGACGGCATCGAAAAGAACTTCGTGCCCAGAAAGAGAAAAAGAAAGGTAAAGCCAGTTTACCTTTCTTCATCACAGCTCAAGTGCCAGCCTCCAATGTGAAGGAGCGAAAACAACTTTATAAGATCTCCGATTCCAAAAAAACAAATAAAATTGTCTGCGGACTTAAGGTAATAAGGCATTAGTACCGCAGGACTAATGTATTAAAAAGTAAATTTTAACACCGATACAGTATATATATATATATATATATATATATATATATATATATATATATATATATATATATATATATATATGTCACTTTTGCTGCATTTTGATTTGTACCTGATAGACCTCGTCTATCAAACTAGTGATTGTGTATATCCATGAGAAGATCTCTACCAGAGAGGGGGCGCCATTCTCACCAATCGGATGCAGGTCAGTCAAAACAAAGAAGGAAAACAGCCCAAGAAACACAATGTTGGCGAACTTTAAGTAAAAAAAATAACTGTCACCTTACAAATTAAACTTTAAAAGAAAATCTATAAAAGAAAAATATCAACTAAATCATTAATATGCTGGCTTATAAAAATGAGTAACAGAGCTGTTTTATAATTTGATAGAAGCTATTACATGTTGTCAGGTCTCTCTAATTATCATACATTTAAATGAATAAGAAAGAAATCAGTAGAATTTTTTTGCGGTTTAAATGAACTAATAAATTACCATAGCTGTAATAAACTTGGTAACTGGTGCAGTGTAAAAGGAGCGAAAGTTATCATAACACCAGTTTGAGTCACACCAATGCTGCTCATCCTTTGACTTGAAACCTGGAAAAGGAGCCACTTTTCCATTCAAACCTCTTATTTTTACATGACGGTCTTTGCAGACGGCAACATCCTGCTGCTCAGGCATACAGTTCTTTTCTGTGAGATTAAGTGGGTCTAGGTCGTCCAACTTATCTCGTAAAGCTTTTTTGTCCACAAATATTATGGCAAATATACATAAAGGCATTAATATGGTTGCCACTATCTGAAAAAAGAGTGAAGGATTTAAAAAATTTCTACTGTTTTTCAACATCCTACAAAAGTCTTTCAATCCTGAATATTTTAAACTTATCCAATGTCTGAGTGGGATAGTTTTTTTTTTATTATTAAACTCAAGACATTAACAATTACCCAAGAAATATATAGTGTCAAGATTCGATAAAAGAGATATTTTACTTACAGCCATTGGATAAATGTTTTATTATACTAATGTAAATATATTTTACCGTCTTGTTACAGTAAACTCATTGTACTAACAGCTACTGGGTAACTTTTGGGATCAGCATTTTCAATATTATAATATTTAATTGATTAACACAGTACATAATTGTATAGGACTCGTACCTACTGATCTCAATTGCTACAAACACTGTTTTGGAACTTTTTGTCAATCAAATTACATGAATAAAAATGGCGTCAAAACTTGAGTGATAGCATTTCAAGGGGGTATATAGTATATAAATAGTGCCCGTTCAGGATGGTTACAGTTGAAATTGACACCCAAAGAATACCATTGTCAACCGACGCGAAACGGAGGTATAATATTTCATTATACCGAATGTCTTAATTTCAGAGGAAATGTAACTGCTTTTATAGAAGTAACGTGAAACTATGGCGTACCGTACACTCATAATTTACGCGCATGTAACAATTCGTTGCGTTACCTGTTTTCAAGTGTGTTGTTAACGCTCAGGGTAATAGAACGGATTATCAACTGCGTCTAAACCAATCAGATTTCAATATTTAACATGAAAGTATAATACCCTAGAGCATAGTTTTACTATGCAAGAACAAGCAAAACAATTTTGTAGAAGTATTATATTTGCTGATTATCAAAAAATTATATTCAAATTCAAATATAATAATTTCATGTACGAATAATAGCAAGGGTAATGAAGATAATAATTGATAAAAAAAAAAATAAACATTCCAACTTACGTTTGTCCTCTTGCAAATAAAGTTTACAATTTACTGTACACTCGAAGCATACGTTGTAAATTTTTACTCATAACTCACAGAATTTCTTATAACAATTATTTACGGTAAAAATACCATCGTCTACAAATTAAAAGAAAGGCAACATTAGGTATGATTTTAATGCAGAAGGTGATATACCTTTTTCCTGGAGGTGGACAGAGCCATGTGTTTTTTCCAGATGGCACTAAGCTTTGTCTGACAACAAGTCTGGGCTAGAAAGTCCATCAATATATTTTCTTCGGCCATACAAAAGAGGGTGGTGTTGCCAAACTCCTTCAGTTCCCTGACCAACAACTGGTGAGACAGGTAGCGGCTCTTTAAGTAGCAAATGCCAAGGACCTCCGAAGCCAGCTTCTCAAACTCCCTAAAAATTAGTCAGGCCAGTACAACAAATTATTAAAATATAAATCCTGATCAAAAGAGCAATGAATGTGTTTTTTTCTTTTTACAAAATTTCACGAATTTCACGCGTCTGTTGCTTGAATCATGATAATTAAAGCAAAAGAAAAGACTTAGATTTAAAACATAAGATAAAATTATCCATACCAATTGAAATTAATAAATAGTGGACTATCTTTTGACTTACAAAGAGTGCTTTTTTAATGTAGTACTAAGTTCTAACTCATCTTCTTCGTAAGCCTCCTTAGACAATTTCTTCAGCAAACAGCTTGCAAACAAAGCAGTTCCTAAAGGAAGGATATTTATTTAATAAACATTAGCATTGGTTTTGTCTCTCAATCAAAATGTTGATGACGTTCTCTTTCCAATGAGTTAGCTTTTAGAAAAAAATCCGCAACACATAGAGTAAAAAGTTATCTAAAGATATAGTGAGAATTTTAAGATAATATGACATATCAGTGATCAAACATCCTGATTGTTTAAAAGAAGTCTTTTAGTATTTCTGTGATCATATCTATAAATCTAGTTGCCATGCACATACAGTACGTAACGACCAGACACAACCCAATACCAGAGCAGACCGCAAAAGCTGACCCTTGGTTTCCTTTGTGTCTGTCTGGGGTCTGGTTTTTTTTTTTTGAATTTGCGTCTGCTCTTGGTCATATAATAATCGACACCGGATTGCACACCATGATTCCCTTTTTTAGTTTTAATCTGAATGACACGAAAGTGATATTCCACTGCTACATGAATGAAACAGTATACAGAGAAAGTATGGTTTGTCCATGGTCACAAGCGGTCTTTGCTAGTCTTTAGACAGTTTGTCGAAACACGACTTTACTCTCTAGCGCCATATTAGATATAAAAATATGATGCACTCCTACAATTTACAAGAAAATGCATGCATTAATTAATTTTATTATTATCATAATTATTCATTCAACGGATTTTTTGCGTCTGTTACTCGGACCTGTAATGCCCAGTTTTTATCGGACCAGAAGTTCCCTGTAAATATGGTTTCCAATTTTATTAATGACAGTGCACATTGTAAATATACTGCTGGTACAACGTACATGGGTATGCAACATCCAACCCTTTAACTTCTGTACACATATAAATACAATCGAGTGACGTCATAATGTTTTTCTTTCACATTGATCCTTTTCGGCGTCAGTAAATTTCGTCCCACAACGCGATTCCAAGCATTTCAAATCAAAGTAAAACTTTTTAGAACCAGACAACATGTGTAATTTCAAAAACGTCATGCTTTTAAGGAAAATAAAACAGTTTTAATTATCAGGAGAGTTTTTTAAAGAGCCAGATGACACTAAACTAACGTGAACTCTGACGTCTCAATGACGTAAGATAAGGGACATTAACTCTGACAGTTACTTAATAACTGTAAATGAGATAACCGAAATCTGAAATCCTCGTAAAATCTTGCAAAAGCTAACGATTGAGGGTATTTCTTCAGAGATACGAAGCAATTGCAACAAGCTCTCATTTGAATGCTCACGATTAAAAGATTTTGAAAGGATACAGGTAATTAAACGTAAAATGCCATAGCATGGGGCTATATCGCTCACCTGAGCAACAATGGCTTTATATGGGCGTTTAAAAGATATTGTCCAATAAGGCCCCTCGGTTGAATAACAAAATATAAATACCGTAAAAAGTCCAAATTTTACACTTCTTTTTTTGCCCACACAACAATCTTTGACATTGTACCTTTATGAAATACCATTTTTACCGAAAATAAGACGATGCTATGCAAGATATAAATTCTTTCTGTAAGTTGTGTCTGTTCTGTAGTGTATATGGTTAATTTAAAGACATACTTCAATTACAAAATGTATTGAATAAAGGGTTTCCTAGTTTGTTCAATGGTGTTTATCATTACTCTATCTAAACACAGATATAGTCTCGATGTTGAACAACTTGAGGCACTATCAAGTTTTTTTTGTCATTCAAAAAAAAAAAAAACAAAACCAAAAACCCACCAACATGATCATTTCCAATCCTCCACAAATGTATAGCGAGGCTCATACGGTTCATCAGGATTGCCCAAATAAATAGGTTCTTGGTAGGGTTGACCGCAAGCAGTCTCGGATTATACACTATTTAACATAAAGTAATTACTAATACATGCATTTGTATGAACAACAAAAAAACACATTAAAATCATATAAAACTTTGATCTATATGTCTACGCAGGTCAAGGAATGACTAAACATTAACAGATCTTCTGACAGGTCATCGCAGATCTTGGAATGTAAACAAACGCCACTTCCTCATCATAGATATCGAACTTATATATTGTCAACACCACAACCAAATCATAGGATATATCAAAAAGATTTTATGCTTTCTTACAAATATCATGTTTGACATTAAATTTTAATACAATATATAAAAGCACCTTAGAATTAGAAAAAAATCATTAGAAGTATTATTCTGAATAGATCTCGAGTTTCTCATTATTCAATATTGTGATGATCTGTTAAACAATATATCTCGGTCATATTTTTTTTCAGACTTTTTCCTTCATATATCGAAAAGAATCTGTCAATATAAATATTGCTTTACCAACAAAAACGTACCAAAGGACATGGCATTATTGCAAAGAAGATCAGCTATGACTTGTCCGATGCAGTATAAATATTCAGATATATCTAGAGGTTCATTTTTCATCTTTTTCATGCGCACTAGTACAGGCTGAAATTTGTAAAAAATCGTTTTTACTAATCAGTTGATCAACACATAAAATCATATCCAGTTAAAGACATTCATTTTCAATATACAAAAATATCACTAATCGAATTGATACCGAGCACAGCAAGAGGCGAGCGAAGCCCGCCTCGCGAAGCAAGACTTAACGGTAACACGTAAATATAATAAAATGAGTAAAAAATGAGAGTTAAATCAGCAGTACTAGGGGCCAAAAAAATTTCTTCGCCACATTGGCTGCCATTTTGTTTTTAAAATGTTAGCTTGATAATTAAATGAATTGCGCTTATCGATGTTTATTGCCCAGAAAGTCAATTTAAAACTTTCTAATGTCTCATTTGTAAGTAACTTTAATTCAGGTCAATGATTATGCAAACTAGATAAGTATCAAAAATGTTTTAATCAAGAATTAGGACTAGTTTAGGTTGCCAGGGACAGAATTGGATAAAGTACCCGTCAATATTTTTTGTAAAATTGAAAGTTGCTGTACTTGAAGGGTTATGAGTGTTGCTAGAATTCATGAAATGATTGTTAATGTTAATTATTAGTTAGAGGGATGTCTCTTGTTGAAATTGGCATGCTCAATGTAGGCCCCTAATGTAAAGAACATGAGAATCAGATGTAAAATGCGAAACTTGCGGGTATAACTGTTGTGTTGACTTTGCACAGTGAAATTGTAAGTTACAGACGAGAGGTAAAATTACGCGAAAAGTAGGTGGATGGGACGTAGTCGTCTATACACTGTTACGTATGTGACATGTGATGGTACAAGATGCACACAGTACGGTACGAAATGTCAACCCTCTGCATGGAATAAGCTGGGGGGGGGGGGGTCTAAAAGGCTGAAACATCATGAAAAATGGTCGAAATATAGAAGGGTCATAATCTCAGAAAAACCAGCATGTAGAAAATTTTACGGGTTCTGAAAAGTAATATCCCTCAGAAATTGGTAATTGGCCTAATAAAATTACAACAGGTCATCTACGCATTACAATGACTAATGAAAGTAATGCAAACATAATAGAAAACGTACATGAAAATGATATGCTTGCATTATTCAATATCAACTTGTTAAATCAAACAAAAAGCTATGTAAAATTGGGTTGCAAAATGCTTCATACCTTTCATTCAATCATCGGAAATCCATGCATATGGTCATTCAGTCCGCATCACTGAATTATTCTGATAATCTTGAATAAGTAAAACTGTATTCCGATTGGCTTTGTCACACTTTCGTGCAGGTAATATCACCAATCTCGTTAACACTTACAGATGCATCTATCAACCCTGTTTTCATAAAGTTGTTTGCATTTTATACTTCGGAAGGCAAAAGATGTTTTGCTTTCTCATTCGTAAAATAAGAATGATAAATATTCATGAACAAAGTGAAAAATTTAACGAGTTAGTCCACTGTCTGTTAGTGTACGCGAGACTGACCATGGGTTTCGAATGACGTCCTCTCTTACTTCAAATCATTCTGTGAGCTTTAAAGGGGCATGGTCACGATTTTCGTCAAATTCTTTTTTTCTATTTTTATTATTTACAATGCTTTAGAAATGCATTTCTAATGATCAAATGAAATTTAAGAGTCAGTCTTAAAGTTTTAAGCAAGGTACAGAGCTCTAAAATCTGTGTCATGTAAAGAAGGCTCGTGCAATGTTTTTGTTCACATAGGTTCAATTTACCAATTAAAAACCTTATTCAAGCTGATTTTTCTATCCTCATATTTATTTTAAGCATAGATAAACAGTTTCTAGCGTTTAACGCATTCATGTTAGGTCTAAATTTGAAATTTTGACTTCAACACTCCAACACTCTAAATAAAAAAAAAAAGCTTTCTTTTACATGTCAAATAATTGTAAGCTCTTAAACTCGCTTATAACTCAGCAAATGACACTCAAATTTTCTTTACCTATTAGGATTGCCTCACTAAAGCATTGTATTTATTCAAATCCGAAGAAAAAATTTTTGACCAAAATCGTGACCATACTCCTTAAAATAGTTTACCCTGTCCATAAGGTTCCTCAGCAACTGTGCAGAAGCATCATTTTTGTCATTAAAACACTGAAAACAAAAAAAAACAGAGTCCTCTTTAAAGAAAATTGACTAAAACCTAGATCCATGTTTTTAAAACTCATGGAAATGAAATTTACCCCCCCCCCCCCTTAAAAAAAGGAAATCTTGTATGAATAAAATTGAGAATGCCTGCTGTAAAAGTAAATATTTGCTTCCTATTCTCTACACAAATCAAAGGTGAAAACAATACATGTAGAGTTATGTCTGCAGTTTTTGTACGTTACTTACAGTTATTCTGTTTTATGTCGTAAAAAATTAACATAACAAAAATTCATTTTTCTAAACAACCTTCCTAGCCCAGTTTGAGCCTAGCTTACATTTACGAAGAGCTTCCATAGATTGTGAATGTCGAGGAACTGGGAAAGATCAATGCCATTCTCCAGGAAGAGTTTGACAAACTCCAGACGGTCCTGTATGAAGGCTGACATCATAGCATCGTGCAGATCCAGCTTCTATCGAATGTCATTTACAAAATGTATATAATTGTACAATGCACTTTCAACAACAAATGTCTATGCAACCGCATGTATTAGTACCGGTATATAGTTGTATATACTTCAATGAAATATTCATATACTAAATGCAAAAATCTAAGCATAGAACAAAGTACGAGGGTTGTTAGAAAAGTTTGCGGACAAGTTTGAATGTGAGCGGACTTTTCGCATGATACCAGCGAAACTTTTCATATTTAGTCTTGACGTCTTTTAATTATTTTGATAAGATATGCTTCCCGGAGCATTTCAGTTTTTAATTGTTTTATATTTTGTACGTATTTTTATTTATTAAGAAAATGTACAGTTTAAGCGTAAAATAAACGATATTTTATATGGGATCACAATAAGTTATATATGAAAGTCATTTTGTAAAAGTTTGTAAACATTTTTGACCGTTTTATCGCCAAATATGGACGACCAACGCTAGAAAAATGAGTCATAAACGTTAACGTACACGGACACCAGGCTTGGGGCGAATTACATTGTAGAGTAATGCATTACATTACCATTACTTAATGAATTTGGGCATTGAATTACCTTTACCATTAATTGATTTTCTTGAAGTAATGCATTACATTACCATTACATGAGTAAAGTAATGCATTACCATTACCATTACTTTGTTTTAAAAAAGTAAAGCTAATAAAGAGTTTTTGCAAATGTTTCAAATATAAAACACTCTTTAACATATCTACAGGTTCATGTTCAGTATCAGGTTCAAATTCAATGACTATATATACAAGAGTCATTCTATATTTGCTCAATATATAATAATCTTGTGGCATTATGAACAACATATTACATATTAAGTAAAAAGATATTTCCATACATTTTGTCAGATATGATATAGAGACACAGAATTCGTGCATAACAGAGAACAATTTATGGAATAATGTTGCGGGTATTAAGATATTTCCCCAGATAACACAAATCTAATAATTTTGGATACTTAATTGTATTAATTTATAGACAGAGGGTTTTTCCCAGTTATATTTCTTAATATATTTTAATCGGATTTCTTTATGCTGACAACACTTTCAGACAAAAGATTTCTGTTGCACTTTATGATCAAAGTTTCAAAGGTTTTAACTTAAAACTGCATCCTATTAGTTTGAAAATCTTCCCAGCTATACTAAATAAACGTTCTACGGTGCAGTGGAAGCTGGGACTGAAAGATTGTTTGACAATCTTTATCTTAGGACATATTAAGTGAAAATATAGGAAAAAATAGATGAATCTTGTATTTTCTATCAGTCCAAAGTAATGTACTAAATATACATGTACAACAGAGAGGTGAGAGAGAGAGAGAGAGAGAGAGAGAGAGAGAGAGAGAGAGAGAGAGAGAGAGAGAGAGAGAGATTATAATTATTTTCAAATGGGTTATAATATGGGAAGTGAATTTGATTTTCATCATGGAAAAACAGTCTGTGTATTCATCTTGCCCTTAAAGGTGCATATCTGTCCCCTATTCTATTGGGACATGGGTAGGGAAGGGGATTGGGGTGTTTAGCACTTCTTCTAACAATAGATTGTTTTGACACTTAGTTTATCCTGGGGGCATAGTGTGTTGTTGACACATCTTTATTGAAGTGCAAACTAATTGGAGTACATTGTTTAAATGATTTAAAACTCTTAAAAACAATACTCTAAAAATGTTATGAAACCGTGTTGTTATATCAAATAATATGAACAATTTAAAAATGAAATTTTATAATTCTTTTTTAATACAACTAAAACATTCTTATTTCAAGAATTATTTCTTTCTTCTTTATAATAAAGTTAATCAAATTCAATTTCAGCTATTCATTTATTTATCACATTTTTTAAAGTTAACATGCATAAATAAGCATAGTAATGCAAAGTAATGCCATGTAATGCCAGCATTACACTAGATTTTGGAAAGAAATGAATTACATTACCATTACTTGTAATGCTAATTTTGTGGCATTACACATTACTAGCATTACTTTGAAAACATGTAATGCATTTCAATGCATTACCATTACATTTAGCATTACCCCAAGCCTGACGGACACCTAGGAGCATCGGCCGTCGTTAAATTTTGTTTGCAAGCAGAAAATTCTCCGTTTGAGACCAAAACGTTCTTAGATGCAGCTATTTTTAAAGAGCAAAGGTTAACAAGGGGCCCATGGGCCACATCGCTCACCTGAACAGCAGTTCCTTGTGACATTCTATTTCGTACCATATGCTTTTTTCTATTTTAAACATTGAACTCCTTTATGGGCCCCAGTATTGGTCCGAGGTTTAAAGTTGGCTTTAACAACATAAATTGTAACATAGGAATGAAAATGTGTAGCACTGCGGCGGGACTGCACGTACACAGCCTGAAAAAATGAACGTACAAGAGTTCCACATCAAGAGGAATAACTCTCAGACTGTACAGAACAACATCAAGAAAGATAACTCTTGGTTCCAGTACATTAGAGTTTACACAATTTGAGGATCCTTGCATAGTAATCTCATAAACTGTAGCATTATAGTTCTCGAGAAAAAAACTTTTTAAAACATTTTCAATATACTGTAAACGTATTATAATTAGCGTGTACGATATTTGGCGGAATATGATTTTTAACAAATTGGCGTGGATTTGATTAAGCGCATTCCTGAATGTACCTATTCATCTACTTATATATTTACATTTCGCGACGTACTTGATTTAGCGGACCCCTTTTACCGCCAAAAACGCAAAATAGAATACACAGCCAAATGTAATACGTTTACAGTATCTTTCTATGTTAAACTTTGGACCCCTCTTTGGGCCCCAGTATTAGTCCTGTGCCAAAGCTTTATTTATTTGGAATCTACATTATTTTAGGATGCTTGCATAGTAATCTCACAAGCTGAATCATTATAGTTTCCTACAAATAGATTTTTAAACATTTCCCCTCTATATTTCTATGCTAAACTTTGAACACCTCTTGGGGCTCAGTATTAGATCGAGGGTCACGGCTTTTATAATCTCGAATCTACACTATTTGTGAATGCGTATGTAGTTATCTGACAAATTGAAGCATTTTAGTTCTCGAGAAGAAGATTTCAAAACAATTTCTATATATACTTCTACATTTAACTTTTAATCCAGCTTGGGTCCCAAGTATTAGTCCAGGGGTCACTATTTTGAAACTATCGAACCTACATTATCCAAGGTTGTATGCATGCTACATGTAGTAATCTCACAAATTGAGGCATTGTAATCCTTGAGAAGAAGATTTTTTAAACATGTTACCTTAAGTTTATATTTCTACAATAAACGTTGACCCCCTCTTGGGGCCCCAGTATCGGTTCGGGGGTCATGATTTTACCAACTAAGACTCTACATAAGCCAGGGATGCATGCATAGTAATTCCACAAATTATAACATTGTAGTTCTTGAGAAGAACATTTTTAAACGTTTCCTTTATATTTTTTAAAATGTTTAAATTTTGAACCCCTCTTGGTGCCTCATTATTTCTCCGGGAGTCACGATTTTTACAAATTAGAATCTGCATTAGTTTATTAAGGATGTACATGTATGCATAGTAATATCCCAAACTGTTGCATTAAAGTTCTTGAGAAGAAGATTTTAAAACATTTTCCTATATATGTTAAAATTCAAACCCCTCCTAGGGCCCCACTTATTGTCCGGGGGTCACGATTTTTACAATTTAGAATCTTCAGTATATATACAACCTTTTTTGTAAATATTAGCATCTTTGGTGCAGTAGTTCTTGAGAAGAAAATTTTAAGGTACTTCACTACACCGAGACTTATATTTTTTAAGACACTACGTCACAAGATGGCGATTAAAATGTTTTGTTAAACTGTTTGTATCAATCGATTCAGATGTATATTGTCATAGCTCAGTGGTTAAAGTATCAAGACTTGTGAACCGCAGGTCATGAGTTCGAATCCACCTGGGGCTTTTGTTTATGTTTACTGAATGAAATTTTTGAAAACATCATTTTTTATCTAAAATTGTACATTTTTTCGCCTATTTGACATATATACTTTTTATCCATCATGCTTTCTGTCATAATCAAGTAATTTTCTGCTGATTTGAGAAACTATTTCACGATGTAGTGAGGCACCTTAAAACATTTTCCTATGTAGTTCTATGTTAAACTTTGAACCCCACCTGGGGCTCAAGTTTTGGTCCGAGGGTCACGATTTCTACAATTTAGAGTCTTCACTATACATATCAAAGGCCGGAACGCCCACAAATGCCGCGAGCTGACATTTTCTTTAAGATAGGTATCATTAATTCAAATATCTGTACCAATAGTCGTATATCAAATAATATCAGAATAAAAATATTTTGTGTAACCGCCGTGCACTGGGACACATCAGTCCTCGACCAGGGAGCCCGCGGAGATCCGTGCAGGTGTCACTGCAGTATTAAATTTTACTATATATTCTTACCAAAGTTGCACAATTTTACATACAGAATAAAAATTCAAAACGAACTTCTGGAAAAAATCCTCTTGACATATTTTTAAACAACGCTACATTTACAATACTCACATGCATCCAGCAAGGCGTGAGACTTTGTTTACCTGCAAGTTACACATGCGTTTGAAAATCAAGCCCGGGCCTTTAACCCCCCCCCCCCCTCCGGAAACAACACGCATCAAAAATTCAAATGACCTCGCATTATCACAAAACTCGGATAGTTAGACCTCTTACACATTGTTTTTCATCTTATAAAAAAATCAGCTCCTGTCGCGTGCGGAAACGCCCGAATTCAAAGGAAAATTCGGGAATTATTTTGCCTCAGCCATGTCAGTGAAATACTGTAATAACACCTGCACGCGCTGTCTGAGTTAGGTCGTACGTACAATAAGTCCATATATACCACAATATGCAATTATATTTTTATATGCAATTTTAACATCACCATGTGACTGTATACTCAGTATATTTCCTTATAAAATACGTAGTGATGCATTTGTAATACAATGAATTTTTATATGCTCATCATGGTTACAAAAATCGAAGAAATTTCAGAGTATATAAATAAATTATCTTCTTTCTGCTTTGAACATTCTTTGAACAAATTTTACGGCTTCATCATTTGTATACGAGGGTAACACATAAACAGTGTTTCCCTAATTATAATAAAACATACTTGTTTTAAAATCTAATTCCCACGTGAAACAAGATTATCTATCGTATGGTTGTTTACAAATAAATCCACAACACGTGCGTTGATCTGCCGTATCTATAATGCTCAACCAAACTAGCTGCAATCTTGCAACAAAATCTCAAGATGAATTTATCGCTTATATTTAACCTGGAAACCGTTCCCGATAACAAAAAAAATTATATATTGATTGTTTATTATTGGGCACGGTATCTAAATAAAATGTAAGCGATGAACTAAAATAATATTTAGTGAATTTTTACTCCTTATCGTATTCATCCGTCATTTCATGTTTAAACAACCTTATATACTTATGCAATGAGTTGTCAATAATCAGGGAGACACAATTGGGTTTTTTGGTGCACAATTTAGTTGAATAAATGGTACAAAAGTCATGTTAACATTTTTCCTATGTATTTGTATGTTAAACTTTGAACCCCGCCTGGGGCCCCAATTTTGGTCCGGGGGTCACGATTTTTACAATTTAGAATCTTCACTATATATACAAGCTTTTGTGTTAATATTAGCATTTCTGGTGAAGTGGTTCTTGAGAAGAATATTTTTAAAACATTTTCCTATGTATTTCTATATTAAACTTTAAACCCCGCCTGAGGCCCCAGTTCTAATCCGAGGGTCACGATTTTTACAATTTAGAATTTTCACAATATATACAAGCTTTTGTGTAAAAATTGGCATTTCTGGTGCAGTGGTTCTTGAGAAGAATTTTAAAGACACGCACCCTATACTCATTGTTTCGCAATTATCTACCTTTTGAAAAGAACTGTGCCCTTTATTTTAACAATTAATAACCCCCTTTCCATAAGGATGCTTTGTACCAAATTTGGTTACATTTGGCCCAGTGGTTTTTGAGAAGAAGTCGTAAATGTGAAAAGTTTACAGACGGACAGACGGACGACGGACAACAGGTGATCAGAAAAGCTCACTTTAACCTTCGGTTCAGGTGAGCTAAAATTGGAACCACAATTGGAATTGAAGGTTTGAAAATGGAAATACTGATTTTTTGAGCTCTTGCAGCACCCCAACCCCCCGTACAACCTGGATCTTGCATCTATGGATTTCGCTATTTCCTTATCTGAAGTCGGAACTGTGCGGACAGAGATTTTGGACCTAAGTGATCTACGATATGGCACAAAAGAAAAAGAAAAAAATTAACAAAGAATTGTGTATACATACGTTTTAAAAATGGGTTAACAGCATGAAAAGTGTGTGAACTAAAAGGTGTTTACTTTGAGAAGAGTGACAGGTGTAAATTGTCTTTCAGTAGTTTGACGTCATCTGACGTATACTTTGTGTTCATTTATGCGAATAAATATATTTTCTGTATGTTTTCTTTTCAACGGATGTTATTTCCGATCACTACGAACTCCCCTGACTAGTTGGAGTTTTGCGATAAACAATGTGATTATGTAAACGAGTCTTGTTCGATCTACTTAATTTCATAAAATTAATACATGTTATCTACTGTACTAAGACACACCCATTCACTTTAATTTATCAAAAGAACATGGGCACAAACTACAACGGAATTCACTGTTACTGGGTCTATAAATTTATGGATAATGTGTCAATCATTACAATCAAAAAGATCCAAGCGGTTAAAACACATAAAGATGTGTAATGTTTTCATACACTCATTTAAAAATTATCAAAATCATTATAGAACTTCTCTAATGCATTGTATAAAAATGGGCCACTGACATATGTTAAGGGATATCGTCCTTTTGATTAGGTGATATTCATCGATAAACCAAAATACTTACAGTTTTGAACATCAAGCATATCTACTGATAAATTGAGGGAATGAGGAAGTGAATATCAACATGCTTTTCGCTCAGATGAAATCGCCAAATATTTAGAATAAAACTGTATGATTGTTTTGATACAATAGTTTATTTAAAAAAATAAACGAATTTCTTTTACGATTTACAATCTGTAAAGAGTGCGTGTGACACTATTTACCAAAGCAATTTATTTCATTTTTCCTACATTAAAAACCCACATAACATAATAAAGATTTTGAAACATCATTTAGAAGTTAAAAAACGATTCATCTATAAATTATATAGCCCACTGTTTTTGGCTTTGACCTGTGAGAAAAAATGACACGGAAAAAATCTTACCTAAAGTTTCTTGCCATGTATAGTCATAAGAATCATACATGTACACATGTAACATCTTTTATATACAAAGGACTATACATGATATGGGCCTAAAATGGCCCCTTAAAATGAACATCATCATTTTACTGTAATTCTTTGTTTTCTTTGTACAGATATATATGTGATGTTTTTACATTATGTTCATCTTGATTCAAGTGCCCACAATTAGGAAATATGATATAAAGACAACCTTTTTTTCCCCGCCATTTTTGCTTTTTAGCAGAAAACAGCTTGTTTTCAACAGTTTTCTCTCCAAAAATATAGAGCACATGCTTGAACAAACAAAATATTTTAATCGGATATGTAACTAGCCAAGACTAATAACTGACAAAAAAAATCCTTGTTAAAGCATGCGCTCTATATTTCTCATTCGTAAAAAGATAAGGAAAATGTCAATTGTTGACTGATTTTGATTGAATTATAGAAATAGCTCCACCTCTGACGTCATATACTGCAAGTGAATGCAAATAAATCAAATAAATAGGTGAAACATATATTTTATATCAACTCTTCTTAAACATAACATAACATTTTATTGTTCCCGAAACATTTAAAAAAGGGCGAATTTTGGGGGCCAAATTCAACACATATCATTTATAGTTCTTTAAGTAAATTATAAATATGAATTACAGCACCTGATGCTTGTTGCAAACAACGTCTTACAAATCTGTATGGAATTTCAAGATTCTAGTATGTATTGTTATATAAATGTATAGTATATCTTAGAGTCTCTGTTACTCTTGTACATATGTACATATATAGCCAGCACTACAAAGAGCACTGACCAATCCTGCTGTGTTTGGACTAACTTTGTATAATTCACTTGATTTCCTTTGTAATAATTCTTATCATTTCATTAATAACATTTAAAAACAAGATAATTTGACGTGACCACCAATCGTACACTCTGTAATTATACTATTTTAACATGTAAATAAAACATGCATAAATGAACTTCGATCACGCCTTATTTCATTAAAAGCAATTTACCTTTCATTTTTATCCCATTTTTAAAACCGTTACCTACATTCATGTAATTTTTTATCGAATGTTAGTAAATACAGGAGTTAATATACTTAACAGTCTTTGAAAGTGCTCTCACATTGTTTCTAACCATATTTTCTTTTTTTCAGTCTCCTCTTCATCTGATCAAACTCGAAGAAATGCAATGGTTTCGAGTAAAAAATTGATGGCTTTTATTGCTTGGTACATGTGAATTACCTGATAGTTAGTCTTGTTTGAGGCTGTGAAGATCTCATTCTTGGCAATGTCTGGCATGTTCCATGCAAGAGCCAGACTCAGCTGGGTGTTGGTGTTAGATCTGGTGGCTGAAATTTCAATCTGATACATATAGTATGTACCTATGTAAATGTATTATGAATTGCATTTGATTTAGTCAGATACTGGTATACAGTATATAGCGAAACATCCGTGCTAGCATCATTGGCCGTTATAGTTTTGCTAAATGGCCTTAAATTTGTTCTGACTTTATATCTTTATTAAAATAACAATGCTTATTCTGATTCAGTCCCGTAAAATCCATACTGATGTTTTGCTTTGCAATTATGAGTTCATTTTTAGTACCTTTTAAAAGGGCATATAGGATGGCTCTGTCAATTTCCTCTGTTTCATTGTCGTTCAAATCAAACACTGTCAACTAAAATCAAAGATAAAAACCATGATTTTGTTTTTATTTTAAATATTCAATTTAAGTTCTAAATTAAATGAAAGCTGCAACAGAGCTTCGTTCACCCACCAGTTCTCTATGTTGCAGAGCCTCTCTCAACTGCTTTAAACAGCTCTCCACCAATTTTTGCTTTTTAGGCAAATCTTCCGCCTTCCACGCAAAGATTATGTCAACAAGGTCCTTTAAATCTTCATCAAAAGTTAAGGGGAAGAAGCTTTCCTCTTTACTAAAGATATAAACATTTAAACATAACAAGACACAACCATTTCAAAAAAGTCACCTACTGGAAAAAAATTCAAACAACTTAATTCTCTTTTTTTTAAATTGCTTTTTGTGTAGGAATGATCATAAACTTGTAAGGTTGTTTTATCATTTTAACCTTGTTTAATCTAATTTAAAATTTATGAAAAGGACAAAGTCATAATTTTAATTCATCGATAATTTATAAATGATTTTTAATAAATTATAAATTTCCCTCAGGTTGTTGGCAACATTTCATAAGGGTATCTCTAATATAAAACTTAAATTTAAATTGACCATGCCTTATTGATGATATCGACATTTGTAATATCAAGCTTTATGTACATAATTCTGTTTTTGAGCTTATAGTCACCAGTGAAATGCCCTCCATTTCACTTTTAATAATTTTAACCATGTATTTAAGCATTTTACGTTAATTCACTTTATTCTTATTACTTTCCCCTACTCAGCAATTGTTTATGGACATCTCAAGCAATCCTAATTATTGATTTCTAAAGTTTGACAAGGCTGTTGCTTACATCTTAATCCCCTGGAATATTTAGTGATTAAATATTCATCTAAATTGTCACTGACTCTGCAGATGGCACACGTGTTATATATAGTAACCAAAACCCTTTTTACTTCCTGGCATCAAATGATGACACTAGTATACGTTAATAATTAGATTAGCACTTTGTGACGACCTTACCTGAGGGAATTTAAAGAACAGATTAATTCATGTAGATAAGAATTAAGGGAGTTAGCTTTTAGAATTTGAACTGGAACGATGTAAAATGGAGAGCCAGAGTAACCATTTTGAGTGTAGTGTTAAGAGACAACTTCCATTTGTTAATTTAGGCTCCTTCCTCCAAATTACCATAAGATAAGAACAGGACTTGCTTATCAATATATTGGTGTTCAAATGGGCATGGTTATGATTTTGTCAAATTCTATTTTTCTGTTTTTATTACTAACAATGCTTAAGAAATGCATTTCTTATAATCAAATGAAATTTAAGAGTCAGCCTTTAGAAATCTTTTTCATTATTTTGAGCATGATAAACAGTTCCTAATGTTTAAACTATTCTATTTAGGTTCAAAATTGAAATTTTTACTTCAACGTTAAAATGTAAACAAACGCTTTGTTTACATAGCGAGGAATTTCAAGCTCTGTACCTCGCTTATAACTCAACAAATGACACTCGACTTTCGGTGGCCTATTTAAAATGCCTTTCTAAATCATTGTAAATATCAAAATCGAAAAATGATTTTTTTACCAAAATCGTGACCATGCCCCTTTAACGTGAATTATTATATTTAATATTGAATAAACTATTCTTTCTTCTATCCATTTGGACTGTGTGCCTTTTTTATTTATTTCCCTTTGAGCTAAATTCCCAATGAACGTGAACCGTTGCTGAATTATGTACAAGACATTGGTGTGCGCGCACAGCATTATAATTCACTTTTTGAAAGATGAAATCAGGCCACTAACTTGTATAAGTTGGTGGTGATTTTGTAGCCAAGTGCTATGAAGTCTGCTACTCCTCCCGAGGACTGTAACACTAACACTGGTATCCTATTCATCACAGACTGCCACATCACTTTCATAGTATTGATATCTCCGCCCACAATAATAGAAATCGCAGGAATAGTTCGAGCTGAAAAATGAATTACTAAATTAGTCGTATGCATAAAAATTCAATAAACATTCTTAAGTTTATGCTTAACTTTCTTAAGAATATTCTTAACTAATCAAGATGCTTAATTTCAATTGCATAGCATTTCTAAGCAACATGCTTAGTAATTCTTAAAGCTGACATGAATTCATAAATACGCATTATTTCCCTTTTATCTCCGACTACCGCCATATTAGTTGTCGATTTCTATTGTTCTGCTCATCGCTACACAACCCCTATATAAGGCCGAGAGCCCTCGTCTTGCTTCAACGCATTCAGGAATTTCATACACCCGAACACGTTACCTTGGACGAAAAGACTTGTAAAAACGCGATTTAAACAAAAATAATGACAACCACTTCACTGGCAAGATATATCCAATAAACGATGAAACAAGACAGACGGAAATCCAGGCGCAGATACTTCAAAAATTCCTTGATAATTGTAGACCGTTTCCCTGTGTATGTTATAACATCGCACATGCGCAAACCATACACTGTGGCAGATCGAGCAATGTCAATTATCGCATGGATTTTATAAATGGGGAGTTTTTGAAGGAACGGATGGAAACGTTGTTACTTTCTTGGATTTACTATCATTTATTTACTGTGTTGGATGTAGTGTCGCCGGGGTTTTCAAGAAAATGCAGACGTTGTGCACTGTATGAACGACACACGTGTTCGATGTGCATGCGAAGTAAGGCAGCACTTTCTGTGCAAAAATAATACGGATACCTTGGACATCCTTTCAAAGAATAAATATATTTGTACTTCATTGATTGTTGTTTTCTTTATTCTTTATTACTACATTTTACTACAATGTGTAGTTCATGCATTTAGAAGTCCGTGCAACGTGAATGCCTCGATCGGTAAGCAACCGACCGTAACCTTCTCAACCGGTATATATACCCCAGTGGCAGTAGAGGAGCGATCGAAACTAATATGGCCACCAAATGCTTTTATGAATTCATGTCAGCTTTAACTAAGCATATCGCAATCTGCTTAGGTATATCGTTGGTACGTCAACTGTCATTTCTGCTTTTACTGTACTGTCAACAAAGACTGCATTTTGTTTTAGCCAAATCCCAATAATTTTTCACTGTATTATTTGAAAACGTAATAAATATTAGTATAATGTTTTCCCCTATGTTTTATCATGTTTGAAGGGTTTTTAATACGGATATTAAAAGCGCGATATTATCGTCTGTTTTTGACCGGTGTTTAAAATGGCAGAAAACAAAGATGAAAGTTATAGCGTATCAAAGAAGAAAAAAACAAACTGGTCGACAGACGAATGCTTATATTTAAGCAAATTGGTTGATGAAAACTAAAGCGTCTACATTTGGGACAGGGGTAACGACAGTTTAAAAAGGGAAATCTGGAGAAAAATTACAGATGCCATCAGTGCCACCTCCCCTTCCAAACGTTCGGTAAAGGAAGTTGAAAAAAGTGGCACAACCTTCAGATGCAAGACGCAATGTCCAAAAAACAGGTAACGAAACTGCACTGTATTGTATCATGAGCGGGTCTTAAAGGGTGAACCCATCTCCCTTGCAAAATTTAAACTTTCAAATTCTCATACTCTCAATAAAGAAATTCATCCCCATCTACGATTGAGAAAAAACAAATGAATTTAATCTGAGTTGTACTTTAAAGGTGTCTGTAAAATAATTTTAACTAGATGCTGTCATTAGACAGTAATACCCGCACCATGTGTTTGCCCCTAAATAACACTGTTTTGTACCAGTTTAATTAAAAATGAAGGCTACATGCAAGCTCCGGTAATACAATTAAAGAAGATGGGGGAATAAGATGGCGCAAATGCCCATTCGGTTTAGTAGTGAAATACAATTTTGAATTTATGTTTCCCCAATTAAATCTATTCAAATATATTATAATAAAACTTTGCAAAAGCAAAATTTCTAACTATAGTCAGTTTTTAATATATTTAACAATCAGTGAGGGGTCCAGACCCCCCCCCCCCCCCCAGCCCCATGAAAATTCATTTATATCAATTGTAAAATTACCAAAAATACACCTTGGACCCCAGTGCTCTTACAGACATGTAAACGCTCTAACCCATTGCGCTTCAATGTTAGGTTACATTATTTGGGGGGTAAATATTTAATCAATATTTAATATACTTTATTGTTTATCTCAATAGAAAGTATACATGTACATCACAATATGCAGGTGTCCTGCACCACCTTAAAGCTGTTATTTACCTAATAAAATAGTGCAAGTGGATTTGAAGAATAGGTCATAAAAATACATGCATGTTACAAATGAATGATCTTTGTCTGAAGTTACGTACACAACACAGGTCTGCATGTCTCATTAGCGGGTACTAGTTTTACCCAGCTCTTGGATTAGATGGGTTCACGTGTATACATACATGGGTGTTGCTAAAACGCGGAACGGAAAACGGAATGGAAAACGGAAAATCTTATCTAATGTTATTTACCTCATAGATTTGCTAATCATGCTAAAACGATATACTTTATGTACCTTTTTAATTTTTTATGAAAGATAAGCAATATTAGATTATTTATTCAAGAATATTTATTTCCGCAAAATTAACAGTACATGCATTGACCACTATATTCTGTCCCAAAATATCCTCGATTCACTTTTTGCTGTATATTTATTAATACCTCAGGGTTCAAGCGATTCTCTTTTAGAAGCATTAAACATATTCATTATTCTTTCTTTAAACGTCCTCTCTAGCTTATCAGCTGGTATAAATGCACTGCTAAAAATAAAGAAGTCTACGGGGTTTTGCATTTCAACAGACCCGGATGATAGTGTTGAAAAATTGTGCAAGGTCTTCTGAGTGACTTCCAAATGGAGAAAAGATGTCAACATTTTCCATTATAAATCGTCCAAATGTGCTGCATGAATATTTTGGGATCGACAGACTATAGTCCCAATATATAATCGGAAAATCAAACCAGGCAACGTCAAGAGCTCTCTATTCAGATCATATGTACTGTAGAAGCAGAAATATTCGTTGAGGATTTAATTCCGTTATTTTCGTTGGCAAAATAAATCAACGAAATTAAATCCATGACGAATTTTTAACCCTGGTATTAATGAATACAAAAAGATTACGATATGACGAAATTAAATGCCAACAAAATCTTGTTTGGTTTAAAAACAACGAAATTTTGACCCAACGAAAATATATGTTTCTACAGTATATAGCTGCTGGTATAAACAACTGCTTAGTAATGCAAACGTAAGCAAAATTGCATTGCTAAAAATACTAGTTTCACAAATTACTAGTTTCACAAATTACCGGGTATTTTAATGTTTACTGTATTTTAATTATTAATGTCATCAGTCCTACGGTTTTTTTTCTTCCATCTCAATGATACTGTATCATCTGTATGACAAAAGATCGCCTAGAACACCGAAAATTCAATTTTGATGTAAGTATATACATGTACATCATATTTGAAATATAAATATAATCAAAACACGCATAAAACGCTTTCACTAAATGCGTACATTACGCTGATATGCCAGCCATACCATATAAGAAAAATATGTAAAAAGTTATAGATAATTTGCTCGTTTAATCATGTTAATGTTTCACAATTCGTATACATTTGATGTTTCCGTTTCGTACTCAACTAAAGCCGAATGAATACAATGCTATAATTGATTGACATTCATATGAATGTTAATAAGATAACAACATGTTGATAATCATTTATTAGATATAAATAAAAGATACAAAGTAAATCGTTTCTGGTCAGTCTATACCCTTTTTAAGCGACAAACGTGATGATATTTTCCATTCCGTTCCGCTTTCCGTTCCGTTTTCCGTTCCGCGTTTTAGCAACACCCATACATACAATGTCTGTGTTTTCCGTATGCAGAAAAGGAATAGTTAAGATCAGCTAAAGGAATTCATTATTGTGTTTTAATTGGATTATCATTATGATGTTGACCAATTTAGGTAAGCATAATACATGTAGTAGCAGTAGCACAATATAGTGAGATGCCAGCATACATATATAAGTTCTACTTTCACTTTCTTAATGTGATTTCCCTTTGACAGCATACTGTATCATCACCTTTTTTAAAATATTTAAATAAGCTTATCATCGTTACCTATCCTAACGCATTTGTAAAGTTTCTGTCATTTTAGTTGCAAAAGTAAATTTTTTTCATTTGTCAGACTGCATTCACTATTGAGTTGACCCCATATTGACCCTGTATAAACAATTTCTTATTAAATTTGTGTATTACATGTAAGTAGGTGTAGACACTTATCTTTTTTATATGAGTTATAATAGGAAGGAAGGGGTATTTCTTTCTTAATGTATTATAATGCATCAAATACAATGTAGGTCATGACCTTATATGGGACTGTTCTGACCCCACGAAACAGGAAAATACAAAATATCTTCTAATGTCATTATGATGCATCAAATGGTGTAAAGTACATTAATGACCCCCAGATATTGTCTTTAACCCCCCCCCCCCCCTTCCTTTATGAAATAGGAAATGATATGATACACTGTATATATTGTTAACTTCTGAGATCTGAGATCCTCATCCCTAAACCATATAATTTATTTTTGCTCTTTGTGTCATTGCACGTAAAATTGTATATAGATTATGCCCTCTTGGAGACACCCTGACATTTTAGAACTAGAAATAATAATGTATTTTATCTTATTCATATGTTATACAGTAGTGTTTGATCCATGTGGGTAATTCCTAGCATAATGATGTCACTGCTTTGTTTAAGAGACTTTACAATTTTGTTTATAAATCTTATAATTTGAATTAAGCAATTTCCAAAATGTTAATGTGAATCACGAGAGAAAAAGCAATCAAGAAATGATCTAAAATTTGCTACTGTACAAATGTAAGAATGTATTAGAAGACTGAATCTTTATAACCAGGTTAGATTGGGGGGGGGGGGGGTGAATGTGGAGTATAAACATTTATAAGTTGAATCATTTATTGTTATTAATTTTAACTTGTCAATGATTACTACTTATTGATCCCAAGGTAGAAATATGACCTCTGATCATATCTCAATAGATCATTTGTCAATTATGCAAGGTGTAATATAATTTTTTTTAAGAATAACATTTTTTACCAGTTTATAAAAGTTTTTAGACACCAAAATTATATTTTAATTTTAATAGATCATTCGACAAGGGGGGGGGGGGGGAGAGAACAGTTTATATTTGAGTTTGTTTGGGAGTGGGGGTTCAAAGTCATATTTTTGACAATTTTTTAATGTAATTTAAAATAAGACTAAGCCATACTACAGTCATGAACATGAATAGTATAGAACAAAACACAAACAAATACATGTACAATTGTACATGTATATATACATAGGAAGTATTACAAAACAGATGATTGATCTATATCTGGGTTCTTAAATTGAATCATATATCATGTTCATATTATATTATTGTTTCTTTGTTCAAGGCATTTAAGATTGTATTTAAAGGTCATGTTCCCAAGTGCTCTTCCCGAAATTATTAAATATCATAAAAACCATTGAGATCCCCACCTTAATCCAAAGATATTATTCCTCCTTAGGTCATGCAGGCGCATCAGATCATTATGGCATGTAAGTCATGACCCTAAGGGGTCATCCTGACCCCCTTAGAATCAGAAATCGTCAATTATCTTTAATTATTGATGTTTGATGATCCTATCTCTATTTAATCTTTATTATTAAGTCTCCCGAATGAAATTTGGAGACTTATTGTTTTTGTACGGTTCTTAATACATGTATTATTATTCTTCATCTTCTATTTCTTCTTTCCTGCTCTGAACTTGTTTCTCAGAGATGGCTGAACAGATCGAATTGTACAAAACTCTAGGATATGATAGGCCTGCATATCTAGTTGTGCACCCTGGTTTGATTTTTTCATTTTGGGTTAGACAACCACTTTTCGGGGGAGGGGGGGGGGAGGGGGTGTCAAAAGGGTGTGGGGTCTAACATTGAACCTTGTAGGAAGAATCGTAGACTCTATTGTAAATGGTAACTTGAAAACAGACAAAGATAATAATATAGGGTTTTCATAATCATATATTGGCTGTTGCTGGCAATATATAGGGTTTATTAGATCTGACTCCTGGGGTCATCCCCACCCCCCAGGAATTTGAAATTACCATATATATATCAGAAACTGTTATAATCATGACCCCTAAAGCATATATATTCATGTTTCTGATGTCAAGGGGCATCAAATGTTATGTAGGTCATGGGCCCTGTTGGTGGTCCTGACCCCCTCAAACAGCAAGTCCCTTAATATCTTCAAAACAGTTGAGATCCCACCCTTAAACCATATATATTCTTGTTCCTTGTGTCAAGGGGCATCAAACGGTATGTAGGTCATGGGCCCCGGGGGTGGTCATGACCTCCCTTGAACAGGAAGTGCATGAATATCTCGAAAACGGTTGAGATCCCCACCCCTTAACCATATATATTCTTGATCCTTAAAGGGCATCAAAAGGTAAGTACTGGTAGGTAATGGGCCTCAGGGTTAAATTTGATTTTTCAAAACCGTAATGCACATCTATGGAACAGTTATATCATATCCCAAGATATGTTGTGTCTATCCATTAAATCATAAAAGGAGTTCTAGGATCTATGTTTTTTTTGAAGTGATAACGTCAATTGTTTGCTACTTGTTGACTCCCTGGATGAAATTAAAACTTTTAAAACCTTACTGCACATCTATAGAACAGTCCCTATCACATCCCAAGATATGATTGTCTATCCATTAAATCATAAAAGGAGCTCTTGGATCAATGGGTTTTTTTTTTTGTGATAAACATCAATTTTCTGCTACTATTTGACTCCTTGGATGAAATTTAAATTTTTAAAACCTTATTGCACATCTATAGGACAGCCCCAATTATATCCCAAGAGATGACGTAGCTACTCCAAAAGTTGTAAGAGGAGTTCTGGGAACCATATTTTTTTGGCCAAAAAACGTCATTTTTTGTTGCCCACTGATCCCCTTAATAAAAAAAAAATCTGGAACCTGATCATGCCTCAATATGACACCCCCAATCATATTCTAGAAGATCATTTGGCTACTACCAAAAAAAAAAGACGTTTTTGAAACCAGTTTTTTGTAAAAAAAAAACCGTCATTTTTCAGCCATTAAATGACCCCCAGGACAAAATTGAAAATTCCGAAACCTTATTGCGCATCTATAGGATACCCTAAAACATATTCCAAAAGATGATTTGTCTACTGTTGAATATGTAGGAGGAGTTCGAGGAAGAAGGCTTTTTGTGAAAAAAACGTCATTTTTCAGCCATTAAATGACCCCCAGGACAAACTTGAAAATTCCGAAACCTTATTGCGCATCTATAGGATACCCTAAAACATATTCCAAAAGATGATTTGTCTACTGTTGAAAATGTAGGAGGAGTTCGAGGAAGAAGGTTTTTTGTGAAAAAACGTCATTTTTCACCAATTATTTGCCCCCAGGACTAACAGAGAATTTTTGAAACCTTTTTACAAAACAACATGGTACCCCAAATCAAACTCCAAGAGTTCAGTTTGCTGGTTTATAAAATGTAAGAGCAGTTTGAGAAAGTAAAACGTGACAGACGGACGGACGGACGGAGAGACGGACGGACGGACGGACGGAACAGGGTAACAACAATATACCCGAACTTTCTTTAGAAAGTGCAGGTATAATAATAAAATACATCCCCAGATTACTATTGAAATAATAACCTCAATAGTAGTTGAATTTCAATAGTGGTTGCAAAATGATTTTCAAAATAATTTATTTGAATAGGATTTTTATTTTAATAGTGGTTGCAACATGGAACAAACACCGACTGCGATGATCGTAAGTACAAGGGTATTACAAAAATCTATACTACATTATTATATTGTAATTATAACTTAAGAGGAAGAAAAACTCCTAAATTCAAATCTTCACAAAATGAAGATTTCTTTTATTTTGGCAAATTTGACGGGATTTTTACGAATATTCATGTCTTCAGCACTGCTGAGTGCGCTGATGGTCAGCAGCAACTACATGTAAGTGTCGTTGCTGTGCCCCCACAAAATTTATTCCCGTCCTGTAGTTGTAATCATGGCATTGACGAAGAACTGCAAATGAAAACATTAGAATTAGAAATTCAAACTTAACCCTGCGAAACAAATTAGATCAACTTCAAATTGAAAGATTTGAGGCAGATAGTCAGTGATATCTAGCAATGGTGATAAATTAATTATTTTAAAAATTTTAATTAAACTGCTATAAATGTAATTAAAAAAGTAAGAGTTGATCAATAAATTCTAGCTCATCATTAAATAGGGATGCATTAATCTGCTCTACATTTACTAATCGGGTAATCGCAATTCGTTCGGATCGAAACACGTGCCACAGAAATCACGAGATGATTAATCTGTTAATGTGCTGATCACAATATTAGATGAAAATTAATTATCATAATATTATATTAAGTTACGTTTAATACAGATCATGACATTATATAATTGTATTTCAACATGTTTCATTTATTTTATTCTATATTGAGAAATATTTATTTTAATTGTTGAATAAGAAATAAGAACTTTTAAGATATCTACGATAATTAATAGTGAACATGGATAGTGTTAGCTGTTTTAATGCTATAATTATATAATGCTATCTGCCAAATTTAATGAGTGTTTTAAAAGAAAGAATGTTTCTTTTTTAATATTCATGGTTCAGAATTTTTAAACTTTCAACAAGTTGTACTTCAAAACAATTTAATTCAAACGCATTTCAAAGTATTGAATATAATTTCAAACTACTTTCGGCTCCATAAAAACAAGTTGGTTTCCAACGTAGCAAAAAAGGCGTTTACCGGTAATATAGAATATATACATTTAAGTTTTGTGGGATATGATGATCAATAACATTTTTTCTTTGGACTATATATGCATATTCCAGTCCTGTCAGTTTCAGTTTAGCCATGAATTAAAATCGGTTATCTTAATAATAGAGGAGACTGCAAATTTATATAACATGAAAGAAAACTTTTGAAAATCATTTGTAACATGTACATACCTCATTTGCCATTCAAGTGAAATTGGTAGCGACAATATGGTTTCTGTATGCGCGACCATCAACACTTTGGAAGTCTCTAACTAAGTGGTTTGCATTGTCATTGTCGTCAGGTCCATCTTCATTATCGTCTTCAACTCCGTGCTCCTGTGGCAGGTGGATGTTAAACATCTTTGTAATGTTGTGTAGAATTCCACATGCTGTGATGATTTTGCTGACTCGGTCAGGGCTCTGTCGAATTTTAACATGGAGGATGTGAAATCGTTTTCTCAGTTCGTCGATCGTTCTTTCCCCAGTTGTTGTAATTCATTTGTGCGACCTAAATTATATAATTCAAAATTATGAAAGAGAAGTCAAATGGCTTGTTATATCTGATGCATCAAGTAATGAAAACATACGAATTTTTACCGAGGTGCGGTGGGGGAGGGCTAGAATATTGATCAGAAATCTTGACAAGCCACAAAAAAAAATAATTCCCCAAAAATCAGGATAATCCTAATCCTAAAATATAAACCTCCAAAAAAATCTTACTTACCAAAAAAAAGTATAGTATGGTAGTATAATTTTTAATAGCACTATCGATAATTGAATCATTTAAAGGTTAATTAAGGAACAATTATGTTTGCGGCGAAAAAAGTGGGGGCTAGCCCTTCCCTGATGCTATGTATCTAATGGTTAGGTCTACCTTTGCGAAAAAAGTGGGCTAAGCCCCCTGCCCTCTCCCAGCCCTCTTGGTTCCGATGCCTTTGTAAAACAATTTAAGCTGGGAAAACAGACATGTCTGCATAAAGCTGTAGGAGTATGCTATTTTATCAGTAATGTGTGAAAAAAACCCAATAAATCTAGATTAAGACCTCGGTGTTCGTTAATTTTGTTCTCGCACTGATGGAATGACATCACAATAAGATGACGTTGGTTTTGTTGACGTTGCGAAACATTATGTTTAAAATCGCTATAGATGAAAGTAGATACTATAACATTTTTTTCTGTTTAATGTTAACTTTACAGTTAAACCGACCATGTCGCTGTAATGTCTGAACAATGACATTTAAATACTTTATCTAATGTGTAGTGCAAACGTTACAGAATTTATAAACTTCTACATATTTTCAGACCTGTTGTTAAGAGACTGTGGTCCAATAGCTGGATTTAAAAAATGGAGTTAACAGCCAGTCTTTTGCAGGGTATCCTTGGTCCCCATGGAGATGACACTTGCAGGCAAGAGGCGTCTTTCAAATAGATGGAAAAGTCCACTTTCCCGAAGGATTTTTGGATCATGTGTCGCTTCAGACCGAGTCTAACTAAGTCTAGAATTCTATTGCTTGCGTCACAAACAAGCTGGAAATTGATGTTATCGAAGTTTTTTGCCATTCACATACTCTGGTTCATTTTCAGATGGAGCTAGAATGCGTATATGGGTGCCGTCAATAGCCCCAATAACCCCCAAAAATTGTGCAATGACAAAAAAATTAGACCAGTGCTTTCTGTACAGTTGTACAGGAAAGGGTATGAAACTTCTAACAATATGAGGCCGTACAGGGACAGTGGTCAACCTGTAAATTATTCCCGATACAGTGGATTGATCAATGACCAAAATTGCCCTCACTGAACAGCTGCAGTCTTCCAGTTAAAAAGTATCTCAATGTTACCATTACTTTTACATGTGCTTGAAAGCTATAATTTCTGGTTGTCGGAGGATCGATAAAATCACAAATAAAATTTGTTATAAAGTCGATGCCCTCTTGGTTAAACTGAAATCTTGCCTACAATGCATCGGCTGTCAGGGATCGTAATAGATCTATTCTTGGCTTAAATGTTGTTCTCTTTCTTGCAACCATTTTTGATTAACTTAATTATTTGCTTAAAACTGGTGCCAAATAAATATAATGCTTAACTTTAAGAACATACAAAGAATATACTTAAGAGTTAAGAAGTTTTAAGCAACATGCTATGCAATATGCTTAGCCAAAATTTCAATCTGCTAAGTACAAATTCTGTACTTTAGAATATGCTTAAGCACTTAAGAATTTTTTATGCATACGACTCCTGGTACTTACCATCAAAATGGTATCCCTTTTTTTTCTTTTTCTTTTTTTTTCTTTTATAAATTTTCAATTTTCAGGTCTACAATTTTTCTAACTATATTGTCAAAAGTACTATTTTTTATCAATTCCATTTTGCTTTATATCTAGGAATAATAAATTATTAACAATATCAATGAACTATAGGCTTTAATAAACTCACTTCTGAGATCTTTGCCTCAGATGTATTAAATAATTAAAGATATTTTCCCCAATAAATAGCTAGATCAAGATAAAAATATGTACCCCCCCCCCCTCCATATACCAAATCTTCATATTTAAAATCAGTAAGATGTATTTTGCTGAGACTCAGAAAGAATTGTATGTTAGTATAAGAAAAAACCCCAGACAGCACAATTTTGTATGTTAACTAGTGACATGCTTTAATTAATAAAAAAAAATCCTATATTTTGAGGTAAATTTCTTTTCAATTATAGGTGAATACCTATTCGTATTGGTATGAAAACCTAATAGGAAAAAGTTATGGGATCAATGAATACAAATAGAACACCTCAGTTACTTGCAGAAATGGAAATTAAGTCTATATTGACTTACAAATTGTTAACAATAGAAAGCAAGCTCAACAATTCAACCATACGTGTACGTGGCAGTCCACATTCACTGAACGCTGTAACGTGTGTGTTATCAACGGGTGCCGCATAAACATAGCCGCGACAAAGATAAATGTGTCTCTCCCAACACTACCAAATTTGATTAATTAAAATAAAAAATAAAATTGATTTATTAATGTGTCTGAATACATTTCCAGCATAAACCAACTTTAATGTGCCAGATTGCATTGCCAGCATAACCCATATTTTTAAAATTGTCTTTAAATCCAATTTCAAACAATAAAGTGACTCAAGTTCTCCTCTGATCATGGAACTCAATAAAAACTTCAAAACAGCTGAAGTAAGGACCATATATTTCATTGATTTGTGGCAGCTAAAGTAATTGTAGGATCAGCTGTTTTGTATTTTCAGAGTCAGGAAAATATGGACAACTTTTATCATCATTATTGTTAGAACAAATATCAACATAATTATTAAAGTAAACTAAATTAAAAACCTCTATTTGATGTTCGGTACATGAGTAGTAAAAGACTATTCAAATCGTTTTTCGTACAGAGCAGATAATTAATATTAGATTAAAGATCTACCAAATGATGTATTAATGCACATGTCTCTACTGGAATTGATTATCACAGGACAGGAAATTTTATTAAAACTACTATAAATGCATTAAAAATAATTCACTATATATCTTAACACAGGAATATTTCCATGTACAACATAAACGTTGACGATAAATTAGTGGTCCAACATGTGCATAAAAAAGCCACTCACACGAATCTTTGTCATGAGGGTCCACTCTCTGCTCTGAAATGAACTTCTCCAATCTAGATCTGAATTCTATCTCTCCACCAAATTTGTTTTCCGAGCCGTCATCAATCAAAATGAAGTGTGTGTGGATCTTGCCCTGTGGGACGTTCTTATAAATATATAAGATTTGAATTAAATTCATGTAGAACAAGAAAAATTGCACTTTAAGTATTAATTAAAGATTCATCATTATATAAATATTAAATATTGAAGAAAATTTTCAAAATTATTGATTTATCAAAAACTATTTTGCCATTTAATATCAGCAGAGAAAACAGATAGTTACCTGAAAACTAAAACAAACCATTAGATTTACTAGCAAACTATTGTACTTCTCTATAAAAATTGCAAACATTTTCAAACACTTAAAAGGAGTAATAAAAAAAAGGGTCAAGTTTTTATATCAAATAAAATCAGTATATTGTTTTTTTAATGCAAAAAAGTACATATATATGCAAATATCTATTTCCACACAAAGGTATAATTTTTATGAAGCTTTTTCATAAAAGCATGAATTTCTCTGTATCAAGATGCAAGGTTTTACTTAAGCCAAAAGAACTGAATTAGATGAATGATTATGCATGAATATCTATTCTAAGCTCTAAATCGCACAATTTTCTTTAAAAAAAAATTAATGTTTAACAAATTCTTACCGTATTATCATTAGGATTTCTCTTCTGTATGAAAATTAAATGAATAAATGTAATAAAAGTAAGAGGTCTATCTATAACAAGACACAATGTTGAAAAATTAAGATTGAAAAAAAATGGTTTCGAAGTCGTGTATACTTGAGGAGAATCCATTATATTTTTATGCATTTACTTTAATAGTTAACGGTAAAATTCGTTATTTGTGTTTTGTGCATGTCCCAGAAAATTTTGCTTCTACCTCCTCCTCTTCCAGAGCTTGTCTGTTGGCCACACATCCCCAGGGAGCCACTCCCAGGACCACTACATCATTTTTACGTTCCCAGCTGGAGTTGTGGTCCTTGACAGCATCTCCCATTAATTCCCACACCCCCGATTGTGTCCCTCCAGTGATTATCCAAGTACCTGTTATAAAGAAATGTATTGTTAATCGTAAATATTCTAGACGTTATTGGTATAAAGTACCTTTTATTCATCAAGTATCTTTATGATTCAAGTTTGTATTTGAAAGCTTCTTTTTATCATCTATACTGGAGACACAATAAAACGATCGTTATAAACGAATTGTAAAATAATACGTATCAAATTACCCCCCAAAACAGGCAAATTTACATATTTATTAAACTAGTTTTAAATAACACACCCACCCACCCACCCATCTTCCCACTAAAATCTCCAGAAAAAAAGGTTTTTAAAGTTGTGCCTGCCGCCAAAGCTTTGTTTTCAAAACTTAATTATTACAAACATATCAAGAACCGTTTATACTTTCCAAATATGCATGAAAGGTTAAAAAGTATTACATGATGATGTTGGTGCATTCATTAAATTTAACTTTTCCTGCATAGTGCGCTTCAGGTCAAACCGCTGGGCATCACCGGTAACTGAGATAATCAGCTGTGGCCGCTTCAGATGCCACTGATCGATCAACATAGCCCAGATGATGTCAGCTTTGGTATCTGGTACACATCGAAGGTACTGAAATGCAATTATTGATTTGAAAGGTAGGATTCATCGGTACAAAAGAGCGGACCTGCTTATAAAACGTCAATTTTATTGCTTATACAGAATATATATATAGAATATGAAATTCAGATTCCTATCCATGATAAAGCTACAAAGATTTATAAAGCTATATTAATTTCCAAGATACATTATCCCTGCATTTTATTTTCACATAAAGCTTAATACTCTGGATTGTGACATGCTCTCTTCTGATTATTTATGAATATAGTATATTTAATCTTGAATAATTAAATTAAGAGAGAGAAAAAGAGTTTTCTTTACAAATCCTTGAAATAAGACTAGCTCAAAGTGTTGCATTTACTTACTCGGGTCAAGGCATCATTTTCAGCAAATCCTGTATTATCTATTATTCCAAAAGAATCTGAGAGCTCTTGCTTTGTATGTGCATTTCTAAGACAATAACAAAAAAAAAACAAAGCAATTACATTTAATGTTACATGGAAAACTAACAGTTAACAACCCTGTCTGCCAGGCATGGGGTAATCGTAATCGAGTAATCGTAATCGATTGTAATGATTACTCTTTTTCAAGTAATCGACAGTAATCTGTAATCGAAAATATTTTCGATTACAGCTAAAAAGGTCAGTGTAATTATAATTGCTTTTTCGATAACTTTCGATTACTCTTTACATAAACATTGTGAAGCACTTATTGTATGAAAAAATATTCTTCAAGTGTTTATAATACAATTCATTGAATAAAATTGTTTATATTCATTTTTATGATTTTCCACTTTCACTTAAAATATAAATATTGGTTGACATGTCATTGAGTGCAGAATCAGATAATCAGTTTACTCTGTGTTTCACACTTTTTTGCAGAATTTTTTAACATAGTGTGGTTCTGAAAAACCACTAAGCTACTGACAATTATCATAGAGAGAGAGAGTTTTATATTTTGTGTCTATTTTGCCAGAGAAAGATACAAAATGGTGTGTAAGTGTCACTAAGTGTGTTTGTCCTTGTCAGGTACGGAATCCACAAAGCAGTTAATGAGGTGTGACAACCCTAATCATGTTTAGATAACAATTAAAATAGCCCCATTAAGGATCTATTTTAAAAATCAACACAATTACAAGCTCCAAACACAATTCATTTAAATCATGAAGCAAGGTTGCCTAAAAGTTCTTTGCATATTTCTGATGATAGTTTCAAAAATTATAAAATTTCAATCAAATTCAATTCTCGTATTACCAATTACAACCGAATAATTATAATGGCTAATGGTGCAAGGTCAAGAATTCATCTAAACTCATTCACCCCCAAGAACAGAAACTTGTTTACATGACAGAGCTGTATATAATTGCTTATAATTTGACATTTAAATAAGCAGTAGAAATTATAAAATGTTATTTTATGAAGATTGAAATATGAAGTCTCAATTTTTCATATCATTCATAATGAAAATACCCCTTTAACTCTAAAACCAAATTAACTTGAATAGTTTTTATATGATATGTTCAGAACATGTACCATGAACATTTTAATGTAATTTTTTTCTAAAGTATTCGATTAATAATCGGTTACATGTTATAAAGTAATCGATTACAATCAATTACTGGACAAAAATGAGTGTAATCAATTAATAATCGATTACACAAAATTCCCCTAAGTAATCGATTATTAATCGATTACTTTTTTTTGAGTAATCGTGCCCATGCCTGCTGTCTGCGTGTGATAAGTTCAATGAATATTTTCAAAGAATTCCGCATGCATATTAAACTGTAATTTTACTGAATGGTAAAACAATAAATCCATAGTCCTTTTACGTTTTTTTAAATACATTTGATCAATGCTTAATAAATATCCTAGATATACAGGGTGTCCCAGAATATAATATCTGATGCCATTTAAATTTCATATAAATTAGATAATGTTTAATCAAATCTCGTAAATTGCGACTGAATTAAAAAGTAAAATAGTTTAATTTTTTGCCACAGAAAAATTGGGTAGAAAAGCATGCCTTTTCTTGAATTATAATGTTACAAATTTGAAACATTTTTCTTTATTAAATTTAGTTTTACATAAAATGAAACTGAAAAGAGAGCTAGCATTTTTTTTTTATTTCAAACTGTATTTTCAAACACAGACTACATATATAGTCGTACGTATTGTGAAATAAGACGACCCTGTGGAAAACAATGCATCAAGAAAATAGTGTTGGTAATGCATTTGTAATGCATTTGATGTTTTGTAAAATAAATCTAATCAAAAGTTATCTAAATAGTTAATAGTATCGGATATGATGGGACACCCTGTACTATTACAGTCAGGTACTCTACACACAATTGCTCTGAAAAATATAGTTCCATTCATGATCAGCGAATACAACATTACTACACATGTTTAGACTATCTTTGTATAGGTACCACGTATTACATGGAAGAAAACAAAATTAAAGTAAAAGATTTATAAAACCTCATTTTCCCCCAGAAATGCAAGTATTTATATTCCTACACTAGCTGCCTCCTCAGACTTTTGCACTGAAATTTTGGTCATTTTTTGATTGACTTTTTTCACCAATGAATAATGCTTTTATTATTGCAGCAATTAAATTATTTTCATGATTATTAGTCGATAATTATCACTCTCTTCTGAGGGAGAATGTTAATTATTCATTGTGTATATTGGTGTGTTTTTAATGAAGGAATAACTTTGCAACCCCTCCTAAGATTTTCTGTAAGCACTTGAGTAGACCCGGACTATTTGTAGGGGATGCAATTGTAAAGTCGTGACAAAGTGAAGTATACACGTATGTTAAAATACAGATCAGCAGATTTCTACGCTGGTTTCTGTTAAATTTCAACGAGTATAGAGAGCTTACTGTTTTTTATGTTCAGTCAATTTGTGCCAAAGTAAGTTTAATCTATTCCGTTGACAGTTTTTGCTACGGACATGAAGAACTATAAACGCGTCTAGTTTCTTAACAAGTCCAGTGTTTTTAACCTGGAAGTGCTAGTAGCATACAAGTCGAATATCTTGGATATGAGGAAACCCATATCTATTCTTGTATAATTCAAACAAGAGGCCCATGGGAATTAAATTATAATTAAATGGCTGTTGTTTACCTCGCGTAAACTCGTGACTTTTATAATTTTACTCACACTTGATTGATAATACACTGGAATGAAAAAAGTTGTCACGTGACATGTTAAAGTGCTATAAAAATCAATGTTACCGTATTGACAGGCACATCACTCTAATGTACTATGGCCCACCCATTATTTTCATTTTTATTAAAAAATAACAAATGACTACAAACCAGGATAATTTTCCGCTGTTATATTTTCTTAGGAATAGCGATAATTCTTTTATCCCCGCAACAGTAATGTGTCAGAACTATGGAAACTGTTTTTAAGATTTTTTATTTACTCACATTTCACATTATTCATTGTATAAAGGGGGGCCCCAGAGAGTAGTTATATACAGCATATCATTCTTTGATTTGTTTTGTGTACAAGTATTTAGCATACTCTAATTCATAGAGTATTTCTTATGATCAACCAAAATTTCAGCGTCAATCGTAGAAGTATAAGCAAGATGAGCTCAAAATGTTGCTAAGTTTGAGTCATATTTTGTTCACATGAGTTTATTACATTCAGCTTAAGATTTTTAACTTGGTATTTCCTATTTGGCATTTAAAATGGAAAAAAATGGCCTCAGATCTGTGTACAAACATAGACTTGTGAGCAAATCTCTGTATATTGCTGATAATTCGAAGCTTAACACTCAAATATGGTAAGTAAATAGAAATTATAAACAATTAAACACAAGAAACATGCACTATAACAAATAAAGAACACAATTAATTTTTCAAAATGAATCATATACATGTATATACCTACATATTTCCGTCAGAGATATTAAACTCTATTTAAACTGAATGAACTCGGGAAAATGCCGAGCATCTGAACAAAACATATTGCATTGTTCTACCATTACGCAAAAGATGATACCGAATTACCGATAGCCTGAATGAATTGCATTTTAGTTCTTTCTTAATACATTAGATGTTGCTTAATTTGCGCAAGTAAACAGTAAACTGTTTGATTAACCGAAGTCTCTGTTTGATTTGATACGTAAAAATCAGGAAATACAAGCGACAGTTCCCAGGTTAACGCAAAGCATAAATGAAAACGAAACGAAAATCACAACAACCTAATATCACCGTCATATATGAAAACTGTCAACGCATTGAAATATTTAGCCTCAGTTTATTTTACAAAATCGGCACCAATGTATTTTGCATGTTTCAAAGATTCCCTTCGTACACGAACTGTTGCACAACAAACAAATTCATCATTGTCAGATCGGCCCGTTTATCATATAGTGTCATGGCTGCTTTAGACAAAGAACCTCGTTTTAGAATTATGGAATACGAGTCTTGGTAAAATGGGTAAGCAAACCCGGGCCTGGACAAAATAAAAGCCGGGGCAGATTGGCAATCGTCAATTCCAATCACACATTATTTTGCAGCAATATTTACAGCGAATACAAATATACTGGTCAGTAAATATCTTGAAATTTTAATGAGATTGGCAGATTAATAACTGTCAATCTTTTGTTTTGCCCTGGCCTGGTCATGCCTACCCATTTTACCAAGACTCATGGATGCTATACATTGCTTGAAACACGCCTTTTCTTTATTATTTTCGTAATAACTCAGGTTTTAAACAGAATTAGCCCATAATTTTTGCAATTTATATTTTTCTTCCCATAAGAATTATTCATGCTAAATAACGTTGAATTTGCCTCAGTAGTTCTTGAGAAGAAGATTTTTAAAAATGCACCCCCCCTTTTTCTACAGTTTTGAGGTTTTCTCAGCTTTGAATAATCATAGGTTTTTTATTTCTGCAATTTATATTTGCCTTACCATAAGGATGCTTCGTGCCAAATGTGGTTGAAATTGGATAAATGGTTTTAGAGAAGAAGATCAAAATGTAAATAAGTTTACAGACGGACAGACGGACGGACGGACAGACGGTGTGACAGACGGACGACGGACAAAATGCGATCAGAATAGCTCACTTGAGCTTTCACCTCAGGTAAGCTAATAATAAATAAATCATTTAAAATATCATACTTACTCTAACTCATCCTCTTTCAACGGAATTCTTATCATAATTTTGCTCTTTGTTACAAAATTCCTGAAAGATGTCTGCAAAAAAGGAACACATGCATTGTTATAATCTACATTCAATTTGGTAATAAACAAATTATCAAGACATACACCTCACAATATTAGTTTGTTTTACATAAATATAAAATATCAATAAGGAACAAGTACTATTTGCTGTACTGATCTTCTGCATGGCAAAATAACTAAGTTGGTGAATTGTATGTTTTATCGATTTTAAATTTATATCAATTTATCTTTTTGCCCTTTTATAAAGAAGTACGGCAGTTATCATGAAAGGGCAGTCATTTATATTATCTAATTTATATATTGCCAGTTCCAGCAGCATATAGATATATACATATAAATACGAGAGTAAAAAGGTCTGTTTCTATCAAAACCTACCTCATTGATTCTTCTCGCTGTTATTTTTTTAGACAATCCCATCGGCTCTTTCCTATTCTGTCTTGTTTCACCAACGCAATCCTTGTCATCATCGTTTTGGGTATAAGTCCCGTTACTTTTCACTAATGCCAATTCCACAGCAGGGTCAGCGTTACTTAAGGACTTGTTGGTTATCCTTTGATTGGTGTATGTACCTGTACTATCATTCACCTCTGACGTCTTTCCTTTCTTTGAATACCCTTCCGAAGACCTTGAAAGTGGATCACTGACGGTAAAACTGCCGCTCCCGTCTCGAGACTTTTCCTTATCCATCTTGCGTTTTTTGCGTTTTGCTTTCTTGGTTTTTCCATCACCTTGGAATGGTTCCTTCTCGCGTTCAAGTTCAATCAAGTCATGAATTGGTTGCAATTTATGTTGAAATTTTGGTTTTCTAAAAAAACATTATCCAAATTTAATATACAGCTACTCTAGTGAAATTGCAAAGTTTCAAGAAAATCTACCATCTGGTTCTTTTTAAAGGTCATCTCAAAATACAGGTACATTTAGTATAGTTATATATAGTAAACTGTAATGTGTTTGCACTTTGAAGCAGGATTTTATTAATTCACCTAAAATTGTAATACGTGATCATGATAAGTAATTTCATTTTCTACTTAAACATCACTGAATTCTACCATCTGGTTTTTAATAGGGGATCATCTCAAAATATTACCAATATAAAAATTTAATAAAATTAAATATATATTAGGACTGTTACAAATAAGATTGGTACAATGGAATCATTCAAAAATTAAGAAAATAACCCTAAGGATAGCATAATTCTGTGTGAAAAATTGCCAACGCCTACTCATTTTTTTTTCTTTTATCTTATTTCTTTTAACGTACTTCTACAAAGTTTATTTTATCTCAACGCCAAACAAGTTGCCCATGGGCCATATCGCTCAACTAAACAACAGTAATTCATTGTATTATTTTTATTAGTTATTTAAATATTTTACCAATGTATATCTCTGATAAAATTTAAACAGCTTTTGGGAACCCATTATTAGTCTAGGGGTTACAAAGTTAAACAAATTGAGAATTTACATGATCTTATGATGCTTGCAGTGAAATTTCAGAAATGCTAGCATTGTAGTTCTTTAAAAGAAGATTTTAAAAATATTTCCTTATTTTTTTAAAATTTAGAATTTGAACTTTTTAGGGGGCCTAAGTATTGTTTTGTGGGTCACAAAATTAACAGTTTATAATCTACATTATTTGAGGAATCTTGCATACTTATTTTACAATTAGGAGCATTATATTCTTAAAAAGACGATTTTTAGATATTATCCCTATATTTTTTATGTAGTACTTTGAACTCCTGATGGGCCCCAGTATTGGTCTAGGGGTTCATAAATTTAAGAATCAAGAATCTACACTATTTGAGGATTTTTGCATAGTCATGCAATGGTGTTAAGGAAGCATATGGAATCTGAATTAGATGTAAATTCTAGTTATTAAATACATATTCTATCCTCTGAGCAACGAAACGTAAAAGAAAACTGGATGAATAACTATTTAGAAAATTTGAGCAATTTAACTATCAAGAAGAACATAGAATTCTAGCAGCGTTTTTTTTTTATCAAACTGAGATGTTTTGCCTTTAGTTGGTGTGTTTATTGAGTGTTGTTCTATCTCATGTTATGTTAAGGAATATACGTAAGCTATTTATAGTTGTCACGTGATAATGCACAAATACGGAAGGATGTCTTCCCGATTTTTTTTTTGGCACTTATATCAAAGCTTCACAGAAGTCCTTTCAAACAGAGATTTATAGCAGGTTCCAGTAAATGTTCTACCAAACCTCTCCCTTCACCCCTTACTAGAATTCTTACTATAGTGAAGGAGAAAGTTCAAAAGTACTGCACAACAATACACTTCAGAAATGGTATGAATCAGATGTGGATACTGAAAAACTGTAAAGAATTATTAGAAATTTTGAGGTCACAAAATCTTACCCATTCAACAGCATTAAAAGGTACGACTTTTTAACACCTAATACAACCATTCCCTATGACAAATTCAAATCTAGGCTTTTGATATCATCGTTGTTTCTTCAACAAAAATGGAAGTCGTAAAAATGATCACCTTGTCATTGGAAATCTAAAATATTATTTTGTTAAAAACCATTCTAATTGCATACACAAGTACCCTGAAGTTGACATACAAAAGATGCAAAAGTTTCTGATAGACAATATCTATGTAGTTTTTGGAAATCAAGTCTTCCAACAATCTGTTTGAATTCTCATGGATACCAATGGTGCCCGATTGTTAGCAGATTTATTTTTGTTTTCTTACGAAGCAGAATTTATTCAAAAACTTGTACGTGAAAAAAAAATCACTGTGGCCTTCAACTCAACATGCAAGTGAATCGACGACGAGGTATTATCAATTAACAATTGTTACTTCTATGGTCGATACAAAGACCTTGTCGGCAAATATAATCTTCCACTGGGTCGCGTGCTTACTAGTTGCTAGACCATAATTTAAACCTAATTGTCTACGGACTTTTCCAATTTTTTCGATTACGACAAAAAGCAAAAAGCAAAAGGCAGGTGTGACCGGTCAGAATAGGATGCTCACTCCTAGGCACCTGATCCTTCCTCTGCCATTTTGGAGGTCCGTGATTCTATGCATTCGTATTTAGTTTTATGGAATTTTGGGATGGTTGACGGTTTGTTTTTGTCATTTTTTCATCTGAAAGGTTAATACTAAGTATTTTGGATCTTATTCAAAACAGTTATGTATTCTCACGATTTTGAATATAACAGTCAAAATAAGACGCTAAATTGCCGATATGCTTCCTTTACACCACCGCATATATCGATTATTGAAGTACTATAGTACTGTCTTGAGAAAAGAACTTTGAAATAATTTCCCAATACTCAGTATATTTCTATGTTATACTTCAAACCCCTCTTTGGTATCACTATTTGTCTCGCCGTCACGATTTTAACAATTTATAATCTACATCATTGGGGGTGAATGAATAGTAATCTGTGTGTAGTAATGTAGTTCTAGAGAAGATTTTATAACATTTTCCCTATATATTTCTACGTTAAATATAATATAAAACTCTTCTTGTGGCTTCAGTGTTAGTCCTCCGTAACAAATTTTACAATTCAGAATATACATTACTTGAAGATGCTTGCATTTTAATTTCACAAATCGGAGCATTTTAGTTCTTGAGAAGAAGATTTATAAACATTTTCCCTACATATTTCTATGTTAAACTTTGAACCCCTCCTTGGGCCTCGGTAATGGTCCTGTGGTTTACGATTTTAATTGTTTCAATCTAATTAAGCTGAATATGCTTGCATAGTAATTTCACAAGTTGGAGGATTATATTTCATGAGAAAAAAAATCAAGCATTTTCTCTACTTCTTTCTATGTTAAAATTTGAACCCCTTATGGGGCCTAAGTGGTCAGGGGGTCATGAGTTCAACAATTTATAATCTACATTATTTAAGAATATTTGCATAGCAATATAACAACTTGTAGCATTGAAGTTCTTGAGAAGAAGAGTTTTAAACAATTCCCCCCTATATTTCTACTTTAAAATTTGAGCCCCTTCTGGGGCCCAAGTATTGGCGTGGTCGTCACGATTTTAACAATTTATAATCGTCACTGTATATAAAATCTTTTCTGTTAATATTGGTTTACCTGGTGCAGTTGTTCTTAAAACGATTTTATAGACAAAGGTATAATTTTCACTGTTTTGCAAATATATCCCTAATAAAAAAGGGTTTGTTCTTTATTTTAACAATTAAAAATCCCCCTTCTAAAAGGATGCAATTTGGCCCAGTCGTTCTTGAGAAGACGTCAAAATGTATAATGTTTACATCAGACCGTCGCACAGGCAGAGAGAGTGACGGACGGATGGACGGACAGACGGGCGGACGACGGACAACAGGTGATCAGAAAAGCTCACTTAAACCTTCGGTTCAGGTTAGCTTAAAAAACATTAGTAATGCTTACCTACTTTAGAAGAGAGATATCGTATAATTATATATAAAATAACACTTTCCTTTCAAATTTAAATATTGTTATCCGTATTTTGTTTATTGTGTTTAATTCATTAATGGTATCAAAAAAACTTTAAAAGAATAAATTTTCTGAATTTTACTAGATAGCACAAAACATGCGTAATGACAGCTAAATTTGGCCACCAAGTTACTAAGTTACTTCTAAATACATATCACCGTATTCATGATCCAATCCCATTCGTGATTTGGCAGAGGTGACTTACTTGACCTCAGCTTTATCCTTATTTTTTTTTTAACCTTTTCACTTGTGTCGGTTCCTTGTCAGCATTTTTCTGATTCCCGTGTGACTCCTCCTCCTCTTCCTTCTTTTCCTCCTCCTCCCTTGCCTCTCTTCTCCGAGGACTTCCAATTAATTCATGTTGAGGTTGATTTAAGCTTCTACCTGGTATAACTAAAGAGACAAATATTTCCAAAATATTATATATTGTACCCACATACAATACATATATATTTAATTAAATGTTCTCAAGAGATTCTGCTATCTATAGAATGTTTTAATTAACTGTTTTCGTCATGTTTTGACGAATTTTTACGAAAATAAACATAACAGTATTAAGTTTCATTAAAATGCCTCTGAAGACATAAAATAGAATTTATCAATTATTTTCAAGTACAAAGTTTTATCAGTTGTGATGGTTCTCCATTCATGATTTCTGATTAGGCCATTTCACTGAAATTTTGCTTTCGTTTTGCCATAGAAATTGAATACGAGAGTTGTTTAAACTTCAAAAATATCAGATACACAGACTATTTTACTGCCCTTATATTTTACTTACATATTGTATTTTAAATCAATCATCAAATTAATTGATTGTTTTTCTTGAATTAACAACTAACTGAATCGTTGACTTCGTAAGTTAAAAGGTATGATTTAATACACCGTTTTATGCATTTTAGATTCAACTCATTTTCGAAAATATTAATGACACTAAATCCGTGGAATTCATTGATCATTGAACGTTCGGTTTGGTGGTTAAATAATTGAACAATAATCAACTCACCCCCACTATAAGCAGATGCGCTCTCTACGTTTGCCTCTTTGCTGTCCATGTTTGTAAATGATATTAATATGATATATTTGGTACGCTGCAATTATCAATCGCAACCTCTAGGGCCATTCCAGCAAGCTCAGAAAAACACATCGACTGTTTTAACATTACCGGTTGTTAGGGTCTTATACAAAATGGATTCGCTTTCCATCAAAACATGTAACAGCTAGTCAGCCATGTGTGTCGCCTCTGTGGTACATTTTAGGGTATTTAAAGCTGATCACCGCTTGTAAATAGGCATTGCCCTCCACTCTCACTTTCATTACTGCTGTTCCTACAACCCTTATATAAGGCTAAGACCTTTAAACAGTTCAAAGTACTTCGTTGTAGAGATCTCACCTGTGTGAACGTACATTTTATCTCTACGTGTTACTTGGTCGCACTGAAATCATCATTTTCTTTTTTTCAAGCCAGTAGAAAACTAACGATAAATCTATTGGCCAATGCATTATTTACAAACAGAATATGCACGTAGAATAAGAAATAAATGCACAAAATCCAGTTACCACGAAAGGAATACTACACGTTGGCCACAAGTTTTAGGTGTGCAATCGGGTGTAAGAAAATCGAAGGGTACAAATGGTACCTGTGTGAGGTTACGGTGCCTATTTACGAGCGGTGTTCAGCTTTTATTGACTTAAAAGAAGTCTAGCTCGTATATCAACAGATCGTAAAATGTGTTGTATTTAAGGTGACTCACTACACCTTGAAATATTTTCTCAAATCAGCAGAAAATATGATGATTATGATAAATATCATAATGGATGAGAAGATATTTAAGTCAAATAGGCAAACAATGTACGATTTTGGATGAAAATTTCGAAAATTTAATCCAGTAAACATGAGCAAAAGCTATAGGCGGATTCGAACTCAGGATCTGCGATTCAGAAGTCCAATACTTTAACCACTGAGCTAGGACTCTATACAACCCAATTGAATGATATAAACAGTTTAACAAAACATTTAAATCGCCATCTTGTGACGTAGAGTCTTAAAAAGTACAAGTCTAGGTATATTGGGATACCTTAAAAACGGGGATTGTCATGGACGCCTGTATAGAGGTCTCTTGTCATCGATATTTATAGAAATGGGGTTTCTTGTCATCGATAATTATAGTAATATTTAAAAAAAAACGACCTTTCCATTAGGATTGTCAAAGAGTACAGAACAAAAGGAAATAATTGTACCATAAGACGTGGACTTTGAAGGAGAACTTTTCGTTTGACATTGTTGAAGTCTGTAAAAAAATATTAATGAAGTGACCTGAAACGGTCTTTAAAATTTAAAAGTATGCCCTCCGCGAGCACTTGATATGAATTAGATGAATGAAATACAAACAAAGAAAGTTGGCGCACAAGATTGTTAATTTGCAGTGATCGTCCACACCAATCAATTGGGATTTAAATGTCTCTTATGAATACATGTAACTCTCGAACAGAATTTTTTTACTTTAAATTTTGCAAGTATTTTTTAGGACGTTGAAGTGCATGCATATACTTACTTTTTTAAAACACTCACGAGATATCTAAAAATAGGCAATAGGGGTAAATGGATGAATGTTTATATCGTTATTTGTAAAATTATATTGTATGTTATATATTTTAAGCAGTTTTATTAAATAAAACAATATTCTATTACATGTTATACAATAAAATCAAAACGATTTATTTTTTCCCTTTTTCTCCACAAAATTTCTCAGAGATGGCTGGATAGATTTTTTTTTGATTTTTTTAGGAATATGGACAATGTTAATATTCAAATCAAAATTCATTTTCTGTCGTCCGTTTCGTGTCTCTCAACGACAAGCAAGAGACATCGAGATCTTAAAAACGAATTAAGAATTATTATAAGAAGTTTTTAACGCATTTAATTTATTTCACACACAATTGAAATATAAGTTTAAATGCTTATATATGTCATCCATCCGATGTTAATTGAACAAAAAAAAAACTCTACTTCAGGTGAGGTATCTCAAATATCTCAAGTAGTCTTTTTAAAACAAATGTTGAAACAACGAGATCTCAGAAACTGTTAATGATACAGACACGAGACTTACATGGATGATAGAAATTTGATAGAAAATGTGTATAACTGCTTTTATTTTGTCAACCATCACTTTCAGTTCCCAACAGAGGCGTTCAAATTCCTTATAAGTTAATCTGTTTTTCTTTGACAATTTTAGATAAATTAATATGCAATAAAGACTGTTTGTCGAATCTTTAACAAGAACAAGAATTCCTTTTAAAGGAATGATCGACAATAATGATATCTTGATAGCTAGAAGCAATCAACATTATCAGTTTTATGTAAAAAAAAATGTATAAAAAGTACTGTATTTTTGAATCTGTACACCATAATTTCATCATTATAAACCGTCAACAAATTTGATTTTGAAATAAATTCAGGGAAAGCCGTTCGTAAACTCCTTGTCTATTTTTATATTTTTAACGTAATTATTAAATGTTGATTTATCTTCTTCTTCTTCTTTAGAATACTGAGTAGGCTCTTCAAAGAGCATTAACACGTATACAAAGAAAGAGTTGTATTAAAATAACTAAATGCGACTAAAAACATTGAATGCCATCATAACTTGCTATTGAGGTTGCATTATAACATAACCTTGTTTATAAATCAAGCCGTCTTCCTAGCTACTGTTATGCAAAATCAATAGATCGAAGTCAGTTCATGGAGCATCTTTTTATGATCGAGGTCAGTTCATCGAGGTCAATTGCATTACTGAATGAATCTTTCGATCGACATTCTTACGCGTGAGACAAATTGTGCATTTTTGAATTAACAGGTCAAAACTGTATTTTGAGTATGTTTGCATCTCTTAAGGTAAATGAATGGAAATAAAACTGAGTAAAATGTTATATAAATACTTAACCAAACTGCAGGTTTTTATAAGAACTACTTATGCAAGCGGAATGTGTGCACACGTGAAAGCATTTGCCGGATGCCTCATGTAGACACAACAGTGGTCGGTCGAAGCCGATCATGAACATAATAACTTTCATTCTTGAGCACTTTTGTTTGTACGTTTGCTGTCCCGAGAAGAATAACCTTGGCTCCTTGAGATCTCCAAAACGATCATGACTTGAACAGTCAAACTGTGTACATGTGGGATGCTAGACCTATTGTTATAGATGTGTTAACACAATTTTGTATTGTTCGGCGTAACATCCGGTCGTCACTGGAAGGACTTCCAAATTTTTCCCCTTTTTTAGTTATTTTACATAGATTGATTATTTTAGTATAAATCCTACAATAAGTCATCTATGCGATGTTAAATAAACTAAAAATCTTCATAAGATCTCAGAAACTGTAAGTGTTCAAAACAAAACTTACATAGATGATACACATTTTGTAGAAGGTTTGTTTTCGTAAGCTTGATAAACAGTAATGTGCGGGAGGCAAATGTCAAAGAAATATTAACTTTTATTTTCATTGAGCATGTCTGTTCGTCCGCCCCCCCCCCCCCCCCCCCCCCCGAGACAATAAACAGTGTTTCTACGAGATCTCAAAAACGGTAAAGAATTCAACAACCAAACTACTGTGGGATGATTAACCTTTGCATATAGATATTATAAACATGTTTTTCTTGAATTATCATAAACTTCCTGTTTTCACAGGTAGTAGTCAAAATATGATTTTCATTTTACATTTCGTTGTTTGACATGGAAGTTAAACAGGAAGAATCTCTGCCATTCAGTCAACTGAAATGTGACCGAATGGTTACTGAAAGGTGACTGAATGGCATAGTTATGCCATTCAGTCACCTTTCCAGACCTTTCAGTTATCATTCAGTTGACTGAAGAGCAGAGGTTCATTCTGTGAATTATTTCTGGTAGTTTTCTTCAAAGTAAATATTATATCGATTATATTTTTTAATTGAAAAAAGCCTTTTTTTACAGAATAAACAAGAGTTTAGTCTAAAATGTGTAAGTGTTCGTAAGACCTTTCGAATGAACTTAAGAAAAATGGGCTGGCCCCTTAAATTAGGGGCCAAGATACTCGCAAAGACTTTTACACATACCTTAAAAGCGATCAAGATTTTGTAAAGCATCGTAACAACATCAGTTTGTAAAACTCATTGCCACATCCATTGATGACGTAAATAGGGATTTAAGGGGACTAAAAACTTAAATCTTTATTGTGCTGTATTTGAAAAAGCAAAATACTTTGTTAAGCATTTAAAAGGATACTGACAATCGTATATTTTATCTGAAAGGAAGTGTTTGAGGTACAATTCTAAAATTTCATTACTAATTTTATCATATAGTAAAACACTTGAACGGAAAACCTTCTCATTACTCGTAACGAGAGCGTATCTAGTTAAGGTCTTCCGTTTGCAACGGAAGACCTTCTTGTTATTGCTTTGTTTCTTTTTCCCTATTATTATTATGATTTTTTTCCGTCGCGTTTTCTCAAACATGCTTCAGCCGATTTTTTTTGAAACTTTCAGATCCTATTCATGACAAAATTTGTAAGAAAATTACACGATATTTTTTTGATAGTCACTTCCGGTACCGAGATATTAAAGATTTTATGTTTTTGCTTGTTCACAATTTTACTCAAAAAGTATTAAAGATAGGACATTCAAATTTTCAGAGAAAAAAAATGCCCTTTGCATACCCGAACGTTCGCCGTCACTTCCGGTCGTCACCGAAAGGAAATGAAAAACCTTTTTTTTCAATTTTTAGGATTTCATTTTTTTTTATTTTTTCATATGATAGAGACGTTTTACATTTTTTGAAAATGGAAATTGTTTAAAAATCGATTCACTCATTCTTGAGATTTTGAACTCCAACATCCTGAATCGAGGGTCCACGTAGCTCAGTCGTTAGAGTGTTGGACTATAAATATTTTCTCCAAATTATTTTTGTACAGAAATCCTCTAGTTAAAGAAACGGAGGGTGTGTTGATATTTATTTTTTAATACTTGTCCTTTTCAATTGTTAGACTATATTGTCCAGGCGACCCGGGTTCAGTCCCTGAGTGCCGAATCCTTTTTCTCTCTTATTTGTGTTTTTATTAATAATTAATATTATTGTGTTTTGATTTTATCTTTAAAATGATGGATTTGAATGTTTTCCATATTATTGCGTGGACCCTGAGGTCCACGCAGAAAATATATAAGCGAGGTTAAACCGGATGCTATGGGGGAAATTCAGCCTGCGCATGAGCTAGCCTGGTTCCTGTGCGTAATGGGTAGCTCAGGGAACCAGGCTAGCACAAGTTTATCTGAATCGGGATCGGGATTCCGTGCCATATGACACATAAGTTCAAAGGCGCTGTAATATTGTAAAGTTGTCGGTAAACAGTACAGAAACAAGGTATTCCTTTTAAAGAAATGATTTGCATGTGATGTGAATTATCAGTATTATGAAATAAGTTAATGTTATGCCGAAACTACAACATGCATCAAATAGCATAATTTGCAATGTTTTGTTGTTTTCCGAATACACATGTAACTTAACTTTACATTTATAAAGTAGGCGAGGCTAGAGAACTACCCAATTAAATTTTTAAGCATTTAAGTATGATTGAATAATTATGTCACTATAAAAGTTTAAATCTCAAGAAAAATGCATCAAAATATGAATTTTTTTCATTTACACAAAGCTGTCACTGCATAGTTAATAAAGTAAAGCGAATCGTAATGTGTGTGCAAATAGCAGAATTCACCGATTGCCTGATACCATACATGCAAACTTCATTCATAGATAAATCATAATTATTTTAGAAGTATGAATCCTTTAAATTCTGAGATAAAAAGTCAGGGCTATATATGCATGTATACGCAATACAACATACAAATTATGTGGCTAAAAGCAGAGGGCTAGATTCTGTGGAATGTCTGATAATTTTAAGGCTTTCACGTTTTCGTTGGAAACACATGCAAATGGTCCACGTATTGTAGTCCTTTTTTAAAGGACAGGAACTTGTTTTTGTCATAAATAAAAATAATAGCGGCTTTTTCAGTACAAATATAAAGCTCTTTTCTGTCAGCAGCTCTCTAAATTCCGACGCTCGTCGCATCGCCGACATAAAGACATTCCGCCGAAGCACCCCTGCAGTTCGACGGCATTAGAGTTTGCTGGGTTGCTTTGCCGGCATCAAAGAAATGCCGCCATCTCATTGACTGTATGCACACAACATTTAGCAATGCACCCAAGTTATTCTACATGGCTTAAAAAGGAGGACTGATTAGTATTTATTCCCATATATATATATATATATATATATAGATATATATATATATATATATATATATATATATATATATATATATATATATATATATATATATATATATATATATATATATGAATGTATACATGTGTTTATTGACATACCGGTATGTTGCTTATTTTTTGGAATTACTGAACACTACAAAACACTATGAAATCTCTCTCTCTCTCTCTCTCACTCTTTCTCTCTTTCTCTCTTTCTAACTCTGACGACCGGTTGACTGCGATATGGTGTGAAAACTGATCACCAATGTATGTGTGTTTGGGCTTAGGTATGAACAGATGTAAACACCGACCATGGAGATACACTGTTGAAACACAGAGTCGGATTATTCACTTTTGATTTTAAAAAAAATCATTACGGCAGGGTGGATTTGGATTATAATCATTTAATATCAGTCTTATAAAGTTCGTAGTTATTTACAAAGGTCAACAAACTTGTACATGTTCGGCCGAAATTAAATCGGGATTAGAGATTAAGCATCAGGGTCAAAAATTCACAAATTTTCTATCTTATTAACCGATTGCTTACATGTAACACTGATCGTTTAGACATAACACTGGGGTATCGAGTGGATTTGGGAAAAATGGGGATAATTAACCATGCTACATTTGTAAGATGTGTGTTATTTTATTTTCCGATTTAGCAGAATTTTTATCACCCAGTGTTAGTCGGCAAAGATAAACTTAAGACAAAAAGAAAAATAATCGATGTATCAAAGAAGCAGATAAAAAAATAACCAATTTCTTCACCGAATCGATTTTTGATTAACTTACCCTCTCTCTCCATCTCTCTCTCTCTCTCTCTCTCTCTCTCTCTCTCTCTCTCTCTCTCTCTCTCTCTCTCTCTCTCTTCTACTCTATAGTGCTTAATTTGAGGCCCCGAGTCAGAAAGGTAAAAACACGATAAATCCCCTTACAGCATCAAAACCACCAGTTCCAACACAGTTTTGATTGTAAATTTTCCTCCGATATTTACGTACCTCAGAGATCTTCAACATGTCGATATACGTGATATTTTATTTATAAGTGTATAGCTAGATAAACAATGAACGTGCATATCCGTATAGATTAGCCTAGCGAAAATTTTTATCTGGGGACAATGTATGTATTAGTTTATTAAATCGGAATTCGAACTAATTATTCGTCCCTGGGAATAAACCCCGTTTCAAAATCGCCCCCCACTTGGCTTCAGACTTTTGACGAGTCTTCGGACAATATGCTTTGCCCTGCGTACATGTATAATCTCTCTCGGATGGGGATCCGATTATTACTGATCAAATAAAATGACTATTATTGATGAAATAAAGTGTTTTTTCTATTAACTTATATAGGAAGTTAAAAATGCTGATGTGGATCAAAAATACGCTTCTTATAACAACAGTTTCAATCCAGTGTTTTCTCAGACGTCAGAGTCAATTTGTTCCCGCCCATTTCAAATGTTTTGACTGTAACAGGTGACGTTAGCTGTATATTTCCAATCTTGTCAGTTTATGTTCTGCGGTCTTTGTTTTGTATCCTTGCAGTTGAATGAGATGTATTTTTATATGCTTATGACCGCCAGTTTACAAAATTAACAAATTAATTAGATGAAATTTATGCACTTTTTTAAAAATCAGGTTCAGCATGTAAAATTTAGATTTTTCATCTTCTAGATAGGGAAAATATCTTAAAGAAAATATCATTATTTTGTGATCCTAACATTAAAAATCGATGAAAATTAAATAAAAACGACCTGATGCATTCTTCTCCATGTACCTAATATTAATGTTATACATATATTAGAAAAGTAAATATCAAAGAAAATATCATACTGAAGATTTTAAGAAAGATTTTAATTTTCAAATCAATGGTACAGTGGCGTACAGTGGGGTACAGTACTTGTCAGTTCTCTGTACAGTGCCACACAGTAAGGGTACAGTGCTTCAGTAGGACTGTATAGTGGGGTACAGTGGTAGTAAGTAAAAGGTACAGTGAGGTACAGTTAATGTACAGTAAATGTCAGGCAATGAAAGTCAATTTTTCAAGAATATAATTAGATTTTAAATTTAGTAATCTTACTGCCAGGCTTCTCTCTCTCTGCATCAAACTGTCAGTGATGATTGTTATTCTTCAGCTGCAGTGCACTTCGAACGTTCGCCATCACTTCCGGTCGGCACCGGAAGAAAGCAGAAACATTCATTTTTCATTTTTTCTTGTTTTTAAATATTTTTTCTGTCATATTACGATACAGACGCTATAATAAATGCAGAATATGTTTTTTGTTCAAAAAGCGATCCACATTAGAGTAGTAGTCAATAAAAATATGGGGAAATTTTTGTGATGAAAACACGTATACTTTAGTTAAACTGGCATGTCCTTTTTAAAATCCATAACAGTCACTCAAATGCAATATATTTCTAATATATATATATATATATATATATATATATATATATATATATATATATATATATATATATATATATATATATATATATATATATATATATAACAGTACAATATTTTATGTTCATGGTGGTCACGTGATATGGCAGTCGCATGGTACAAGCAGATGTATTTGTGGTTTGGAGGTCATTTAAAAAATTCAATATTGCAAGGGCATAATCATGTCAAAATTCACAACTTAATTATGAAACAACTTGATGTTATATCGTAGATTTTGAATACGGTGCGAACTTTTTAAGATAAGAATATTTGTTATAGAGGAAACCGTAATTTATAATGCATATGTTGAATAATTTTGAAGGTCACAGGGTTAATTTCATTAACAAATAATTGATTTGTAAGATTTTACAAGGATCGTAGAAGTTTTTAAGTTACATAGCATATTTCAAATTCACATGTAAAAGTTTGTCGGGATCAGGTAAATGTATGCCCTTCCAATTAAGTGATTTATTTAGGTACTCAGATTTTAGATAATTTATACAATATTTTATACAAATTCGAGGTGGCTTCTTTATACGATGCATACTTTTAACAAAATGAAAATAAGACTATATAGGTAGCATTCTACTAATAATAATTTTATACAAAATATTCATTTGTACTTTTCTGTTAATGTATGACATTTATTTTTCTTCGCTATAAAACTGCACGATAGCCTTCAATGATTTAACTTAATGCGTCATTTTGAAGCATATGACGTCATATTTTGTAGTACAGCGAGAACGACATCTCGCTTATTTTTCAGTGTGTACGATATAACGGACATCAAAATTGTAAGTAATAGCATTTGTTGTTTATAATTAAAAGATTAGTATAAGTTAATTTTACTAATAAATAGATTGATAAGTACTTTCGAGGTTTGTAATATACTGTGATGTCATAATGCACATTTCCCGTACTTTTTGTCTGAACGGAGTTTATTGACAGCCTTAACTGTGCTGCGTACACTTTTGTCCAAGCGGCATGGGTGCAATCCCCGAGTGCCGACTCTTTTTTTAGACGGAGGCTCTATGAGCCTCCTCTATTGCTACCGGTCAGCTCACATGTGACGTCGACAGTGGATTTGACGGACACCAACTAGCGGCAAAAATTGCAATATTCGTTTGGGATTCATATTTCAATATTATTATGGAATAAATATCTTATTTGCAATTACAATAAATAGAATATATACATATTGCGATCAATAAACATAATTTCTCTCGAAAATTTTAGTTTATATGTCAAATTCCAAGTAAGTATGAATATGCATGAGTGTAAGAATAGCAATGTTGTGTAATCGTTTAGTGGCTATTTATACTTCTTATACAGCTTCCCGTCCGTGACGTCAAATAATGAGAATTCCTCAAGAACCATCTTGTGTTGACCGAAATATTGAATAATTATGAGATTCAATGGATAAACGCGGCGGTGGTTCTTAGTCTGTATCGTATATTACTTGCGCATTATCGATAAATCTCCTGCGGAGATATATCTTTCTATGTATAGCTACACTCCCGCCCCCGGCATCGATCCAATGAAATGATAATTCAACAAGTTGAACCACTGCTATGTGAACTTGAGTATTCCCCCCAATGAATTACAGACAACCGTGTTCGTAGCATGGCACATTTTAGTTTAGCTTTACTTGGCATGCATACTAAACCTAATATGTTTTACGGTGCTACCGTTCTGGCGAGCGCAGCATACCTTGCATCATTGTTAACTTATAGTTTTATTTAGGTATCAAGGAACTCAAAGAATGTTTGAGAGAGTATTGCTCTACAATAAGTATGGTACTAATTTTAATGGTTATGATACATACAGCGCAACCCCCTACCCAGAGAGAGAGAGAGAGAGAGAGAGAGAGAGAGAGAGAGAGAGAGAGAGAGAGAGAGAGAGAGCGGTACCTGTTTGTAGGTGTGTAATTTCCCACTTTTAAATTCAATAGTCTAACTATATGCAATATCTACATAATTTTTTTTACCTGTTTATTATTTCATTTTATTCCTTTTTATTTAGTTCAAAATGTTCTATTGTTTATTTACTCCCTTCTCATATACTTACCTGCCTACTGTACCTGCATGCACAATTAGCTTAAAAATGGATCGATATGACAGTAAAGGATGGCTCTTGCTAGTTTATATATGTATATATATATAATCTCTATATTAAAAAAAAGATTAAAAACAAATCATATGTCAATGAGGCAGGTATCGCAGTCTATACTGAAATAGCCAGTACACTCATTACAAATGTTTGATCCACCTTTAAATTTATCGCGGGAAATATAGCGCGAGTGCATTGTGACGTCATCCATGACTTTGTTCGTCTTTGTTTACGTTTCTCGACTCAATACGAAGGTATGGAAGCATGTAACAAATCTTTTGAGTCTCGCAAAAGCATATGCGGTACTCAAAACGTGTCTTCAAACTTTAAGTCACCGTAAATTACGAGTTAAAAGTCAGCCATTTTTGGCATAGAACCACGGGTGAAAACATTAGAGAGCATTATGGGACGTAGACAAAAATTTTTGTTTGATGAACTGTAGGTTTTGCTCGTTCTTTTTCCCGCGCACACTGGTTCTTAGAGCTCGCTTCACTCGCCGGCGCTGCGCGCCGGCGAGCTGCGCTCGCTATTATTAGGATAGTGTAACAAATAAATTAAACATCTAGATTGCACCCATTAACGCACCCCCCCCCCCCCCCCAAACACATTCAGTGTGTGCATAGGTAGAGTACCAAGGCCACGTGCTATGAAGCTTGAATAATCCTGCAGTGTCTGGTCAGCGCTGTCGAGTAAATTGGGAAGTCAGTGTGTTTTTTGCAAGCTCATAAGCGAATTTCGCGTAAAAAAATGCAATAACATTTTACAGAATGTTCATATTTTCTGTTAAAAGTGAAGTACGGGGTATTATAAGATCTACCGCGGTATATTATTGTAAATTTAGCTTTAAAGAGATATTATAACAGCGAATTCTCTTCATTTTGGATATTTCCCTTTTTAAACATAGTTAAATAAAAGAATAGAAGTCGTGCATATACTAAAAGATTGAATCTTTTTACAGCAAAAAAAGCGCGCGATTGCGTGTTAAATATTTTTTTCGAAATTCTAAATTTATATCTCTAAAAAATTGTTTACACCACAAGTAAAATCTGTATAAATTCGTAATATTTTAATCCTTTGCAGAAAGTCAAGATGCAATGTTTACAGTTGGTGCGCTAAGCTGTTGATCAAGAGACTGAGCTAGTAATATTTACTTTTTTGACCGCCTGAAATGATTAAATCAACGGTAATTTTGAGCAAAATGAGCTGTAGCGTCTCTTATATATAAATATTTCATCTCCATAACTTTTTGAAACGCTTAGAAATATACCTGATCACTCTCTACAATCGAATCGTACATTCTGCAAAAGAAAAAGAACAACAACTATGCAAGATTGAGATCATGCATGTATTACCTACATGTTACATTAGGGGTTTTTAAGCATGAACGATTTTTTTTCATATAAAAAAAAGTTCACTGTTCAGAAGTTTTCATTGATTACATATCATAAATTTTAGTATATAATGTGAATCATTAGTTATAGTACTGACTAACAAAATATTTTTTGTTTGTAATTTGTTTTTGCATATTCCATAAAAGAGCATGAATATATTATTTTTCTTAATTGTGCTTCGATTCAAAATGTGTCTCTGAAATAATGGACTTTAATTATTTTTGCTTGAATTTAATTAAAATTCACAGTAGCATCGCCTTTTCCTTAAATGAAGATATGTCTGTTGAAATCCTTAAAGAGGCTTACTGGAATTTGAGAAAGTGTTGAGAAATAAAAAAAAAACTGTCCCGATAGCCCTTTTAAGGTGTTTTCAAACGGAAGACCTCTTGTTGCTTGCAACGAGCGTCTAGTTATAATAATTATTTTTCCCCACATATTTTGTGCACGCGATTTCTCAAAAACTATCCCACCGATTTACATTATTATTTCACAGATTATTGGAAGTGATCTGATTTTATTTTGCTTTTAATATTTTTTCCGTCGTCACTTCCGGTAACGATTTATCGCTGATTTTATATCTTTAACGACCAATTTTGTGCACGCTTAATCTAAAAAACTATGAGATATGAATATGAAATTTTCAGGATAGGTAGACAATAGTTTGAAATTGTACCTATTGTTTTTGTTTTACGCCAGTATATAGTGCTTTTCTTAAGAGCTCACTATGGCTGAAAAATTGGGTATGAGTTTTGTTCCCCTTTTTTGTACACAAGATTTCTCAGAGATGTCTCGATAGATTTTCTTGAAATTTGCAGAAGCGATAGAAAAAAAATTATCTCAAGGATTTAATTTCATATTTTCCAAAGTTCATTTCATATCATCCGTTTCCTGTCCCGCGACAAAAAGCTTGTGCCATTGTGATCTCAAAAATTATAAGGACTTGAATAAACAAACTTTGTGGGATGATAGCCCTAGGTATGTATCCGTGTTTACATTATTTTGTTTGAATCGTCGTCACTCCGGTCGTCACCAGAAGCCTTAAAAATATTTGTTTCCCCTATTTCTTTCTACATGGAATGAATACCGGTATATCATTACAAGACCTTATATATGTTAACTATATAATGTTAATTAAGCAATCATATTCCACTTCCGGTGAGTTATATCAAATATCTTAGGGACCTAACCGTTTTACAAAATTGATTCCTGCGAGATTTTAGCCACTGTAAGTGATTGAGACATAAACTTTTATGAATGATAGACAATTGATTGAATATGTATTAAACGTGTTTTATGTTGGCATCCGTCACTTCCGGTACTCACCGGAAGGGTTCAAACTTTCATGATTTAACAAGTTTAACAGATTTTCTTTGAGTGTTTTATCTAGCATGATAAACAGTGATGTACATAAGGAAAATGTACAAAAAACAGCTTTTATTTTCATTGATCACTTTTGTTCGTCCGTATCCGGTCTCGACACAAAAAAACTATTTTTACCAAGATCTCAGATTTGGCAGAGAGTATCGATATTTCATCGTATCATATAAAACAAAATCGGACGGAAGACCTACTTGTCACTCGTAACGAGTTCTGGCGATGGTTCTTGTTACTTCTTTACTAGTAGGATTTAACCATTCAGGGTTAAATCCATTTATCGAAGGGCCAATATGCTTATTTCAATATTCAATGGGTCTTGCCTTGAATGTACTATTATCAGTGTTCTCAGGCTCTTTTGGCCTTTCGGATATTAGTAACCTCAACCAAATCTGTGACGTCATACGCAAGTTCGTCAGTCTTCTCGAAAAAATTCACAAGGTAAGATGTCTTTAAATTTCGCTTCACAAATCTGTATTTCGGCCCGTAATTTGTCAAGATACTAACGTTCAAGTAATTTGTGGTGACAAATATGATTGTTGAAGCGGTAATTAGGTAAACAAAATGATCCGATGAACGATTATTCTTGTCGATTTGTGGGGATGGTATACAAGCTTCATCCGCGTGCAGACAGCAGCATGTCCATCGGTCTACACGTAATTTCTGGCGTATTGATGCATTTTTCTATTTCTTAACCTGATATATTTTTGTTTTGTATTTACATTCCGAGCAATTCGGCATGCCAAAAAGAAAAAATCGAGAGCCGGCCCAGCCAACGACGAGGTCCAAGAGGCAACCCAGGCACCACCATGGGGCAGTTGCTGCTAACCCCCAAGCTCAGTCAGCACCCATATCTATTGACCCTGTGGCACCAGCACAGACGACAACATCGTTGCTCTCCAGCGAGCAGTTGCAACAAGTGTCCCAAGCGGTGGCGGATATTCTAGGCCAAAATCGGACACAGCCAATGCCCATCGAGCCGCTACAGCCAGGCATGGGGACGCAACCAATGCCCATCGAGTCGCTACAGCCAAGCATGGCGGGCCCTGATCAATGTACAGGTACAGTGCCTGAAATTATTTCTAACAATTGTTTTGCCCAAACACAGAGTTACGAAAGTGATTTGGGCCATGTGGTGCCTAATAGATTAAAAATTAAAATCGCAAATGGGGAGTATGTCAATATGGGCCTTTTAATTGCTAACTTAGATGGGGGTGACCCCAATGATGACATAAAATTATTTTCCATGAAAGAGGGTAACCTCACCTTGGCACCCAAGTCAAAGGCTAAGACCATTACTGATATACAGGTGTGGACAGACGCATTTCTTATTTTCGCCTCCATATATACATCAGCACATCCCGAAGCAGCTGTACAATTGTTCAAATACATGCATACAATTAGGTTGGGGGCAAGTAGAGTTAAGACATTAGGATGGCGGGATTATGATATACAATTTAGGCTGAAAAAGGAGGCTAACCCCTCCATGTCATTTGCCATTGTTGATCAAGAGCTATGGCTCTTGTACATGTACAGCACACATATAACTGGTACCCAGATACAATCACAGCAGACCCCTCTATTGAAGTGCTATGATTTCAATTATAAGGGGCAATGTAGCAAATACCAGTGCCAATACAAACATGAATGTATTTTGTGTTCACTCAATCACCCTTACATTAGGCATAAGACACCTTCAGGATCTAGTTTGAATTTTAGGTCTGGTGGTGGGCAGACAGCATGGCGGCCTCAGCTCCCAAGGAGGCCCTCAGCCCCAAGTGCAGCCAGTCGTGCCCCTTACTCCCAGTCATTTAGACCTCAGTAACATTGCTGCTAGCCCAGTCAAAGTTTCAAAATTACGGGAATTTTTAGTTGATTATCCACTCAGTTTAGTGGCCTTAGAATTAATACAGGGATTTTCGTTTGGCTTTAAGCTTTGTTATGAGGGTCCACGAGTAGCCACTGATTGCAAAAACCTCAAATCCATGTCAGGGTTAGAATATGAAGCAGTTCAATTAGTATCACAGGAAATTACATTGGGCAGAGTAGCAGGCCCATTTGATGACCCCCCTTTGAAAGACCTAAGGTTGTCACCAGTAGGCATGGTACCAAAAAAGGGAGGCTCATATAGATTAATACACCATCTATCCCACCCCCCTGGAGCCAGTGTAAATGATTTTATAGACAAAAAGTATTGTTCAGTTAGGTATTCTTCTTTTGATGAGGCGTTAAACATGCTCTCTAAGCTAGGTCATGAAGCGCTGGTAGCACGTTTAGACATAAAAAATGCTTTTAGATTATTGCCAGTTCACAAATCTGATTTCCAGTTACTGGGGTATAGAATTCGGGGTAAAATATTTGTGGATAAGTGTTTACCTTTTGGGTGTTCTATAAGCTGCTCAAAATTTGAGAAATTTTCAACATTTTTAGAGTGGGCCCTCAAGCAGCAAGCCAAGAGCAATGATGTTGTTCACTATTTGGATGATTTTTTGGTAGCAGGTAGAAAGGGCACTCAGGATTGCGCTAACCTTATGTCAATCTTTAGTTTTATCTGTTTAGAGTTGGGGGTGCCATTGGCACATGAAAAAACCCTTGGGCCCACAACCAATTTAGTTTACTTAGGTTTAGAAATTGACACAATCAATATGTCAATCAGAATACCTGTGGAGAAATTGCAGCAACTCAAAGCACAGCTTTTGTCCTTATTAGATAAGCGTAAGGTTACATTGAAAGAGCTTCAATCTCTCACAGGTTTGCTCAACTTTTGCATTAGGGCTATCCCAGCTGGTAGGGTTTTTGTTAGAAGGCTTTACGATTCTACCTGCGGACTATCGAAACCACACCACAAGCGCAGGGTTAGCTTAGAAATGAAGGCAGACATACAGATGTGGCTAGTGTTCTTAGATTGTTTCAATGGAATCACATCATACAAAATTATAGATTGGTCCAATGATTACGAATTTGAGTTGTTTACAGATAGTGCAGGGAATATAGAGTTAGGTTGTGGGGCAATCCTGCAAAAGCAATGTGGGAAGGGACAGTGGGAAGGGACAGAAGTCATTAGGGACATTACATTTCTTGAACTAGTACCAATCGCCATGGCATTTAGTATTTGGGGTACAAAACTAGCTGGCAAGAGAGTTATTCTTCATACAGACAACCAAGCCCTGGTATCAATTCTCAATACTCAAACATCCAAGTCTAGTAGAGTCATGCACTTGTTAAGGAAGTTAGTTTTGCAAGGGTTAGTGTACAATATCCAGTTCAAGGCAACACATATAATGGGTCTCGATAATACTAAAGCTGATGCTCTTTCTCGACAGCAATGGTCGCGTTTCCAGGCCAGCTTCCCAGACTCAGAGGAAGAGCCATCAGTAATTCCCCAGTCCTTTCTTCAAGTCATCTCCAACTTAGATCTCAAGAGCTCTTGAGATACTCCATGTCTGACAATACAAAGAAATTGTATGACACTGCAATCAATGCTTTCAACTCCTTTCGTAGGGCTTATTATCAAGTAGAAGAGTGGCCTCCCCATCCCAATCAGTTGGTTGATTTTGTCGCATACTTGTCTTATAAGCAGTTTTCACCTAATACAGTTAAATCATACATATCAGGGATATCATACTTCTGCAAGATCCGCAGCCTGCCTGACCCAACACAGGGGTTTGTACTTAAAAAAGTCTTGGTTGGGCTTAGTCGTAGGAATGGGCGGGTTGACGACCGAAAACCACTTTCATTCGAAATCCTATCCAGCATCATCCATTTAATGCCTACAATATGTAAATCAACCTATGAATCAACTCTGTTCTCAGTCATATTCTCCACAGCATTTTTCGGGTACTTTAGAATGGGGGAGCTGGTACATAACTCGTTGCAAGACCCAGGTCATGCCATTCAATATGGGGATGTAACCTATCTCGCACACAACAATACTGTTCACATTCTTCTTAGACATTCAAAAACTGACCAGGAAGGAAAAGGTTCAAGTATATCGCTAACCCCCACACTACTGCCAATATGTCCTGTACGCATAGTTCAATCATTCATGCAGGCAAGACCCACCAACCCGGGGGCATTTTTTTGCCACCTTTCAGGAAGACCAGTCACTAGGTACCAAGTTGCATCAGTATTTAATTTAGCACTCAAAAAATTGGGGTTAGACAACCAATCATACAAACCTCATTCGTTCCGCATTGGGGCAGCGTCCGCTGCTTGGGTCTCGGGTACCAGCGCACATGATATTGCTAGCAAGGGGAGATGGAAGTCCCGTTGTATGTACAGGTACATAAGAAATTAGGGCTAATGTCACCCAACACAATTAGTATTTTAAATTTTGTTTAATAACCATTTTTTAGGTCCTAGAACGATATGGATCCTTGGTTCTTCCATTGTCAAGCATGCATTTTGCTACGCTAGAAAATCCCAGTATGGTGCCAACCTAGAGCTAGATCGCCATAATGCTACCATATTTTGGCAAGGCAAAGGGGGAATGAGGGTGGAAGAGATTTGTTCAAAAGTTAGAACACTGCTTAAGGTACAAAATGCACCCCATATGTTAGTCATCCATTGTGGTGGTAACAACATCCCCGCTTCCAAAGGGGCTAAAATAGGTGATAGGCACGCTAAATCAGCCGACCTGCGTGACAAACTAAAAACCGTGATAGAAAAACTAATTCAATTACTACCTTCCACCATAATTATATGGTCCCAAATTCTCCCACGCCTGCATTGGAGGGGGGGTATTAATCAGCCGGCCATGGAGAGAACTAGAATGCGGGTTAATAGTTATGTGGCTACTCTTTTAATCGGGTTGGGGGGAAAGTACATCAGGTACCCTGAATTACATAAAGCCAACACAGGCATGTTTTGCAAAGATAAGGTCCACCTTTCTGGAATGGGAAATGACATGTTTTTGTACAGATTGCAACAGGCATTGCAAGCATTTTTGAATGATTCAAGTGTCAAAGTGTCACCTAGAGTTGGGCAAAATGGGCCATGGCTGCGCTATGACTAATTGTTGGGTCATAGATTATTTGTTCATAGACTATTGAAGGTCTATGGTATTGTAATTTCACACCTAGTATCATTTTGTGGTATTGTCTTGGTCATGTGATAAGATCAAGTATTTGAATTTGCCTTTATTACAATTTTTTGTGGCAAGCTATTTCATTTTCTTGTGGCATGAGTGCCATTTTGATTTTTGACAGCCCATTATTTTGTTTATAACATACAAAATTTACTCAAATTGACTTTATTCTTTATTGGGTCCAAGCTTAACGGCCGGGGGATTGCCCTACTGGTGGCGCAGCCTATGCCTTGGCATAGTCTCATGGCGTCTATTTGGCTCACCAGTAGTGCTCAACTATCTCCTATTTGACATTGTATTTGCATTTTTATCTATACTAGGTGATCAAGCAGGTGAGCATCTGTTCCCAGGGCTCACCATTCTTGCTTGTATTGTCTGGGGATGCCCAACAAGGCAATAATTGATGCCTGGCTCCCTTATTGTAAGCAGCCGTGGCCTAAATCGCCAATAAAATCATTATGAGGTTATGTTTGTATTGTTATTTTTATTACTCCTATGCATTAGGCATCTTTGATAATAGGATTTAACCATTCAGGGTTAAATCCATTTATCGAAGGGCCAATATGCTTATTTCAATATTCAATGGGTCTTGCCTTGAATGTACTATTATCAGTGTTCTCAGGCTCTTTTGGCCTTTCGGATATTAGTAACCTCAACCAAATCTGTGACGTCATACGCAAGTTCGTCAGTCTTCTCGAAAAAATTCACCCCTCCCTCCCAAACCCGTCAATTTTTTTTTTCCCCAATGTAAATGTTTAAACGTTTGCTATACTTAGTTCCGCTGCTCTCTCGTGTTTTTCTTGTTATAATTTCAGAGAAACACTCATTGGTCCATCTGATCTTCCACCAACCCAATCGTCACGGCTGTAAACAAGTTTACCAGGAGTGGGAGCTCTCCAGGTGTCTATTTGGCTCACCAGTAGTGCTCAACTATCTCCTATTTGACATTGTATTTGCATTTTTATCTATACTAGGTGATCAAGCAGGTGAGCATCTGTTCCCAGGGCTCACCATTCTTGCTTGTATTGTCTGGGGATGCCCAACAAGGCAATAATTGATGCCTGGCTCCCTTATTGTAAGCAGCCGTGGCCTAAATCGCCAATAAAATCATTATGAGGTTATGTTTGTATTGTTATTTTTATTACTCCTATGCATTAGGCATCTTTGATAATGGATTATTAAACGAAGATAATTATACTTTGCTGAGATTCACAGAGCCAGGAACATAACACTCAAGAAAAGGAGATCAAAGTATTGCCAATGATGACAATGGTAAATAAAACATATATCATGTATCTTATACATTGCCTAACTATAACACAGAATGTTAAACAAAGTTCATAATTAGATGCCAATAACAAGATCGATAATCTTTAACATATCTTTTATTAGATTTTATGCGCGTCATCACAATTACTAATATTTTCCGTCTTTATAATGACAATTATTAGCAACAAAATTATTAACAATTATTTAAAACCTATTCAGAAAATGAAAACTATAATTTGTTGTTTGTTGATATTAAATTTTTTTTAGAGACCATAAAGACCACTTACAAATTGAAAGTATGTATACAAACCAAATAGATGATTATGTATGTCATTGTACATTGTAGCATTAAAGCTATACACGCTATAATTGGCGTCGATTTTGAATGACAGTCAAAACGCATGTGTTTGTCTAATTATAAAAGTTACCTTTATTCTCTCAATTACAAATTCCATCTCTTTACAAAGATATAGATTTTTAATTGTTAATTTACCTGCCAGGAAAGTAATACCTTTTCATGAATATTGATGAAGGAAGAGCGAAACCGACCTCATTGCGCATGTCCGCCGTAAATCAGGTTGCTGTTATTGTTTGCCTAATTAAATATCCGACTTGATTTTTAATATGCTTAACAGTTGTTAATTTGAAATACATACATGTATAATAAATAAAATATGTTTGTCACTCACGATACCCTTACTTTTGCACTAACACTTACATGTTCTAAAAATAGCACATAGGGGAAACACGTAGGTCTACGTCATTATTTTTGAAGGAAGTATTCATATGTACTCATAGAATCGTAATTTATGTACATGTATTTTGGACAAATTTATGCTTTACTGAAAATATCCTTTCCTTTGTAAAACTATTACAATTATAAAGATTGTAAAGGCATAAAGACCCTACACAAAGTTTTGCATGATAGACTAAATTTAGCTGTCGATATCACGTGGTATATTGATATTCATTAGGAGGCATTTTTTTCCTGGTTGTTACGTGATCGGATTGAGCATTGTAATTAACAGCATAAAAGTATCATTTTTTAAGTAATCAAACAAATGCATTTTCCCCGTTATTCAAAATTGGCGCAAATTACAGCGTGTAAGCTTTCAAAAACTGTTAGAAAAATTCAAACGAAAACCTTATTTTGCTAAATGCTATATTAACAATATATAACATCTATTATTGTTATACTTTCATGTTAAATACTGAAATCTGATTGGTTTAGACGCAGTTAATAATATTTTATATTACCCTCAGCGTTAGCAACGCACTTAGCAACGGGTAACATTAAAAAATGTTACATGCGCGAAAATTATGCGCGTACGGTTCGCTGTAGAATTCACGTTATTCCTATATAAAAGCAATAAAATTTTCTTAAAAATTAAGACATTCAGTATAACAAAATAAATAGTGCCTGTTTGGGAGGATAACAGTTGAAATTGACACCCCTCGAAAACCATTGTCAACCTCCGCTTCGCGTCGGTTGACAATGGTTTTCGAGGGGTGTCAATTTCAACTGTTACCCTCCCAAACAGGCACTATTTATATAAAATTTGTTATATTTTTGAAAATAAAAAAAAATATCATTTTTAAAATGTATTTTTCGTTGTGTTGTTCACAATTTTTGTATAAACATATAATATGTTACTTATTGGGCGTAAATCCATTGTTCTTTCTTTTTAAGATTTTGTAATTTTAGAATTTTAACTAGGCAATTTTCAACAAGTAATTAATAAACATATATCTTTATTTACTTTCATTTGAGCATATACACATAGGCAGACCTGGTAAACATGTATGTTATCTGCAATGGGCCAAGAAATAGTCGTCTTGTATTGGCTTTTCCAATGAAATAGTCCATATATCCTGGTATATATGAAAATCATAGTCAAAATGAAAATGTCTCATATGCATAAATTCATTGAAAAAAACAATTGCAATCGACACTACAATGGTGTGCATTGTAGAAATATATCTGTCAAGAAAGAATAGTAAAAGATGTATACTTTTCTCGTAGGGACGTTCATGAAGTTAAAAGTATGTATACGTCAAGTTTTTTTGTTTGACCTTTTCAATGTTAGGATTTTATTTTATTCAAAAACGTGTTTTATCTGCTGAGAGTCCAACAAAAGCAATATATTTGACATTCGTTGAGTAATATCCATGTCACTTTAAAACAAAGATAGATGCGTACATTTGGTGCATCTGTGATAAACACATGCTGTGTAATTTCAAACTGAACAAAACACAAGTGTTCGACGTTTCATTGACTTCCGTTTTTTAATCTAATATATTAACTCTTTATACTTTGTTTGATTCGATGCTTAACATTACTGTCAGTGTATGACAGACGTACTAGAACATGTGTTAATTAAATAAATAAATAACCAAATAAGTAAATGCAAAAATCTGTTTGAAAAATTATTTTCGTGTAACATTTAGCAATGAAGATCAAATCTTTCGACCACTAACTAATCATCCATATACTGTAGATTCCTAATTGAACGCGAGGAATTAATATCCGCGTAAAATTGCAAGAAGCACCCTTCGCGGATTGAAAAATTTCGACATTATATTTTTTAAATATTTTTAACTGATTTAAAACTTTTTGCTCATTATGATAATATTTCTAAACATGGATTTAAAAAAAATCAAAGTACCGAAGTACTGGCAGGAGATGATTTTATCGATTTTCATTTATTTTAAAATCAACTTATCTTGCATGGCAATTAGTTACTAGTCTGTATTTGAATTACGCACTTTTTCATAATATGAATTTAAGACAAGAATTTCGAGAAACCCCATATGAATCATGTTGTGTAATATTTAAAGACAGATTTCAAACTATGTATTAGTAATCGATGTAATTCTGAAAATTGTATGGATCCAAGCACTATTGATATATCAAACTCTTGTCTCGTTCAACCAGACGCTCGGCTGTCTCCGTTAATCTCCGACAAGCAAGAAAGCCTCTCTGCTTGTCGGAGATTTACGGGGACAGCCGAGCGTTTGGTAGAACGAGGCTATATTAAACTCTGGCGTAGGAATACATGAGACTCTTAATTGTATCTTAATTGTTCGTATTGTATAAATTCTGACTATTTCCAAAGTGTTTATTGATAACTTTCCTTAAAAAATGCTTCAGCATACATTATATCGATTTTTTTTTAATTTTCAATAACTAAGTCTTGTCAGCGGTGATGATTTGTGTTTAGGTTCAAACACTGTTTCACTTTCGGTTTGCCAGAGTAACTGCATATGAGAGTTGATTAAAATCAACTCCCAAAAACATTTACATTTTTAATCTAAACTACATGTGTAAGGATTATTGTAAACTTAATATAATTTTAAGGTAAAAAATGTTCAATTTTACATGTTAACGCCAATGTGATGGGTATCTTAAAAACCATCCAACATCCTCTAGAATCGATATTAATCATATCGCTCTCCATGATTTTTATACAAGTATGTACTGATTGTCACCAACAACGTACACACATTACTCCTTTATTTGAGTATGATTGACTTATCCGTTTATGTTTACATAAACTTAATACATGGGTTATCCGCACATTTCAGAGAAAGTTGTAAACAAATTTTAACAAATCAATAAATTGATTGTAAAAAATAAGTAAAAGTCACTAAATTACTGTTAACGTTCGTCAGTACACTAGCAAAAAGAAACGTGAATTTTATTTCTGCAATGACCGCTTCCTTCAAAACGTGCGTTAATCTTCAAAGAAAGCATTTTGTTGTTTATATTTACATCTTTTAAAAAAATATCAATAAATTGATTGTAAAAAGAAAGAAAAATTCACTAAACTGTTAATATACATCAGTATATTAGCTAAAAGAACATGTACAGCCAAATCGTCTCTGATGGGAATTTGAGTCTGAAATCATCATTATTTTTTTCATGCAGTCCGTGATTTTTCTGAGGTCCCTGTTGGTTTCGACCAATCGATAGACGGGGTGTGTAGATTTCACTCTGGCTGTTTCTATAGAGCTATGAATTAGCTATGAGTTTTCGTAAGAAATAGAGGGAATCATTTTCGGTAGATGTAAATATATATCTATGTAGTTTAAGAGTGTGAACAAACTCATTAAAATAACGGGTCTCTCGACGTCAGATAAAAAATAAGTCAGACGCTATCCAAAAGATTAGACCAGCAATGAAAAATATATGATATATAGCCTTGGTGATACAGTTCATACAATTTGTAACACCATCATACAATAGAGTATGAAATTTACATAATATGATACAATATTGTATCATGATATTATGCCATAGATTTCTCCTATAAAAGATGACCCATACATAAACTAATCAAGTTGTGACTTTGACCATCTACATGTATCTACTTGAACATGGATTAAAGTTGCAAAACGGTTTATGTTATAGACAGCTTGTACCAAGTGATAGCCTCCCGTGTTTTGTGTCTAACGGAGCAGACAAACAATGCGTTTAGAGATATTTTATGACATTTTAATTATAATTTCTTCTAAACTTCTAAATCAAAGTGATATGTTTTAAGATTTGCTCTTGCTTTATATGGCTAGTAGCATTTCTAATGCATGTACATTTTCACTTTTCCATTAAAACCCAAAATTTACATGCAGAAATGCATTATGTGTGTTAATATGTTCAACAAATTGACTTCATAAAAATAGAGACATTTAAAGCGAAATATTTATTAAGAGAATAATATCATAAAATCGTGTATAAAGCCAACAAATTACAATATATGTCAGAATCTCACATAAACTATTTTTTTAGTCAATTGGACGGACTACTGATAGAAGTACCGATAAATAAGGAGGTGCTCGAAGGAAAATTAGTAATCAAGATCCAGTAAAAAAGCGCATTCAATCAATCTCGTCTTTTTAGATGTGACTACATGTACAGGACTATTTTAAAAATTGTTCAAACTTTCTATCATTTTCTACTTATATAAAAAAGAAAAAATAATGTCATACAACCTGATTATAACACATGAAAAAATTGAAAAATACTTCAAGGACAAATGTCTCACAAATTGTACATGTTAACTCAAAAATAGTTTTTTGATCAATTATAGTGAAATGTTGGTGCAGCATTTCTTTTATCAAAATAAAGCAGTTCATTTTATTGATTGATCATATCATCAAGAAAGTATGAGCATCACTTTATCAATTTTCAAAATAAACGTGTATATAATAAAACAAATACAGCTAACTAACATTATCATTTATCATTTACTTGATTATAAAATGAAAGTTAAATTCAATCGAAATATATGCAAGCAATCGTAAACTTTCTTCATTGAATATATATAAAATCGTGTACAATCGAATCACAGATAAGCAACCTAAGAAAATATTTGTGTCACAAACATATAGTTTAAAAAGGTACTTCTAAAAAATATTACACAAATTAATTTGCACAAAGAAAAAACAAAATTAAAAATTGTTCATTATATTTACAAACTAGATCATTTAAAAGACGATAACAATTCAAATTTTTGAAATTGAACAAATGTGACCAGAAAGAAATGATTTGGTTGACAAAAATATGCATAAAACACACTCATACACATTGATAGTTTAAGTGCATGTAATGCTCAAAAAATGTACTAGTAAACTATTACACTACCACACATTGTGGTTACAGTTTAGACCAATATAGCTGCCGTCACTTCCAGGAAACAAGAGGCACATGAGCCACATCACTCGCCAGAGCAAAATAGCTCATAAAATCAGCTTTTTGTACCTGGACAATTTACATGTGTAGATTGGATCCGTTATTAAACAATATTTAAATAGGTCTCCAGATATTAATATTTGTTTTCCCTTGGACTGAAATGTCATATTTTCATTGGTTTAAACATAGCACGTGATTGCCTCATATATCTCTATATTTGTTCTGTGAGAAATAATATTAGGCAATATGGCCGTCATTGGTCGACACTTCGCTTACTCATGTCGACATTTCATAGTATTCATTTACATTAACTGCATGCCGTAAAGTCTTAAAGTATTTGGAGTAGTTGCCCTTTGAAATTCCTTAAAATTAGAGTAGTTGCCCTTAGAATATTGACGTCACATTGTTTTGTTTGGAGCAGAACAAAATAGCAGCGTCGAAAGTTGCTCAAATCTCTGCAGAGGAAAGGGAGAGAACATATAAAATTGAAAAGCAACAAAACATTGTAAGTAAACATGGGTGAAGCAAAGATTTTGAAAGAGTATTTGAAAGGTGAGATTGAAAACTTTGAAGAGTTTAAATGAGTTAAATTGGACGAGATGTAAGGCATCTTGTACATGGCTTTGCGTAGATCATCGCTATTTGTGAATAAATATGTCGCTTGATAGTTCTCGAGAAAACAAAACACTTATTAGGTTAGTTACTGACTCACTATGGAAATATATTGGGTTGATCAATCTCGGCTTCGCATCGCCATCTATGAGATTGATCAACCCAATATATTCCGTAGTGAGTCAGTAACTAACCTAATAAGTAATAGTATACTGCATGTCATATGAATATAACCCCTGTGTAAACCCCTTCCCCCCATTATGGCCCCTACCAACCCACGGAATCATGTTTTGCACGAATTTGAATCAACACTACCTGAGGATGCTTCCACACAACTTACAGATTTTCTGGCCAAAATATTTTTGCAAAGATTCTTAAGATTTTTCTATATATATATTCCTCATATGTAAAAAATTTGACCCTAGACCACAGCTCCTCTGGCCAAATGTTTTTATGAGAAGATATATGAAAAATACAAACAAATGTTTAATCATTATTAATTAACTCTCCTTGAAAGAAGGCTTGGTCCTTCATTTTAACAATTTTGAATCCTCTTCAGCCAACAATGCGTAGCGAGTTTGGTTAAAATGGCCAGTGGGTATGGGGAAGCAGTCGAAAATGTAAAACTTTCTCAGACAAACGGGCAGACAGAAGGACACCAGACAAAATGGGATCAGAAAAGCTCACTTGAGCTTTCAGCTTGGCCCTAGTGGCAAGTTAAAATTATAACTTCATAAAAATGATTCAATTCTATAAATCTGTGAAAGCATGCAAATTCTTGATAATAAAGAGACTCATTTGTAAATGTGTAAAAATAATCTACAAAGATGAAATTTAATTCTGATTTAGTTAAGTTATGGATAATCTAAAACGACGCCCTGATACAATTTATATCTCAGAAAAAACAGAGTACGACCCCTACAACAGCTAGTAAATAACACCATAAATGATCGGTGCTTTGTACATATTAAGTGATGTTTACAGTTTGCTGCTGTTTTTCTTTTGGATGCGAGCGAAGAACAAAATTCAGGGCAAGCATGTCTTAACTCCCTCACAAAGTTTGACAACTAGTTCACTTCTACCTCCAACTGTGAATTTTCCTGTTTAAGAAATGTACAAAAATATATAATAATCATGTCTTTTGTGTGACCATAAAATTGAAAATTCAAAGGTTTGAGAAAAGATGTTCTTAAAGGTATCCCACACCTCAATGTTCTTATATCAGGAATTTCTTGAGAAGAATATCAATGATATTTGCAGACAAAACACAGTTAAAAAATATAAAAGCAATGAAAGGTCAGTGTTCATCCCTCTGAGTTACAGCAAATTTAATTTGACCTTTTTGCATCTAAAATTCGATTTCTGCCTGATTAGGATTTGTTGTCAATATATTTATTTTTTTTTTTAAGTTTTTTGTTGAAATATTGTTCTTAATTATGCACAATGGTCACACTGACTAGAAAGATTACGAAAAAAAATTTGAATGAAAATGCATAAATTTTTGTGTGACCTTTTTGCCCTTAAATTAGGCATTTTTAATTATAGTTACAATTTGATTTGAAATAAAAACATTTTGAATATCAAGAATTTTATAAAAATATTTCAATTTTCCCCAAAAATATATTCAGTATAATTTTGACATAATAAAACATGGGGATCAGTGATGTCAAATTTTAGATCTATGGCTTCAAAAGTAAATTCTCGCAAAATTTGGCTTTAACAAATTCAGACATTGTTCTATATATTTGCATGATTCTATGCTTAACGTCTATTACTCTCTCAAAACTAAGTTTTGTAAGAGTCGCACAGGACTTATAGAACATGTCACAAACCTATCAAATGTTAAAAATGAGAATAATGAATAAAGAATAATAAAAAGACAAGTAAATTGAAAATTCATAAAATTGCTGTTTTTTGTCATTTTCGACTAAAAAACCTTCCACAAGAGATAACAGTTCACCTAAAAATTGTTTGTTTATTCAACTCAAAGGGATATTCTTTATGAATGTTGGTTAATTATGAAATGATGGTCTTTCTGTGAGGTTTAAATTAATGAAATCATATTCCTTTAAAGTATAATCGACATCTCATGATCTGCGTAATGAAATCAACACGTGGGGAGTGAGGTACTTTTAAACACATAATTATCATATACATGTAATAACAAACAAGGCATGCTTTGGATGTGAATTAGAAATCTAAATTTACATGTATTTACAGTAAATGTCATAGGATTCCAGTTAAGTGCTTGTTATAACTTTGATCATAGACAAAAGAAAGATAAACAAAGTTGTCTTCTACCCAAGAACATTTGACAGAGCATGACAGTACATGTAGCTGAATACATGTATTTACATGTACATTTAAACAATAAAATACTTTTTTTGGTGATACATTCGGGATATGACGGTAGCAAAATTGCAGAAAAAAAACATGACCCGCGTTAGCTGGTTATGTAATTTGTTTCTGCATTGATCGCTACCTTCATAACCCGAATGAATCATCAAAGAAAGCATTTTATTGTTTGTATTAACATCTTTCTTTTAGCTAATTGATAAATTGATTATGAAAAGTAAGTAAAATTCATTAAAATACTGTGAATGTAAGTAAGTACGTTAGCAAAAAGAAACAGCCAAATCGTCTCCTGTGAGACTTTGAGTCTGACATCGTCATGATTATTTCGTGCAGTCCGTGATTTTCTCTAGGTCGCTGTAGGTTTGGACCAATCGATAAACAAGGCGTGTCTATATATGTCTTGTCAGTTTCATATCATTTGCAGCAGCTGTAGATTTCGACCATTCGATAAACGGGTCGTGTAGATTTCAGTCTGGCTGTTTCTATAGAGCTATGAATTAACTATAAGTTTCCGTAAGAAATAGAGGGAATAATAGTTTGTAGATGTCAATAATTCGAGGAGTCTTATTAGGTATGTTAAAAAAAATATTTGCCTTTGATATTCAATTTTTCAGGACAATTTAAAGTAAAGCTCAATAATATCTTCTACTGTTTCGGACTCGATGTGATGTATAAATGTTAATTGGAACCCAGTGAGAGCTTCTGATGCTCATATATTTTAAATGTGATGCATGCCAGAAAACATGTACATAAACATGCATGCAGCCGTATTTTCCTCTTCCATAAATATTTTCACGGTTTATAAGTTTAAATATATATATATTAAAATGACAAATCTGACAGAGCTTTTTCATAGCTTCTTGAGCAGTAAATTATAAGGAGAAAAACAAAAGTCCCAGGGGCCACATCGCTCACCTAAGTAACATTAGGCATAACTTTAATCAGCTAGCGGCATAACAAAAACCTAATTTACAATCTAAAGGCACCTTCCGACTCTAGTAATAATGTTTATATAGATATCTAAAAAATATACACATATATGCTTCAACTTGTAATAATATTCTACACATTTTATAAACAAATAAATAGCTATTTGATATGAAAAGGCAGATGGTTAAACATTCTGTGTAATACTTTGTAATTTTTTGTTTTCTTACAGCTTCATTCGTTAAATGTATTGTAAAAAAATTTATTTTTTTGATTGAGTCTTCATACATTGCATACATAATTTTTTGCATATCATTATTTTAAAGACTTATTGAGTTTAAGTAAATTAGTGATTCATAATCCGTTTGATGCAAGTCTGACATTAATTTGTACTTGCCTCGTTCGTGATTTTGTAATGCACCATTTTGACCACAGGGGCCAGACGCTTGTATCAAATCTTATGGGAAACGAGTTATAGAACCAAGGTATAACATTAACATATCACTGCAATAATTTATACCCAAGAGAAATAATTTCTGAATGCCAACTCACACTTAAATAAAGGATCTTAAAAACATGTATGATTTCTTCTTTTTTTCTAAGACAGTAGAGTTAGTTTACACCAAGAATGTTTCACTCTTGCGCTATAATCCCTATGGTATAATGACATGATATTGACTTACCTTGATGAGTAGACTCTCGTTTTTAATATTTTAGCGATCATTTAGTTTTTGGTGCCTCCACCACAAATTATTCACTTTTTCTTTAATTTCATCCACATTCTCATTTACTCTGTCCACTCTTTAAATCGAAGAAAATGAATTAAATCAAGTTTTGTTATCAAATTCTTTATCATCTTAAAAAGTTATAGTTTGTTTTTTAACTAAATATACCCTGGTATGATTTGTTTATTAGAATTCATGATGTGCAAAGTCAAAGATCTATCCTCCGTACATGAAATACAAACATAGATTTCAAAAGGTTTGTGTCGTTATTAGAATGATTACATACATGTTTTGAATTATTCTGTGAGTAGAGTACCTTTTGACTATTGTTTTTAGTTTATTTTTTATCTTTTCGTTATCCAGAGTCCACCAAGAGCTCTTGTACTTCTTCATCGCTTTGCGCTGAAGCTTAGGCAGTTCCTTCTCATTCAGCTTCATTCCTGCAACAATTGATGCTCCAATTTAATACATAAGTTTTATCCACCCAAAATGGAATACCTAATTATTACATTCGCATCTTGTCAATGCTGATGTATATGTACTACCTTTTATCCATAACATAGCTCGTCTACCTGTCATTGGAGAACAATGATGTTATTTAATTATGAAAGCATGATTAGCACCGACACATGTAATAATTGGGAATAGACAAAGACTACAGGATTGATACCCATTAACAATCAAAAGGAGTTAATGCTTGATACAAATGTACTATAAGGATGCCTGGAACCAATGTATTCAATAACGCTACGTAAACAACTATGAACTCGGAATCAATTACCTGTATACAAAACACAGCCATGTCCAAATAATTGCTATAATGATTCTGGTGCCAAAGTTATCCTTTAAGCATCGATATTTATCAAATAAGGAAGCCACAAGCTTCAATATCAAGTCAATGAATTTTATTAAGAGTAGAATCTAATGTATAACGCTCAAAAGTTTAACATGTTTACTGTTCAACATTTAAAAGTGCAGAAAAGGAAAGGATGAACAAAATATTAATTTACTGTTCTTCCTTTGCCAATTTTTTTTTTGTATATTTGTGGAGTCAACTAAATTCAAATTTTTCTCCAGTTGAACATCTTGTTATTTAAAACATAGAGAGCTTTTTTGTTGTTTCAGCTTTTGAAAATGATTTTCCCAGATTTTTCTCTATCTATTTGAATGTAAAACATCAACCCTTTCCATCAACTGAAATATCTTGCGCAGGGATTTAAATAGGTCGTCAGACCTTCACCTTCCTCCCCTGCAAATGATCTTTGTTCTCAAAGATCACCCAGATTCTCTTCCCTGGCAAGAGTAACCTATGCACCAAATGTGACGAGATTGGAAATATAATGACAGAACAGACCGAGATTTAAACCTGGTCCCCCTGAATATCTTGTCAGGTGCTCTACCAACTGAGCTATCCCGGGCTGATACTCGAACTGGTCTAACTGTCACATTACCCCTCCCAAACCTTATATAATCTTCGCCCTCTAAGATCACCCAAGGCTTTTTCCCCTGGCTGGAGTTAACCTGTTCCAGTGGTTGAAATGGCACAAAATGTAACGGGATGAGAGAAATAATTACGGACCAGACTGGGATAAGAACCCTTGCCCTCTGAATCAGATGGTCTACCAAATGATCTATCTAGCGCTGGTATTCGAACCGGCCTAGCTATCACAGTGGCAATTAAAGAGACATATGGTGAACATTGCCTTTTGCAAGTCGTGTTCAAGAACAAAGACACAATGAAAACTTACTGAAGCTGTCTTCTTTGCAGAAATGGCGTCTAAACGGCCAGAATATGTAAACCAGTATGTTCAATGGTTGGAAGAGGAAAGGCTTGTTATAGTACTCATAGACTAGGGAAAATCTGTGGAACCTCCACTCCTTCTCAGAGTTATCATGGACTTTTTTGACTGTGTCACTGTCAAAAGGTTAAAACAGGCTCATATTTAACAATTAAAGACACCTTATCTTCAACTGATAACTGTTTCGTTAAGAAAGTAATTCATAATGTACATGGTTATACCTATATATATAAATGTTATTCATAAATAACAATTTTGAAAACAAGGGGTTTGTATGTATATTTATGTACATTACTTATGTGTAGTTCAAACTGCATGGTTATCTGAAATGGTCAGTAACTACATATTTATCCTCAGAATTACATAAGATTAATTTTGAATCAGATTATTATTTTTTTTATTTCCGTGACAAATACTTAAGTAAGATACATTGAAATCTGTATTGCAGGTATAAATACATGTGCATGCAAGGTATGTGCATTTACAACTTAATTACAACACTTTCAAATTTTAAAATTAAGAACAATCTATTAATATCTTGCATTAAAAACTATTTTTGACCAAAAATGTGTTTTATTTTTTTAACATCAAAGGTACTAGTACCAGATTTTTAATGCAAATCCTGTCCATTTGAAAGTTTACCTGAACATAGCGATCAACAGGTTGAGTAAAAGAACATTGGTCAATAGCAAGAACGCCGCCATCACCAATACTGCCAGAAAACTTTTCTCTGGACAGCGTTCCATCTTCCCTGACCTCCAGAGAGTCTCGTTCTTTGTGCAGGTTCCTGCATCCTCTGATGGTTCGTTCCCTACAACATGAAAGCAACTCACTGCAGTAAACCATCTCACTGTAAATCCATAGTTATCAAACAATCTCTCTTTTTATGCAAACATTCCTACTTGACAATTACCTCTATATAAGTAATTCAGTATTTCATCTGCCTACACAAACACAAAATATTTTCAGATTTCATTGGTACAATTTAACAGATCTCTCTTTAAAAGATAATTAGAGCATTTCTAATATGCAAAGCAATTAATGAGCAAGGAACAGCTGTAAATGAAAAAAAATAGTTTTTAAATTTTTCTCTGAGTTTGCACTTTTAAATCTTAATCTATTTACATTCAAAGGTACTGTAATGTAAAGGCAAATTGAAGACTGTAAGTGCCTTAAGTAAAAGACAATTTAAACTTTGTTGGAACGGTTGAATTGTGTTCAATATTTTTTTTAAATAATCAAAACACCTTCTATGTTTTCAAGAGACAGTTCACCATACATCTGCCAGTAAGGGTAGTACAGCACATCCTTTAGAACAGACCACTGTTGGGATGCGTTGGGGTATAAGTTGGCATGGTAAGTTACTCCAAAACTCAGGATAAACACCATCAGGATCAACAGGAAGAACCTCAGATCATTTAACTGCCAAAATGTATATTATCTTTTGTAAGCCACTGCATATGATTAGGTAAAACTACCTTAAAGAAACCGAATTCTCTTGTCTTGATATCTTAGTAATGTTAATCAAATATTACAGAGCACAACACGACTAGTCATCACGTTTATGAGACCATCTTTTTATTATTTTATGAAAATCAAAGAGTATGATCTTTATTAACATATTGTATTGTGTGATATGACACAACATTCTTTAATATCACATGATACAAAATTGTATCATATCATATGTAATTTTCATACTGTATTGTATGATTAAAAAAAATATTGTGTTACATAACTAATACCATATGATAATTTTGATATTGAATAAACTCATATGATGAAATAAATATTGTATGAGATGATATCGTGGGAAAGGATATTATATCATATGATGTGATCATGTTATAATGTCATGTAAAATGATACAAAATGGAATCATTTAAGAAACAATATTGTATCATGTAATATGATACAGTCTTGTTAAATGAAATAAAATACAATATTGTATCATGTTATTGATACATATTATATCATGTAATATGATTTATTATGTAACTTGTAATATTCTGTAACATGTTATATGCTATCATATAATGATGAAGGCTGAAAACCGTAACCTGCTCAAAAAACATTAACCTCACCAAGCATCTAGATCCTACAGCTCAGAATCAGCTTTCAAGACTGTATATGTCTTAAGATGCATCATCAATAAAAATATGGTAAAATTAGAAACAGTAATTACTTTGATATGGTTATCAAAGAACACTGGTTCCAAAAACACTTTATGTAACCTGCTCTTAAAACTTTTACCTTCTCCAGCATCCGAAACCTTAGCCTCAGATTCAGCATCCAAGCCAATAAAATATTATAAGAAGAAGGAATTATTAGATGCATCATTAATACAAGTTTGGTGAAGATAGGACCATTCATAATTTAGAAATGGCTATCAAAAGGTACCAGTACCAAAAACATTAACTACCGTCAGCATCTCAAATTCATTGCCCACATTTAGACATTTAGAAGTCTTTAAATGCATAAGTACATCCAAATCCACCAATCATTCACGTTTGTGAAGAAAGGACAAGTATTAAGTACAGGACCAGCTACAAAAACTTGAACCAGGTCTTGACGTTAATGCCAACGCCAGGGGTATAGCATAACCTTCCTTGACTTTGTCTTGGTGAGCTAATAAAAGGCTAGGTGTTAAACTGTTTAATGCTTCAATTACATGTAAATGCTTTCTGTAGAAGATTTTAATTCAAACATTTTCATCCCAAAATTCTTTTTCACACAATCAACAAAAAACCTTTAAGATCATCACATTATGTTTTTTATATTTAATGGTATCTTGAAAAAACTTTTTATCGAAACCAATTCAATTCCATGCAATTAACACTGCAGAACCTTACCATTCTGGAGATCATAGTGACTTTTGGCCCAATATTTTGATCTGCATCGAAGTATTGCAATAAGCGGAAAAAGCACATTCCCAATGTCAGGCTGTACAGCATGCGGGCCCAGATAAAGTCCTTCCCATACAGCGAAAGCCTCAGAATGACCGACGTAAGAAAGGAAAGGTATATGGCGATGTCAAACCAATTCCACGTACTGCGAAGCCAACTCCGAATATTGTACCAGATGGAACCATGATTTCTGGTTACAACCTACACCAGAAAATGAAATGCAAACATCACAGCATCAGTATATCCATATAAAATGATACACTTTAAATTCATAATGGTTTAGCACCAAAAAGATACTCCGGAAACCTTCTACACAGATGTAACAATATTTAAAGCACATAAAAACACACTTTTAATGATTGCAAATATCATGATTAAACATGAATAAAAATACAAATGTAGTGATTTTTTAGAATTGTACCTGATTGATCTCGTCCATCACACCATTGATTGCGTATATCCATGTGAAGATCTCCACAAGAGAGGGGGCGCCATTCTCACCGAGAGGATGCAAGTCAGTCAAAACAAAGAAAGAAAACAGCCCCAGAAACACAATGTTGGCGAACTTTAAGTAAAAAATATCTGTCACCTTACAAATTAAACTTTAAAAAAAAAAAACTAAAAAAAGATATATCAACTAAATTAATAATGTGCTGGCTTAACGTAAAATGAAACGTAAAATAGAGCTGTTTTAAATTTTGATAGAAGCTAGTACATTTTTCAAGTCGCTATAATTAGCAGTCATTTAAACGAATAAATGAGAATACAAAAAATATTTCTGAAGTTTGAATAAACTAATAAGTTACCATAGTTGTAATAAATTTGGTAACTGGTGCAGTGTAAAAGGAGCAAATATCTTGAAAGCATTTCTTTGCGCTCTCGCAACACCAATGATGACCAACTCCTTCCTGTGTCTTTGACTTGGAGTCTGGAGAAGAAGTCACTTTTTCATTACAAAAACTTGCTCTTTTTACACAACGGGCCTCTCTGAAGGCATCGTCCTGATGTTCTGGCATAAGTTCCTCGTCCTTGGTACAAAGTGAATTTAAGTCGTCGAACTTATTTTCCACAAACATTTTGACAGATATTAACAAAGGCATAAATATGGATGCCACGATCTAAAAAGAGTGAAGAAAATATAAAAAGGTTTTATGTATTTCAACATTTTACAAACAAATTCAATCGTGAATATTTTTAATTTATCCAATGAATGTGAGTGGGATAGGGATTTTCAATATTATAAACATTTAATTGATGAACACAGTAAATAATTGTATAGGACTCTACTACCTACTACTGCTCTCAATTGCTAACATCACTGTTGTGGAACTCTTTGTCAATCAAATTACACGAAACTAAAATTGGCGTCAAAATTTTAGAGATAGCATTTGGAGGGGTAGATACTTCATCTTATACCCCAGACAATAGTTTTGCTACGCAAGAACAAGATTTAACTAGGGACAAATTACCAATTTTACATTCTGAACTTCACACAGAAGCAATTTTGTAGAAGTTATATGGATTTTAAAAATAATTTATTGATAATCAGCATTCATAATACTCCTACGAAATTGTACCAATGATATCGTGGATAATGATAATACAGAAGTTCTTATAAAAACATTTACGGTAAAAATACAGGAGTCTACTGAAATAATTGATTGACAACATTAGTTATAATTTAATTGCAAAAGAGTGATACTGTGGAATTATTATTATTCGTGGAAGACTGTGTCCTTCGTGGGTACCCCTTGAATAGAAATTAATTTCCCCACGAACGAATGTACAAGCATATGTTTAATATTTATTTTCGAAATAGAACTTGATACCAGCGAGATTACGTCCCCCGAACCAGAAAACATTTGGCTACCCACAATCATTGACCCCCACAAACAAAAATGATTCTAAGGTATACCATTTTCCTTGAGGTGGACAGAGGTATGACATCCTTCCAGATCTCCTCAAGCTTGGCCTGACAACAGTTCCGGCCCATGAAGTCCATCAATTTGTTTTCTTCGGCCAGACAAAAGAGGGTGGTGTTGCCAAACTCACTCATTTCACTGATCAACAACTGCTTGGACCGTTCACGGTCCTGTAGGTAGCATTTGTCAAGGACCTTCGAGGCCACCTTTTCATACTTCCTGAAACCAGTCAGGCCAGTATAGTAAATTAAGGAAGGGGTTTTCTCGTTATCAAACATACTTCTTATAAAAAGTAATTCATGAAATTTTGACACAGTCAAACGGATCATATTACCAAATAATTCTATCAGTTTAATCAAATTTGACCTTTTCGTTTTCGCATAAAGGTCAGGTCAAGGTCACTACCTTTTTCCTCAATGTAAAGGATGATAAAATTAAGTGTAGCTCTTTGCAGTTATGTAGACATTTGTTTAAGATTTAAAGATTCTATTCTTCAATGAAATGATAGAATTTCAGAATGTCCAACAGCTAATACTACTTAACTGAAATAATTATTTATACTTAAATTGGTATTGTTTTGCCCCACTCTTATTTTCTTAAAGTTTGAAGAAATTTTGACTATTTTTTTATGCTTCCAATAATAAAATATTTCTGATTTTTATGAATTATGAAGACTTTATATAAAAAAAATAAATTGACAGAAAAGCTAATTTATTGACTATCTAATAAGAGAGAAAATACTGATTGTAATTTGATAGGCAAATCATATTTCAAAAACATATTCGGAAACCCAAGTATCATATCATTAAAAAAAAATCCAACATTGATGTTATTGTTTTTAAAATGCTAAAACAGACTCATTAATCTGCAGCAATTCTGATTGCAAAACATGTGATATTTAGCTACGCCAATGTTCCGCCAAAAAATATAGTCCTTGTTAGATTCTAAACATTGATTACTTTTTCTATGCCAAGTCGTATGATAGTAAAAAAAATATATATATATATACTATTTTAATTTCCTTTCATCTTGATTTAATGAACAATTTATCAAATTTACGTTTGACGAAAACCAGAAAAGACTCCTTCCTTAAATAATACAGTATAAAGAAACAAAGAGCAAATGAATTTATTTTTCTTTTTGCAAATGGATTAAACAAGAACACCCGTCTGTTGTTTGATTTTACGATAACGGAAAATAAAAGAACTATACTTAAAACAAACGATAAAATTCTTCAGACCAATGAACATTAATTGATTAATAATGAAGTCCTTAGACTTACGAAGAGTGCCTTGTCAATGACTCACTGAGTTCTTGCTCATATTCATCGGAAGCCATTTTAGACAACTTCTTCAGCAAACAGCTCGCAAACAAAGCAGTTTCTAAAGGAAGGATATTAATTGATAACACACTAGCATTAGCTTAGTTTCCACATCTCAATCAAAATGTTGATCACGTTATCTCTCCAATTAGTTTCTCTTTAGATAAAAAAAAAAGTGCGTAAAGTAAAAGGCTAATCTAAAGGCTTTCTCTTTAGATAAAAAAGTGCGTAAAGTAAAAGGCTAATCTAAAGGCATGGTGAAAATTTCAAGTTAATATCAATACATCAGTGATCAAACATCCTGATTGTTAAAGAGGAGCCTTTAAGTATTTCCGTGGTCATATCTAAGTACCAAGTTGCCCTGCACACACAGTTCAAACCAACTAGACACAACCTAACACCAAAGCAGACCCCAAAAGCATACCCCGGGTTTCCTTTGCGTCTGCTCTGGGTTTGCAGTTTAAAGCAGACCGTTTTTTTTCTTACCACCCGTAAGAATCCCCCTCACTTTTTTTATATTTCAAATATACATGTATAGACATCTGTTCATTTTTCAGTAGCAATCATACAGTAGGTACATGCATTTACTTTAAGGACAAACTTTACAATTCTTCATAACCTACTTCTAACTATTCCTCCCCCTAGACCTAATGCTAACTGATACCAGTAACCCCTGTAACCTGTCACAAATACATAATACTTTGTAAATCTTTCATAATCATGCATTGTAACTAATGTTACGAAAGTTACTGGTTAAAAATTGAAGGGGTAAAAGTCAGGACTAAATTTTGATCTAATTTTGTCAAAAACAAAGTGCGTAATTTACACAAGTCTATAGACTTTATTGTACCAAAGTAAACATATATATATTTACGTACATGTACGTTTAGATTTGTACATTGTTCAATATTTAATGTAAACGATCATTTTCCTGCACGACAGAGTTATCAACTAGTGATCTGATTGGTCCGTGCAATGATTGGTCAAAGCGTTTTATTTATTATCATGATTGACAGGTCTGTTTGTAAGACTGGACCCAAGGTTCGCTGTCAGTGTCTGCTTCTAAAATCAGGGCCTGCTCTCTGTGTCTGCTCTGAGTTTTTTCTGGGTCAGCTCTAATTCCGCCATATCAGACCCAAAGAGACCCCAGGTTTGGTTGGGGTCTTCTTTTTGTAAGGTTCTGTCTAGTTGGTACTCTATGGGGTTAATTTGAAGGCATACTCAAATTGCAAAATGCATTGAATAAAGGATTTGAAAAAAATATCAAATAAAATGGACTATAATGAGCTACAAAAAATTTGGTTTTGTCAATGGTGTTTATCACTATTCTTTCTAATCACAGATATAGCATCGATATTACTTACCGTAAATCTGGAAATTTTTACTGTAGATAAATTTTTCGCTAATTTGCGTCTGCTCTGCATTCGCAAAAAATTTTTTCCTAAAAATTAATCAACAAGAAAAAAAAGTAATAACAATTTTGCCAAAGGCTGGTCTCTTCTCCTTACTATATGAACAGGTGTCCGTAAGTAGTGGTCATTTAAAAAACCTGTTTATATAACCAGGTAATTACCCCCAAGCTATAACCAGCGTGTGCAGAAGGACTTCACTCAAAATCGGTATCTTCGGTTGACTTGTAGCCTCATGTCTATCTAAGTGTACATGTATACTGATGACACTGCATGCATGCGTGATTTATTCATAGATATGATATGTACCGGTGTTACGCAGAATGTAGCGTTATTTTTTTTACCCCATTCACAGTGTACCGGCAGGACACCAAAATTCACGGAATACGAAAATTTGTACAGTATTTTTAATTTCTCGCTGAATGCTGCCATTTTCTTCTCATTCTCGCTCGCTTGACACAGGAAAACATCACCTGTGTTTGACACGTGACCCTCCGATACTTGTGTGGTGTACACAAACCGTCTCATGTGAAGGTGTGAACTGCTAATTGGGATAATCATCTCGCTATAAATCCGTATCAAGATACCCCTTTAGGTAGTTTGCTGCTGTTATTGTATAAATCGGTAATTTAAACAAGATATAAATTGCTTACATCAACTCTCACATGATACTATATGAAGTTGGTAAACATATACGATTCGTGAGAAAATTAGAGGCGGCGGTAATATACGATGTCCGAAGGTAAGCTAACATTGTGCATGTCAGTATGTTGACATTTAATATTTGAGTGCTTTTTATTTTTAGCGCCGATGACAATTCGCAAAAATTTAAAACGTAAAAATTAATCTATATGTTCATGACTCGAATTCGCAAAAATAAATCGACGTAAAAATTTCCAGATTTACGGTATTACGTCTTTACCAACTTGAGGCACTAGCCAGTAATTTTTGTTTTGTCATTCAAAAAGAAAAACCCTACCAATATAACCACTTCCAATCCTCCAGAAGAATTTGGCCACACTCATACGGTTCATCAGGACGGCCCAAATAAATAAGTGCTTAGCGCGGATCTCCAGCTGTTCTTTCCCCTGTACTAATTATTAAGTAAACACATGTGCTTGTATAAATAATGAAAATAAAACACCCCAAAATCTTTTAAAACTCTCTTCATATATTTCCCAAAGTCTATGAATGACTGAACATTTACAGTAATGTTCCTGGCAGAGCTTTTCATGTCTTAAAATGTACCCAACACCACTTTCCCATTAAAGATTTATATATTGTCAGTACCAGAGTCAATATATAGGATATATTAATGAGATTTTTTGGTTTCTTAAAGATTTCATGTATTAAAGCACATAAAGCACATTTAACATGAACATAGTTTTTTCAAACTTTTTTTGTAATAAACCTGTCTATATAAATATTGGTAAACCAACAGAACTTACCCGGGTACATATTTATGTTTTTATTGCCAAGGAGATCAGCTATGACATTTCCAATGTAG